>NW_026972408.1:0-503128 GCF_036711695.1 Zophobas morio | reverse complement strand
GGGGGTTCTTTAACGCGTTTGGGCGACTATAACGGATAGTTTATTTAGAGACCTTAATTTAATAATGCGTAAACTTTCAATCGATAAAGAAAATGATGTAAAACGTCTTTTAGATCAAGGCAGGCCTTATATACTGAGATAGCTCGTGAATGTAATGTCAATAAGGCCACAATATCCCGAGTCAAAGCTCAATATGATCCAACCCGTCCTTGCAATGAGCCTGGGCTTCCAAAGATATTGAAAAACAGGGAGGTAGCTCGACTTGTACGAGAAGTAACATTGGTGCAATTGAATCTGCACAGAAAGCTTCAAAAATTATAGAAACAATATTAGATAGACCAGTTTTCTAGATCGATCGTATCGAGAGCATTCCCTTTTGCTGGTTTTTTATGCGAAAAAAATGTTAATTAAACCCACTTTGGTAGACCATCACAACGATTAAGATTTGAGCTTGCGAAGAAGCCCAAACCCGGTTCCATTTTTGACTGGGAAAAAGTAATTTTTCGGACGAGACCAAGATCAATCGATATGGCTTAGAGGGTACTAGGTGGTGTTCGAAGCGATCCGGCGATAATCGAATATTTTATCATTAGGTGGTGCAAGCGTATAAACATGGGGGAGGATCGGATATTTGGAAAAAGTGACAGGGAGCATCACCGCAAGTACGCTTTTAGACATTATTAAGGATGACATACCCAGAACATGCGATTGGTATGGCCTTGGCCTTGGTAAAATGGTTTTTCAGCATGACTTCAATAATAATCTTTCCAAGTGCTAGCCTGGCCTCCGCAATCTCCTGGTCTCAATCCCATTGAGCATGCATGGGGAATCAATACGATTCAGCTCCTGCTAAGTTGGACGAGTTTTTGACACGTGTACAATCAAAATGGAAAAATATAACACCGGATCAACGCTATAATCTGTTTGCAATTATGCCAAAGAGGATACAAGCAGTGATTCTGGAAAAAGGGAGCTATACTAATTATTAAAACCTCGTTTGTCACATTATATTTTTTCTACCTGCAAAGTTGTTTCTAAAATCTTACAACTTTAAAAGCTTTTCGAATATTTTTTAAACCAACTTAAGATTAAGTATTAACAAAATGTAGCTAGAAAATAGAAATTTATTTGTATAAATTTTAAATTAATACATTAAGTTATTGAAAAATTATTCTATATTAAATGAAAAAACGCAAAACATTGAAACAATTTTGCACGATAGTGTATGAAATACAGGAACCATTAAACACAAACCCCCTAAATATTCACGGGTCGAGTAAACAAATAAACTTCCTGAGAAACAGCCAATAAAAATGAAAGAAAAGAGAATTAATTTACTACCACATACTAAATAATTTAACACACTTTATTAATTGTATACAAACTAAAAGTAAAATTTTATTAAAAACTAATCTGGTTTAAATTTTTATTGTACAAAAAAATATGGAAGCGTTCTTGACTTTTGATAAATGAAAAAAAACAGACCAAAACAGGTCAATAAAGCATTCCTTGCTCTACTATTTTTTCGTGCCTTGTGTTTTATATATTCCATTATATACACTACATTATTTTACTTAATTATACACATAATTTATATATATTTAATAAACTATTATAAATAATTAGATAAGGCATCTGTATTATGTTTACTAATACGTGTTACCACTACTTTTGAGAGAAATCGGTCGCCCATCTTGTCTTAATTCTCCTCTTTAGTTTACCCACAGGTTCGAGAGGGCTGTGAAGAGTATGCTAGGTTGCAGTAATAAGTCGTGCTCTTGCTAAAAGACAGCACTTTCGAAGGGTTGGTTAGTTACCGACCATAGCTGCTTACATTTTGGCGTTGATATCGTTGTTAACCCTTCGTAGCACGGGGAGCCAATTGTTCATGGGTCATTTGAACTGATTTAACTGTTAGCTATACATTGCAACGGAGGGTTAAATTTGGCAAGTTTGTGCACCCTATACGATTAACCACATCTATCGGGAAAGGGAAACTACCTCTTTTATACTTTTGGTTAATTGACAGGTTATAAGTCCAGTGCTCTGCGAGGATAGGGATTCTGTTCCCAGAGACAGCCATATATAGTTAAAATATTTCAACTTACTTTTTAACTCATTTTTATATTCATAGCCCTTTTTTTCGGCAAAGGATACCCTAAACTTTTTATCCCTCTTCCTTTTGGCAACTAGATTAAAGTCCTTCCAAAAACATATTCGCTTACCGCCCGAAACTGATTTCCATAAGCTTTAAGGTGTAGCTTTAATTTATTATATAAAATAGTCACCCTTGACCCCATGTCTAGGTGCTTAAAAGATACGTTGCAGGTCAGTGAATTCTGAATAGAAAACCGTGTTAGACTTAATCAAATTAGAATAAAACTAAAACAACGCGCATTTGAAGAGCGCTTTCGAGAAATCTGGCTAATGGTTCTGAATTTTTTAGCCAATGGATTTCCGAATTTTAATTAAAATTTAGTGAATTTTGATTTGTTGTTTACCCTCACACGTGGTATCATTATCCTAGAAATCGATAATGGATAAAACAAGTTACTTCTTTGAAGGTGGAACGAGGTTCACAAACACATCCCTAGGACCAAGTCATAAATACTGTTCCTGTCCCTTGAGAGGGGCTTGTATAAGTTTTTTTTAATAATTTATTTAACTTAGTATGTGTAGGTGCCTTTATCTATCATCGGGAGTTTACAACTTACCAATACCCACTCTAACTGCACATTTGTCAAAACACAAGTATTTGTGTTTACGCTTGTGCTTTGATTTTCGAAAAAACTACCAAATAATGTTTAAATGTTTTCACAAGTTTTTAAATTATTAAGGGTCGACTTTTTAAAGTGTGAGGACTTTGAAAGATACTGATAGTTAAAAAGTTTATTAGCTTTTTTAAACAGCAGATAATATATTAAGATATAAGTTTAACAGTTAGACTAAATAGTATAGCCTCGCCTAATTGTCTTTGTATTTTTAAGGTTAATTTGGCACTCTTTAATTTCCTCCTAATTCACGCGGTGTGACTAGTGCTCTAAAAGTTAAATACATAGTATTTTCATTGATAACAACCTTTAGAAAAAGTAAGCACTTTAGCCTAAACTTCTATGTTTCGCGTTCCAGTTTTTTAGTTACCATTAATTTAACGCCATGATTATATGAAACCTGAGATTTTAGGTCGACAGATAAAGGTAGTATTCTTTTGCCGGGCTTGTGGTGCAGGTCACTTCTAAAGAGAGCCCTCCCGACGAAGCTTGTGACGCCAGCATGCTAGCATTGTATCTATCCAAAAGTAACGCGCTATCTTTTGCTCACCGTAGACTAGGCGACGTGAATGGGGCGACTTTTTAAGCTTAAGAAGTTCTGGGTCCAAAGTCATAAGCTTGCGCGGTTATTCTTTATATAAAAAAGTCGGTCCATCTTATTTTAATGCTAAACGTAATATTTAATAATATTTAACAAAAACAAACTTAACTAAAAGGTAGTATAAATTGGTATTTATAGTTTTGGCAAGAAGGTATGCTTAAAGGGGCGCCACGTCTTAATATTTTTTGATAATTAGGAGGTGTTGCTAGTATTGCATTATAATCTAAGTGCACAATAACCTTTTCCTATAAGAAAGACGATGCTGTTATATCACCAACACGAATAAGTTTACTTCACCGTTGGAGGCTCCTATTGGGGGCAGCAAAATAACTTTCGTGTTATGAATTATTCTTGCTCCTTCTGGAAAAAGATTATTTGTTAGGAGAATTAAGGTTTATTTTAAGTCTATGCTCCTTTTATGTTTTAACGATGCCTAAAAAATTTAAAAGTACAATCCAGGGTAATTTTTGAGCATATTACTTTTATTTTACATAAAAAATTTATATGTAGACGATGTCCAGCGTTTATTACAAGAAGAAGAGGAGGATTCTCTTTTGGACAGGAAACGGAAAATTATAACCAGCAATGAAACTAATATTACTGGTTGAGTTGTCTGCTGTCTCAGATTCCATTTTTTCTTTACTCATTGTCATAAAGCTTATTATATTATACTTTTATTTCTTAATTTCTATTTTTTAGTTTTGTATACCTTAAATTTTTTTTTCCCATTGAAATAGACTTTTATAAGATATGTTAGTTTTAATTAAACTTGATTTTATTATATAACTGAAAAAAATTTTATATATTCATTTAAAGATTTTACTAATTTTGACGATTTTTGTTACCGAAAACCTACTTCTAGGAAAAAGGGTAATATTTAATATTTTAAATTATATTTTAATTAGTGTCGTTCAATTCATTATAGATAATAAGAACATGAAAGCTGATGAAGCTGACTTCACTATAAATATTGGTAATTTTTAGCTTCAAACTTTATTTAAAAGACTTAGTGCGTTTGAACTTTGCGGTAACAGTAACTAGAATTTTGTACAAGGTGAAAAGTACTCTTACACATAATTTATATTTAAAAATTAATATAAAGAAGTTAATCTGATATAATATTTTGTTTGTAATAATCGCTTTTTTGTTATACACGTGGTAGGTTAAGTAGCCATTAGTTATTTAAAAAAAAAGAATTTCAATTAAAAGTGAAGTTGTTAAATTATTTGTTAAGAAAATTTATTACCAATAAAAAAAACAAAAGTTTCCTTGTAAGTTATTATAATTAAGTTTTTGCAAATTTAGTAATAGTCCAGAGTTTTTTTTTTTCCTTATAATTTTTCAGGCTGCGAGAAAGAGACGCTGCCGTTTAATGAGGAAGGCACCAGGATTACAAGCTTTAGCATGAAAGAAGAGCTAGAGGAGGGGTTGCCTTTTTCGGCGCGCACCTTTACCAATTTCTTATACCTGTCGCGTAGATATTTTAATAAAGAAGGCGCTTATGTGTTACGAAAACAAGACGACGAAGAAGGTTTTCTTTGCGAGTTCTTTTTAAAAAAAAAAAAATTTTTTTATATCCTAAACAAAATCAGTGCTTTATTTTTTTTCAATGGAGTTTTTTTGAAAATTTTTGTTATTTTATGTTTTAAAGTTTATATTATATTCTACATTTTGTATTATCTTGAAAGGACCGGATCCCTGGTTAGCCTCGATCGACTGGAATCAGGAATCCTCTTATTATGTGAAGCAAACAGCTGTCGAAGGCATTTATATACGCTTTACGCTTTCTTAATATGATTCATTACTTTATATTCAGGCTTTCATGTGTTTATAAATTATGATAGAGCTTTTCGATGAGAGCCACGAAGAAGCTAATCTTCAGAAAGATCTCATAGAAATTACCAACTATTTGTTGGACAATGAAACGGTCTTACAGGTATAGAAGTAACATAGACCGTTATCAATAAATTTATAAAGAAAGCTGCGTGATCCCTTTTTCGCTATGCCCGACGCTTTGCTATAATAATAGGCTTTGAAAAGACTTCGCGGCCAGTCTTCTTCTAGAGAACGCCAAAAGACGAAAGTTAGTTCCACTCGAGCTTCTTTACTGCATTAAAAAAGATTGGGAGGTTTTTTTATTTGAGGGATCTTCTGGCGAAATGGAACAGTTCATGCAACTGACAGCGCTGGCCGATAAGGTCTTTGCTGCGGGCTACTACGAGATATATTCTGCAACAAAAGAGAAATGTTGCTGCAAAATAAATAATGGAGGTCCTTTTATGATAAACTCTATCAAAAGCTTATTTTCATTCGTTTTTACATGTAATATATTGGTTTTTTTATCCGCATGTACAGGTTTTTATATATTTTTTTATAACTATTCTTTATAATTTTTATAGAAACGAGTAATATCGCTGTTTCTGGTGGTGGCACTCTTACTTTTAGCTGTAACTATTTATGTAGTGCCCTTTTTTTATTTTAAATTTTTTTTACGTAAGTTATATCAATTATTTTCTAACTTGTTTCATAGCCCGTCCATTAAAGATCTTTTTATTTCGCGTGCAATTGTTTGGCTGATTGTACTTCTTCTGTTATTGTCTGGCTTATAGAAACCTTGAGAGTTGCTGTTGACTCAGTAGCTGGCTCTTGAATTTTTTATTATAGTCCTTTTTTTTTAAAACTCTTTTAAATTGTTTTCTTTATATTGATTTTCATATTTTCGAGATATACCTGTTACCGTTTCTATAAGGTTTATATTCTAAAACGTCTTAGAATACTTTTTATATAATGATACCGACTTCTTTATATTCATTACGATATCTTTACATATATAGTTGACGAAGAACAGTCAACCGGAGGACATGTTAATAATAGTAAAGTATTATGGTTTTACAAATGGCGAGCAAGCGACGCGGAAGTTTATGGCCCTTTCAGTACTTGTGCGATGAGGAACTGGCAGGAAGGTTTGGACGCAGTATCCTTGTTTGCATGGATTTCTTACACGTTTTTGTTAGGTAACTTTTTTACTTCGGAAGTCCAGGTGCGTAGAGAAGGCACCACCACCTTTTACCCTGTAGACCGAGTCGATTTTGAACTTTACTTATAATGTTTTCTCAGACTTTAAGTTTGCTTAAGTAAACTCATAAATGGTGGAAGAATAACTTTATATTTCACACGTGGCTCTTGTTCTTGAAAAAAATTTAGAGGTTAAGAATGTTTTGTCACCTCGAATTACAGCTTATTGTAGCACTATTAAATTTAATCTTCCTTTTGTTTTATTTCTCGTTATCGATCTATTTAGTTTGCTTTTGGGTGGCGTCACGGGTACTTGCATTTGGGTTACTTTTATATGGGCATCAGCAAAACAGAACTTATAAAAAATACGTTTATTTATGGAGATGCAATAAGTTACCACGATACAAGCGCTACAAGTTTTTCAACAAGGATTACTCTTCTTTTCCCGCCTATCTCTCATGTTGAAGTTTACTTCTACGAATTTCTCTTTAATTTTATCATAGCTTTACTCACTTTTAAATACACTCGCTCCCCCTTCCATTAAATATATGAGGCAGCTCCTACAAGTTTTCTTGTTTTGCCTAACAAGATGCTCTTAAATCGCTTCCGTTCTTGGTACGAGTATTTCCTTTTTGGGTGTCCCACACCCTCTGCCTGCATGAAGTACTTTTACTACTGTATTATTTGAAAGAACTACTTCGAATCTATTTGGGTTTTTGTCCTCTATTATGCATAATAAAACTTTGAGGAGCAGAGAGTTCGGGTCTGCTTATTTTTATTAATTTTCCTTATTAGATAATGATACCAGTTCTTTGTAGTTTTTATTTTTTCGTATAATTAAAATATTTTTAAAAATGTGTTATCCTTGTTATTATGTAAAACCTTTTTAACTTATTTAAGTTTTTTCCAAAAGTCATGAGGTTGATTGAAGTAGCGTTTTGCCACTTTAACAGCGAGTGCATCCATCTTTGAGTGTAAAAAATCCTGTATTACCTTTCTGAGCCTATAAATCGGCTGGTTTTTGTTTTGTTATTAAGTTGAGTCGCTATAATATTGGAGAGCTGCTTTAAGAACCGTCTGACTAGTAAATTAACTTCTTCCCCGACCATATTTTGAACACCCATAATATATTAATTGGTTTCACTTTTCTTTTTATAATACTTCTTAGGACTGAGAAAGTTACAAGCTCCTTCATCGTATTATTGCTGCCAACTTATGTTTTGCAAAAGCGTTTTTTAAATGAACAATTTATTGAAAGAACGAATTATAGTATTAATAACTGTTAAACATAAGTTATGCTCGCTCTTCTCCACTTTTTTACGCCTGTGACTTTACGTTGAACAGCGCTCTTTTACTGACTGGTTATTGTTGTTATCCTTGCAGTGTAATCCTGGTTCGTTAGCAATAGAATTCATGGGAAGCTGTTAAGACTTCCTTTAGCTTTCTAGTCTATTAAACTTCGTGGTTTTACATTCGAATGGAGCACCTTGAAGCTTATAAAGTTTTACTTGAGTTAATTTTGCTCCCTCTGCCCGTGGCGCCTTAGCTAATATGTTTTATAAAAGGAAATTGAATTAACGAATTGTTTTAGACTAGAGCACAGATTAGGTTGAGTGTACTTGTTTAAACACATACAAACTAACTTGAGGCGAATGCCTTTAAGGTATAAAGTAAACCTTATTGCATGCTTACAAGGTAAAGTAGAACCTGACTTATAATTTAGAACAGTATTTTCACCCAAATTTATATAGAATAGAACATGAATGGTGGTTATAAACTTGGTTGAAAATGGTAACTAGCATTTAGTAATTGTCTCCATAAAAGTGGAGCTCCATGCTAGAAGGAAGATTATAAGAGGCTGTCCTGGTAAGACAAAACCCTCTCCCCTTCCTTGTAAACACCAAATCTACTTAATAAAAACGGCGTTTAGTGACAAGCAACGGGGAACTCAACTGATGTTTTTATGCAAGCTTAGAAGTAAATCTATACACCTCCTCTGATACTCCAGAAAGTCATGAAGTTCGAACGACTACTTGTAAAGGGAAATTTAAACGTGAAAAATAAGGAACAATTGGTTTGTTAGGGCTATAAACTAACAATAGCTTGACGTGAGAAAGGGGTCGTGAGTACTGCGTGCACAAAGAATTACACGATAAAAAAATATATGTCACGTTATTACTGAATTTATATATATGCAAAAATAGCCTTGAGATTATAAAATCCTAAGAACTCTGTAGAGTGCTAGTCAAACTGATTATGGAAAACAAACGACACTGTGTTCCCGCAAGATTTCCTTAGAATTATATCGTCTAACTTGGCAAAGTTGCTGTAGTGATTCCATTTTGACATGTCAAACTGATCTTCAGAGTCTTCCGCCCTCTGGTGAGTCAACAAATTATGATAACTAACAGATATATTAACAAACGATCACTTTAGCGGCTGCAAGTGAAATTGCAACACCAGAAACGCATCTCTTACAGTTAAACTTTTCGTGGGTGTCTATGTAGTCACCCGTTACACACGCATGAGAAGTAACCTGCGTGTTAAAAACCTGACAATGTCTGCACGTTCAGCCTGAATAGATCTCTCAAACTCTCTGCAGAAAAGTATCTCTCCACGTCCTCTCCTTCATCTACTACGCACGTGCTTAGAGCCTTGAGAGGCACGATAATGAGCTTTACTACAGGCGTGACCCCCCAAAACAGAGGCAAACTTGTTTGTGCGATTGCCGCTGGAAGATTTTTTCTTCAATAGTCCCTGTGGATACCATGCGGTATATATAGCACTTCTTCTTCTGTCCATCCCGCCAGACGCGCGCCTCGTGTGCACAGGGGTTTCACAAACACTGAGGGGCATACTCGATAACGAAGTACCATTGCCTGTAAGTCGGTGGCGGGGTTCCAGTCGGGGTCAAACAACACAATCCTACTCAAAAGTCGTTTGCTTTTCAGCAATGAAATTGAAGATGCTAGTAGATACCGGTTCGCTCCAACTAAATTGAGGCCGCATCCGCCTGCTTTGCTGCTTAGCAGGAAAATAAATTCAGGACGCTGCGGATCGTTGAAAAAGTCAACGAGTTTCTGTCGTTTCGGAATACTTTTTATATCGTTATAAATATGATTAAACATAAAAGACTTTTAATTAACAGGAGAAACCTCAACGAGCCGTCGAGCCTCACAAATTTATACTGCCTTGCCTTGCACATGAGTTCAAAGAGATCCAGTGTTTGTGTGTAGTTCGAGACAAGCACAACTTTGTCGCTGGTGGTGGTGCGAATAAGAGCGAGCATCTTGTCTAGGACCTGCCATTTCAATAAAGGATTACACGCGGGCTAGTAACCAGTAAACAATAGAAGAAATATATTACTTTCATTAATTATTACTTCTATTGTTGCAATTTAAAAAAAAAGCTCTAACAACAGTTACAAAATGACGGAACCTGCAGTTTTCCGGAAAATTCTGGTTGGAAGCGGTCTGCTGCAAAGCTCTTGTGGAGAAATTCTCTCGTATTTTCAAAGGCGCCTTTTTTCTCGTTAAGTTTTTTATAAATTAAAACGGGATCTAATTGTGTATATCTTCAGTGCGGCCAACAAACTCAGTAAGAAAAGGCAGTGCTACGGTTGCAAAGTTTTTTCAAGTCAAGAATATGCGTGAGCGTCGAGCCTCCTTTGAAAGAATCTTTAAGAAGATGAAGAATGTCTTTGGACTTTAAAAACTGCTGATAGATCCTTTCTTGCATTTCAGTGAGTCTGCAAAAGACGACCTGGATCACTAGAATACCAAAAACAATTATTATTAGATAACAACTTTATTGTAGTATAACCTTTGCTGGGCAAATACTTTTTATTGATAGCGGCTATAAATTATTTTTAAGCGCGAAAGTGTGAATTATGGCATATAGAGAATCATACACGTCCTCCTGATGATAAATCTATTAGCAAGAGCAGCAAGCTGAACCAGCATTACTTATTAATATCTATATTTTGAAAGTAGTTACGTCATTAAGTTTTTCTTGTCCGAATAACTTCTCCTCCTCAGTGGCTAGCGAGTCTCGACCCCTTTCTATAACGTTCGCGAAGTTCTTACGAAACTCGTTAGGAGTACCTCAAAAGATAATTAATGAAGGAAGAACATTTACAAAGACGTCAATTACCAAGAAGAGAGGGGTTGACGAAGTTAAGAAGACTGTAGTACTCAGTGAGGTCATTCTGAATAGGAGTCCCCGAAACAATGATTCTTCTCTTCGTTTGAAGAGCATCCAGGGCTTGGTAGGTCTGGTTTTGCATGTTCTTCAAGCGGTGGCCCTCGTCGCAGATGATAAGCCCAAGCGGCCGCGAGGCCAGTACACTGCCATGAGTCCGAAGGGTTTCATAGGAAATGACTAGCAGCGAGTAAAGCCTTCTTCGTCCTGAACCCGGGCCATGTGGGAACGGCGGAGATAACAAACCAGCTCGCATCAAAGAGTTACCAGACTGACTAACAAAAGTTTGTAGTTTTGAAGCGATTTGAGCTTTGGAGCCCCCGTCGACGGTCAGACATGAGACTCTGAGTCCCAGCCACTTCTGAAACTCGTTAGCCCAGTTCTGCATACTCTCAGAAGTCCATTTGGTCGCAAAGAGCAGCCGGCCTGGCGGCTTACCTTGACAAGACTGGCAGGAGAGGCAATCACACAGCTCTCAATGGTCGGCTTCCCTGAGATCCATAAGCATTTAGACCGGAACAGAAAGTAACGAAAATAAAAGGAAAACCTTCGGGTCCCTGCTTTAGAAGCGTGTACACAAGAGACACGCACTGAAGGGTTTTCCCAAGACCCTGCGGGAAGTAAAGTTAGTGGACTTCGAACAGGCACAATTTTATAGATTAGTAAAAACAAATGATAGAGGAAGAAAATATGCTATTCTAGTACTGTAATAGCTAGGAAAATAGATTTCGAAACCATGTCATCGGCCATGATACAGCCAGTAGTAGACGCTTCTCTTAACCCAGTAATGCACTCGTACATAAACTTAACGCCCTCCCGTTGATGGGGTCGCAGCACGTTCGAGAGTAGTGGATCAACAACAACTAGGAAAATTAAAAAGTATGGTTCTTATATTTGTCATAATAATAATATAGAAGTACCGTGAACAAGAAGGCTGAAGCGTTGAAGCAAAAAATTGCAACGTAACTTTTTTAAAGCAAGAAAGATAATTAAAAAAGACTTACGGATCGTTAGACGGCTGTAGTTGCGGGGGTGGCTCGTACAAAACTAACGCGTTTTCGCCATTAGGATCATGGAGGGGCCGCCGAATCTGAAATTATGCATTAAGGCTCCTAATATTAGGTGTTTTGTACTCAGTTATTTTACCAGAGGTTTGCGAATACCTAAACAAGTTCTCTTTCCCTCTTGGAAGAAGTTATAGTAGAAAAGTTTTAACTTTAAAGAAAAAAAAATTACCTTGATAGTTCGCAATGGGGACCTTAAAAGGGCGTGCAAGCACAGTTCTTATGAACAGTTCCTAGTAATAATAATAAAAAGAGGTATATCGATTTATCCACCGACTTATTATTGCTATGAAAAAAGAATAGATATATTTCTTAATTTCTTAAACAAAATTCAATGGAATATCATACTTTAAATCTAAACTAGAACGCATATGATACGAGCAAGCTTCATATATTTACGTGCTCAGTCCACTTTGGGCTAGTAGGAGTTTGAACATTTTCCAACTCTATGTCCAAATCAGCTGTCGGTGAACTTTCCTGTTCTTTATAGTGAAGAGTGATATTTTTACTGCTCAAAAAAAAACATTTATAAAAGCTTTAAGGGAATGTGTATAAAATAGATGCCATGTTTCGAGACTAAGAGCACTCGCTTTAATTCCTCTTTGACTTGGTGCAGAACTCCTTCTCATTCATTCATGTACGGCAAAAAAAAAGTTAGCAGAGATAATTTATTAGAAGGAACACGCAGCTCTCCAAACCGCCCTCTTGGTGCCTTTGTGGGAGGAGGTCTTATCGGTTTCTAACGCTCGAACCTCTTCACTTTAGTGTTGCGTCTTCGTATAAGTCTTGTTAGTAGATCCTCTCCGAGTAGAAAATGTTACAACACAAATGGTTATGACGACACACTCGATGGATTCGGCTCACGTAGAAAACGTTTACTTTCTTTACCCAATTTACTGCATTTTGCTGAGTATATCTTTACTGGTTTTACCTTCATGCTATTTCCAGTACAAGGCCCTAATACGGATAGAATGTGTGTACTTAGAGCTTTTTGATTCACTTGCTCCACTTGCTGCCACTATTACATGGTGGGGCCATAGAACAAGCCCACTTATAGAGTATAGATCTAGCTTAAGTTTATTAATGTTGACAATGACTCTTTGCTTTTTTTTCAGGATTAAAGATGACGCTAACTCAAGAGAAATTTTTTGCGTGACTTATGGAGTTAGAATTAAGTCAAAACGTTTCAAAAGATACTTGATTGGTGACTATGAATTAATCCTTAAAAAAAGTCTTCGAGAATACTTTTTATAAAAGTTGATATTTCTAATTATAGATCAAGGAGAATCGTCTGAAGGGCTTGTTATATCGCTATACGACTCCAAAGGGCTATTTGGAGTCGCCAAAATATTTCTGTTGGAAGATTTAGTTTTAAAAAAGAAAATAAAGAAAGGTATCCTATATTATTTTGTAAAAAAGGTACATAAATATTATTATTAAATAAGCACCTTATACTTAAAAGACTTATTTAACATAAAAATAAATATTTGTTATAAATATTGAAATACATCGTCTGCGTAAGGTGCATTTATAGAAAACTGCAGAAATACTCTTCCCGGCCGCACTGGAGTTATTAAAATGTTGTTTATTTTCGAGGGTACTAGAATTTTTTATATATTTACCATCTTCTCACTCCCATAAATTCTCTTTCAGAATTTAATGTAGACGAGCTTTTAGTGAACTCGAACAGCGCATCTGTTCTAGACGGAAATAATCCGAATGTTATAGAATTCTTAAAAGTTTTAAAACCTTCCCTAATCAGGTTTTATACTTTTACAGTTAAATTACCGATTACAAGAATCTTTCTTATAATTTCTACTCAACCTCAAGCGTTCCGAAGTTGCAAGATTACAGCGCCTCAAGCAAAGTCCAACAGTGTACTATTAACTGTACTTATTTTTTAGTCTTCGACCCCTTGCAAATGCAAATTTTACACCTTTAAATTATTTTTAGGTTTATAGTATTAAATAGTTGTAATGTAATTTTTTATATTTTTTATAAAGCTTTTCTGCATCCCGTCTCTCGCCGCTCTAAAAAAAGATGCGCCGCATTTTCGCGCAGTGGAAGCCACGTACGATCCACTCGGCCTTTATCTGGCCACAAGAAAAAGTCAACATTCTGCGATCCTGGCCTCTATGCCGTCGAATCGGATTCATTGCTTGAAAGTTACTTGAGCGATCCGCACTTTGTGAGCCGCCTGTGCGTTTGCGACTCGCCAACTGCGTCTCCTCCATCTCCTTTTTACCCTGAGCTTGAATTGAGCTCTGCGCCCCTGTTCGACCAACCGTCTTCGGTGATATTTCTGACTTTTCTCGCCTTTTATATCTTGCAGACAGGCTCCGTGCTACACTTGCTGTAGCTGCTAAAGAAATCTTTAGCAAAGTTGACTATTAACATACTTTATACTCCACAGCCTGGCATCCTGAATCTCGAATTAAGAAAACCCACTATACTAAATGCTCAAGATCTACCAGAAAATCTACTGGTTGTATGGGTTAACTGCCATCTCTTTGACGCAGAAGTCAAAGTACATAATTTATACTGAACTTCAGCAATATTGTAGCTACATACATGTAAAACATGTTGCGCTTACTATACTCTATTAAATAGTCGTCGCAGCAAATTAAGTGGCCCTGGGATACCAAACTTCCTTTTTCGGGTTTTCACAAGTTCTCTTTGAACCAATACTTTATAAAGGGCTGCAAAGAAAAAAAAATCTATCTACAATTCTTGATACCTTCCAGCGCCTCTCAACCAGGCAAGTATTTTGGTATGTAAACTATGAGCAAGGCATAAGCCCGTCTGGCTCTACCGGGCGCCTCTGACAGCCTCAGTAGCGCTTGGCGGAGTAGTTATTTTCAAGCCGCTTAAAGACAAAACCGTCTCACAGACGTCTCTATGCTGCAGCCACTCTAGCTAAACCATTTACCATTTGGATTTTTTTCTATAATAATTTTTTTATATCTCCTATTTTTGTTATAATTCGGTAGAAGTGGAATTGTTTGGACTGCTTTTTATAAGCATTTCTCGATATGCCGATAATGTGAATGCATTTCAAGGTATATAAATTACTTCATTTGGCAATACGAAGTTTTTTATAAATTCCAAATTATTAGGGATCGATCCTCCACTACAAGTAAATTTTGAGTACCTAACAGTTTTTAACCCGAAGCACGAGAAAATCCTTTATTTGAATGCGAGAGTCACACTTGGTAGATCCTGTATGTAATCAGCTCTACTACAGCGCACTGACGTACTGCACAAAAGGCAAGCACGAGTCGATGGAGAAGCTCTACTTGCTAAGTCTGCATTCTTCCACGGTCCTTCAAAGTTCGGAGCCAACTATCTTCTCGCTCACGACTGCTGAGCCCTCCTCCACGCAGGCCGAGGGTTTGGTTGGTGGGAAGAGCGTTTCTTCTCCGCGTCTACCAGGTACGTATCATTGGCTTATCTAACGCGCTATTGTAGGACCTTGTTATAATTGTAAACATTACAGATACTCACCGATTTACAATCCGTGTAACGGCCGTTACTGGCTTGATCCCTGCAGATAACACTGCCGTCAACTACTCAAGGTTGAGGAAGTCTGAATTTTGCATCAAATATAAGTTTCCCGCCAGCGACCAGCAGGCAGTTTATTGTACTCTAAACCTCGTAATTCTCCTCGTGCTCGCATGATGTTCACCCTTCTCGTAGCCACTGCTTTTTTGCCTTACTCCAGCAACCTCGGCTTTGACTACGAAGCATGCCACCGGCTTGCTTTCATGTCGAAAGAATTATCAGATAACTACGACTTTGACCGCCTTCTGGCCATGAATGTCTGTCCAAGTTCTCCCGAGTTAGTTGAAT
The DNA here is from genome assembly GCF_036711695.1 of Zophobas morio. Taxonomy (NCBI): domain Eukaryota; kingdom Metazoa; phylum Arthropoda; class Insecta; order Coleoptera; family Tenebrionidae; genus Zophobas; species Zophobas morio. Next base: position 487,628 of record NW_026972408.1, on the reverse strand, counting down.
TATTTTTTTTAACTGCACTTTTTCAACTTTTTTTCCTAAAATAAAGAGGTGTTCGCTTTGAACTTTTTCAGCGACTTTGCAATGAGGCAAACGATGCACAGACCGTTGGCTCGGCTACCTTGACTATAAAAGAAATACGTGACTTGTTTACTTTGTGTACGTTTTTTTTCGTATTTAGCAATTTGTTTTGTGTATAATAGTTGCGTGGCATTATTTCAGCCTCTCCTCGTAAATACACATTACCTGTGCGTTCAGCGCACTTCCCTAAAGCAACACTCAAGTTGATGGCCGGCTACAGCAGTAGCACACCACCTATAGTTAATAAAGCAAAGAAAGGACTCCCTCGAAAGGTCTCGCCAGATAGCATGTTTACGCTCGAGCTTTTTATCAGTCACATTTCCAGCTTGAGTGTAGGAGTTACGCTTGTTAGTTTCGAACCACTGTAACGAACCTTTCGGTATATATTAAGGAGCCATCTGCCGACTGCCAGTATGTTCTGGATATTGTGCTTTCCCCCCGCCAGAGAATACGGCTTCCGTTTGTTATTTGTAGTTGATTAGTCATTTCTTATTAATATAAATAAGCTTTATCCTTTAAAAGTTTCTGACCCGAGCGCCGAGGAGTTGACTGTTCGCCACAGGGGCTCATATTCGATTGGTACAAAGAGAACTTCTGGATCTCTTCGTTTATGTCTATGGTGGGCTTTCCGCGTCTCCTACTAGCTGTCTGACCTTTATCTTTGCGTTGTCAAGTCAGCGAAAACAGCCAGTAACAGACTTTTCTTCTAATGCGGCCTCGACAATGGACGAGCGGGTCAGCGGTGGAGGTGGCCGGCACTTAGTGGGGCTGTGTTGCATACTGTGGAGGGAGATCTTCTGTGGGAGAGGGAAAGGTAAACGCGTGTACTGCGGTCTTGGCATCCAGCTTAGACAGGAACATTCTTTAATCAGGCGATCTGCACTTCAGAAATTTGTACAAGAACAAAAAAGTAGTGGGGCAGATATGGCTCTCTTTTGCTTTAAATAACAGCACCATAGAAGAAAAAGGTTATTCAACTCAATTTGGGCTGCTCTGCGCCCCTCTTTTTTTATTTGGTAATAAATTACCTAAAAACTGATGAATTTTAGGTGTCATCTCTTCAGGTTAACAAAAACGTCCATCATTTTTATTCGAAATACGTTAATATTACATACCACCTCAGGAAACTTGTATGTTATAGTCGAACGGGCGGCTCAGCTTGGTCCCATATCATCTCCTGTCTCATTGAGGTCCCCTGGTAGAAAGCGTTATAATACCGTGTTATAACGTGCGTTTCCTACGAAGGCTTCGCAAGTTGTATGTCATAATTCGTGACGCTGACGATAAAGAGAAAATTGTACTGAGGACATGTCCTGTCAACTATTGCGAGTCGCCCCGCTGGAATCACACCCAGTGCCTTTCTTACCCCCCAAACAAAAAAGTTACTTGTTTGCTCTCTATTATCGCTCCTTCGTATTGTGTTTAGCGAAGATTAGATTCTGCACTTAGAGGTTTGGTCTGGGCACGGCGCGTGGGCCGTGCAGGGCGATGTTAAAATAGGGACGGTCTCAGTGGACATCGCCCCTATAGACAATGGTTTCTTCAATAAGTAACACCAAACAATTATAACATTAACTTCGCTTCCCTATTTTATATATAAGCTTTTACTTTTATTAATATTCAAGGGCTGGCCGAAGTTTGTGGTTGGTACCAAATACGAGGCAAAAACGACGGATTTGTTGGGCAGCTGAAAGTGAGGGTTTGTCCAGTGCGGCAAACAGTCCCTAAGCTGCACGCCAGTCACGCTTGCCGAAATAAGCTCACAACGACTACGGAGAAAGAGATGCTCAGCTCGTCAGTTTTGAATTCTTCTTGTCTAGAAAGCGATCCCGTGGAAAACTACAACAAGTTTTTGGAATCGCTGAGACGGCTAAGCGAATTAAAATTTCCGTGCCTCGCACCGTCAGAAGCTGCCTCCGAACAAAACAGCACAGAAACCTCGTTAAACGATTCTGAAAAAGCGAAATGCACGTCCTCCATGCATGCAAGAAAACTTCTTCCAGATCTTGAGAATTATGATAAGGGTTTAGAACTACTTCCCCCGCCGCTGCCCAGTTCCACCAGCGATGAAAATTATAACGTAACAGTTTAGAAGCTACTTAAAATGTGTTACTATTTTGGTCATGTGCTCCACAGGCAAAACATAAACTTATATTTCAAATAACAAAAAGCGTACTGTTTTATTTGCTCTGGCGATTCACTAATTGCTTTTTACTATAAGTTTGTATATTTTTTAAAGTTTTGTCGAGAAGTCAGTTGTGGGGATTGAGCGAAAGTTAGGCTTAGTTGCTACATAAAACAGTTGGATAATTCATGATCCCGTTTCGTAAAGTAGAGAAAATGCATTATTTAATGTTTTGCATATTGAGGTCAAAAAATTATAGCGCTTTCATCTTTAGTGTAGTAACGTTTTAATTAAAAATAAGCAAATTTTTTTTTAGCTATTGGTAGTATGGTTTATTCTATGTGACTTTGTGCTTTTCCACAGCATTGCTGGCTTAAGTAGGTAAAGCCTATACTATAAGGTAGTACATACACTATGTATAAACCATGCTTTTTGCTCAATATAGTCAGTAAAGCAATTGCTTTGTTGCTTTGACTTCCACTGTTAACGTAAGCGTTGTGTTGTCTTCGCGATAGTTGTCTGTGGCGGCCTTTAAGAATTTTTTTGAAATTCTATGGGACCTTAACGCCCTCAAGGCAGAGGAAACGCAGAGCACCACCCCTTTTTATCTACTTTTAATAGTAAGTCCCCTCTCTTTTTCATTTACTCATTAATAGTAGTTTCTGGTGTTCGATCGGATCAATTGATACCGAGCCCTCAAAACTCTCGAAGAAGTTAATAGCATAAATAAATTTCCTCCTGACTATTGTAGTTAATTTCTTATCGTCGTATTTTTTTTGCCCTTCAGTCTACCCTACACAAGTTATAAAAAACTTATAGTTCATAACGTGGACCACGATAGCGTGAATCGACCCATAACCTGTAGTTGAACTCTTTTGCCAACAGTCGATTGATGTGTTTTCATTAATAGCTGGAGTCGTATTACGTTAAAAACGGAATGCACCTGTTCTATCTAGAGAGCTTTTCGTTTCTCACAAACCAAAATTGGTCGTCGTGACGAGCAGTATCTTGTTTAGTAACACGTATTGTTCTTATAGTGTGCGTTAAGAGAGAACAAGAGTTTAGCGGAGCTATCTAACAACAAAGTTTGCCGAGAAATCTATAAGGGACCTCTTCAACACATTTGCTGACAAAAAGTCAAGCACAAGCCGAAACTCGCGTTTTCATTTAAAAGAGATTAACGTACTTGCTGGTTGGTTATATTTGCTTTCTGATAAATTATTAGAAGGAACAATATCCGTACCCGAAGATTTGAACAAAACACCATTTCCGAAATCAGATCCTTTATGTGTGTAATTCCGACTGAGTATTAGTGTAAGGAACCGGAGAAATATCACTCATACCTAGTTTGAGAGAGTTGCTACAATTCAGTCTTATAACTTCGTGCTTAAAAAAGGATAATAGGAACAAAACCTGATTGCAGTTCTGAATGTACTACAGAACAAAAAAACACGGTTAAGCGCAAATATAAATAATATACTATAATAGTTGTGTGGACTACATGCGGGAGACGACCAAAGTTTGATTATCACCTCCAATAACTTATACACCGGTAAGTGATAATCATAAAAATCTGTAATGCTAGGTCAAAGACCACTAATGAAAGAAAATAATAATTAATCTAACAACCAAAAAAATTAAAGAAATTTTTTTGTCCATCTCGTTTTCCTCTCCTTTTTGGTTTTAATACGTTGCGCATAACACCTTAGTTAATAAATGGTAATATATCTTTTAAAATGACGTGTAATGTTTCCTTGATAAGAATTTTTAAGAGTAATTAACAATATATGCTGCCAAATTTATTTGTTTTATGGTGGAATTTTTTTTACTCAAATTATGCAGCGTTAACATGGCGTAACCTTTCTAGTAAGAATATTCCCTTTTAAAAATAATAGCGATGGCTTTATTGCCAGTTTAGATTTTAACTCAAATTAGGTATACATGGGGTTAGCTCCTTAAAGAGGGCCTTTAGAAAACGGTGTTAATATTCAGCCTTACAAAAAGATTTATTATTGGAGCTTAAGTTAGTTTTAACTTCTCTTTTGGGTACGCTAGCAATTATAGCATCCCCAGGAAAAATCACAGTAGCTTTTAGTGAAAACAAAATCTCAGTAAAATTATCTTGCTGTTTTTGTTTCAGAATTATTTTTGTGGCTACCTATATCTCTAGTCCAAACTTACAAAATAATTGTAGAATAGTCATTCTAAAGATATTTTCTTACATACTAATTCATCTCTACAAGTTATCTGATAATGCGGTCTGTTAGCCCCGTAATTGTAGTGTTTTTAGATTCGTCGGGAGCTACGACCAAGTCCATCTGTCGCTTTAAAATAGTACAAATTTCTTAAAATTTCAGGGTAAATGTATTTTTAAAGTTACTCTCTAATGTAAATTTCTAACGGTTTCATGATTTTTTCTTAACCTAATTATATAATGTTCGTAAATTTTATTTTCATGTTTTCATAATTCCGCTTATTATGTTAAACCCTGAGAAAGATTATTGTAAATTTTTTGGTAAAAATTTTATGTATAACATAGTTCATGCATTCCTCAACATTGTAGGTAAGTTTACAATTAATTAGATTTAGTAATTAGTATGGTTCTCGTTGATGTACATCATTTCCAGTTATCACCATCATGTTTAATTTATTATAATTGTCCTTTTTTCGGTTAAAACTTAGTTCGTGCTTACAAATTAACAAGAATTTTAATTAGCCTTTATAGTAGTTAATTTGGTTCTTGCAGTATATTATTTTCAAATTATTAGTATCATATTAACCTGTTTACTATCATTTCTCTTTTTTTTATTTAACAAATATTTCTAATTATAAAGTAACAAAAATATTATAAAAATATGAATGTAATAAAGAAAGGTAAAAACAAATAAATTCTAAGCTAAGAAGAGAAGTTTTAGTTAGGTTGCCCTCCCCCCAGGATTAACCACCACTACTTAAACTTGACTTAATATTTAAGTCCCTCCTACTAGAAGTTACATGTCGCTTTCCATTGCTCCTTTTTTTTTCTTGGGCCGCCACTACCGCCTTTTGTTTGTGGCAGGTTATGCTTTCCGTCACTTTATTACTCAATATCTATTTTTAAACTCTTTCTATTCCAGTGATACATTTTTAAGCTATTTATTTAAGTTTTTAACCTTCCTAAAGTTAGTTCTTTGATGCTGCATAAACTCATAAAGCGACTTTATATTTTACTCTGTTACACTTTTATTATTTTTTATAGATGTGGTCTCGATTTATACGCCACTCAAAATTAGTTAGCTTTTTTTCTTGTCTGCCAAAAAAAAATGTTATCCGCTCTACTCGTAATTTAATTTATGTTGTTTACTTGCCCCCTTTTTTTATTTTGTTGCTTACTTTTAGCATTAAAAGCCGTCCATCGTTGTTACGCCGTCAGTAGCAACGATAAAAAGGAGCGAGGTCGCATAGTATCTGTTATAGGCGCAGTCGTTGATGTACGCTTCGACGGGGATATCCCGCCCATTCTAACTGCCCTCGATGTTGAAAAATCAGGAGATCGTTTAGTACTTGAGGTAGCGGCTCATTTGGGGTATTATGCAAAAATTATCTTTATTGTATAGTTTTTGTTATAATTTTTTTGTATTTGATAATTTAAATATTGTAGAGAAAATACTGTGCGTACTATTGCCATGGACGGCACTGAAGGGTTGGTAAGAGGGCAGACCGTGGTAAATACGGGCGCGCCTATTAAAATACCCGTAGGAGACTGCACTTTAGGTCGTATTATGAACGTTATTGGAGAACCGATTGACGAGCGCGGAGCTATCAACGCCAAAAAATATCTCCCCATCCACAACGTGGCTCCCGGCTTTACAGAGCAGTCAACCGAGCAAGAAATATTAGTTACCGCTATCAAAGTTGTCGACCTGCTCGCTCCCTACGCTAAAGGTGGAAAGATTGGTCTTTTTGGCGGTGCGGGTGTTGGGAAAACTGTACTTATCATGGAGCTTATCAACAATATTGCTAAGCAACATGGTGGGTACTCAGTCTTTGCAGGTGTCGGCGAGCGGACCCGAGAGGGGAACGATCTCTACAGGGAAATGATTGAGGGAGGTGTTATTAAGCTAGATGGGCCAGGTTCTAAAGTAGCCCTTGTGTATGGCCAGATGAATGAACCCCCCGGCGCCCGCTCTCGAGTTGCATTGACAGGGCTTACTATTGCTGAGTACTTTCGAGATTACGAAGGGCAGGACGTATTGCTTTTTATCGATAACATCTTCCGCTTCACCCAAGCTGGCTCGGAAGTATCAGCGCTGCTGGGTCGTATTCCTTCTGCAGTAGGCTATCAGCCTACTCTTGCTACTGACATGGGTGCCATGCAGGAGAGGATTACTTCAACTAAAAAGGGGTCTATTACCTCCGTTCAGGCTGTGTACGTACCGGCTGATGACTTGACTGACCCTGCACCTGCTACCACCTTTGCTCATTTGGACGCAACCACCGTTCTTTCCCGCTCCCAGGCTGAATTGGGTATATATCCTGCAGTTGATCCACTCGACTCAACCTCCCGCATTTTGGACCCACGCGTGGTTGGACAGGAACATTATGACACCGCGCGGAAGGTGCAAGAGTTGCTACAGAGCTACAAGTCGCTTCAGGATATTATCGCCATTCTGGGCATGGATGAGCTGAGTGAGGAAGATAAACTTACCGTCGCTCGAGCCCGCAAGGCCCAACGTTTCCTTTCTCAACCGTTTACGGTCGCCGAGGTTTTCACAGGTCAGCCAGGCCGTCAAGTAGAATTGGCGGATACCATTAAAGGCTTCAAAGCTATTCTTTCGGGTGAATACGACCACTTCCCGGAAAATGCCTTCTATATGATCGGGGGAATTGGCGAAGCCGTAACCAAAGTAATTATATGTGTGGTATGCTAAGTTATTTGTAACTTTTATTTTGCCAGGCGGAAAAGATGGCTCAGGAATCAAAATAATAATGTTACCATAAATAAAAAATTAAGTTATCAAAGAATCCTGCTTGTTTTTTTCAAGTTTTTAGTAGGGTTATTAAGTTTAAAAGTTTCTAAAACATGAACTAGTTGTTATAATTTTTTATAACTTTCGTGTAATAAAAAAGAATTTATTGAAAGAAAGTGGGTGAAGTAGGTGTAAAGGGGCAAGCAGAGCTACTCGAGGCAAAAGTTAATGTTTAAAACTTGTTAAACAGTTGTGTATAGAGTCAACCTGAGTTAACTTCTCGGAAAAATCTCCTTTTAAAATTAATTTGAAATTTCCTTTAAGCAGGTACTGCTTTTGACATAACATTTATTACAAGATAAGCAGTGTTGCTCACCGTACTTGATAATAGAGCACTATTTATTTTACCTTGAATAAGCCTTAAAGTTAAAAAAGAGCTGCACTACAAGCATAATTAATTGGGAGCTAATGACTATATTAAAAAAATAGAACAGAGATTATTCTTTAATACCCAGTGTTCAAGTTTCAAAATAGTTATTTACAAGTTATTGCTGGTATTCTTAATTGCTTATACCCTTTTTACCTATACTAGCTGTCATACATTATATTTAGGTAAAAACGCTTAAAAACCGGGAAAAAATACAATAATTAGTTTAAAGCCATCTCTTATTCAGGGAACGCTTAAATCAGTAAAAGATATATTCAAGCAAAAAGTAAACTCAGTATAATGATTCATATGTAAAACAGAATTGTTTAATGATAAGTTGCAAACTATTGCCCGGCTGGCCTAGTATTAATCATTAATAAAGCCTATTTTATTTTAATTAGAATGGTCCTTATCGACATGCCAGTGAGTAAACTGCAACTACTTTCCTTTTCTTTTTCCTGCTCGTATTTTTTTGTTGGGAATATACAGAGCCTTGGAGGTGAAACGCTATTTTTGGACTGTTTGCTTTTATTTCGACAGGACAATGTTACTCTCTCAAAATTTATAGCATCGAAGTAGATGAAAATTAGTTTACTTTATGATTTCTTTATGATTTCTTTTATATATTTATCTGTAGTGTTAATGATCAAATTACTTTTTTTAACCTTATTACTATGTTTTTGCAGTTTCAATTTAAACCGAAATACTTGGGAGGTAATTTTTTAAGTGTTCAAAGAACGCAAGCATACTAAGTACAAAACTTGTTTATTAGAATCTGGAGTGAAATAGCGCGTGTATAGCCTAAAAGCTGTATTTAAGGTCTAATATTCTCTTTGTATGGCAAAGCACCCATAAGAAATGGATAATTATTTTATATAAAAAAGAAAAATAATAAATAGTAAAATATATTTCTTACGAATAAAAAGATACGTCTCATTTTTTGAGAGGACACTGTATTAATGAAGCGGAGGCAAGAGACCGGTATTTTGTTAGTCTAAAGCATCACAAATAGTTCACTTTCCACCTAGTATATCTATGATAACGCAAAATAGGGATAAAAACAATTGTATTAACTCTTGAAAAACTTTTAAACGACACATTAACAGAAAACGAAGAATTTATTTAGACTTGTTTTAGCCTCTAACGGTTTTCTTAAGTTATTTACTGTTTCCTATCTTCTTTAACTGGAAGCAGTACGCCAAAAGAGGACGCCCACCTTGAGTGTATTAATTCGTTATTAGGCCATCGAATTTTAATGTAGTCTGTGCTAAGATTTGAAAGCTCACAAACTTTTAAGCATTCTCATATATGTAATGGCTCCACAATAATAGGTTATATTAAAAACTGTAATGAGGATCTAGCAATGTAGCGGGAAATAGCATTAATGGCGGACGGACTATTAAACTGCACCTGGCGTTTTTTTTAAAAGGTTTGGGCCTTTTTCTAGATGGGCGTAGCCGAGTCTAAATGTAGTTTATACGGGTATCAAGTCCTTCAGGTTTAGTATATTTTGAATTTAAGGTTTATAGCTATAATAAAAAACTAATTATTAGGTTAAAGTGGGATCGCCTGCTGAAATAGCTGGTTTAGAGCCTTTTTTCGATTTTATTACTTCAGTAAACCGGAAGGAGCTAGTACTCATATTTCATTGTGAACTATTACAAATATGTGTCTTCCGTCTTACAGAAAGAGAGCGACACCTACCTTTTAAGCCAAGCAGAGGAAAATGTTGGACAGGCAATAGAGCTTATTGTTTACAATTATAGAACAAAATCTTTACGGTTTACCTTATTCAGTTTTGTGTGAACCTTTACCCATTTATTTATTTTATTTCAAATACTTTTTAAGTTTTTTCTCTCTTAAACAACTTCATAGTTAAGAGTTTTAGCCAATTAAGGCTTTATTCAGTGGCATTGAGCTGACTAATAAATATATATTTATTTTACACACTTGCCGATGTCGATGTCGCTTATTTATGAAAGTTTTATCTATCACAATTGCTTTTACTTAGAAGTTATGAATATAATGGGTTTTGTTAATTATCTTTTATAGGCCTGTGAGTATTGTTCCTTCGTGTGTATGGGGTGGTGAAGGCTTGCTAGGTTCTTTTGTTCTATAAGTTTGCTTGTATATTTCAAATTAAAAAACTTTAATCTTAAAATAGTAAATAAAAAGAGTTTCATAAATCTCTTACTCCCGTACTTTCTCCTCTAATACAAAATCAATTAACTTTAGGAACGGTTGTTAGGTTTTGCTGGATAGATTCCGCTTCTCGAAATGTTTGGCGTGTTTTGGTTTGTTTCTCTTAAAAATATATAGTGAGACTGTGTTATTTTTTTAATATTTTTTAATCATAGCTTAAAAATTACACGAAGTTAAATTTTTTCTATTTTCTCAAGAGTTGCTTTTCAGTTTTACTGTTACCTATACTGTGTGATCCAATATTGTTACTAAAGGAAGTCCAGCCAAACTCTCCTGCTTCACGCGCTGGAATTTGTCCCGAAAAAGATTATATTGTGGGGACTTCGTCTATGGTTTTTAATAATCCAAATGACATCGTACTTTATAATTTACTCCATAATTTTTTATATATGTTCAAATATATATAAAAAGTGAAGAATTTTGTCTTTTTTAGTAGCTGTATCTATAGAAAGCTACTTATAAATATAACTTATTTACAGTTATTATTGAACTGTATATTGTAAAATTTTTTAATATTCTAATTTTAAAATTAACCTTTACATATTTAAATTATCTTTATATTAAACCTTTTTTTGAATATTTTTTAAACTATATATACAGATGGAGGAAATTACAATCTAATGTCTTCACGTTTATATTTATATAATCGTAAATTATAGCAATTATATATATAATTTTTTTTTATTTTTTCTTTTTTTTCAATTTTTAATTTTAATTTCTAAGTTTTTGCTATTAGAACTTTATGACAAGCGGAAGTTAATTTTCTTTGTTTACAATTCGGAGGACTATTGTTGCCGTGAGTGCCCTGTCGTGCCGGACGTTGACTGGGGCGGCCAAGGAAGGTGCAACTTCTTGAGGGCTTCTTCACTTTATATATCTTTCTTTCTCCTGTTTTATAGTTTTATCACTAGTTTGCCGGTTTATTTGTATAGTTGTTTGCTGTAAAGCTGTAATATAAATGTTACAAGTTACTTAACTTCTTAATTCTCAACACAATTTTTTTGTAAACTTAGAGAAATAAAATAAATTCCTTTATAAACTTTTTTTTAATCTATCGTTAGCCTGGGATGTACGTTGGGCGCTGGGCTTCTACACCAAGTAGTGAAATCTCCAAAGATTAGCTCAACACATCCTACAGAGAAATTATCTCACGGATTATCTGCTGCTGTTATTTTCAAAGTTCCGGCTCAAGCGGAGAAAGTAAGTAACTCTCCTACTTCTATTCAGTTGAAAAGAGTATTTTACATTGGTCAGAATGAAGTTTCAAGCGCTACAGGGAGGACAGAAAACTGCGAGAAGGAAGGGATATGCCAGGAGTTATAGTAATACTAGCAACGCTGCTGTTACTGCTTACGACTAAAGTGGTTATTTACAGTTGCAATAAATATATGAATTTAAGCTTTTTTTAATCAAAATTTCAGATAAAAAAGTGCTAAGTTCCAAGTAATATCTTGGTTGTTTAAGAAATGCTTTTTGTAGGAAAGTATTTCGAATATTAAGTTAACTTTTTTGTTGGCAACTATTATTGCTGCGTGTAAAAGTAGATAAACAAGTAACTTCTCTAGTTAGTTTTAAACTCCCAACGCCGAGTAATATTTATGGCTAAAGTAAGCAGGAAAATCCTTTAAGGTCTCCTCCACTCTACTTCAAACCCTTTATGCGACGAGATGTTCTTTGCAAAGTTAAAGAGCAATCTTCTTGACCCAGCTAAGCAGTTGTTGAGGTCGTTCGTCAACCTATGAACTCTTTGATTTCGTTAAATAAAAACCTTAGGTTGCCCTCAGATATTTTTGTGTTAAAGCGAAGAAACTGTATACTTTTAAGAACTTATTTTTTCTCCTGGGCGCGTTCACAGTCAGCTTCTGACTTTCCTCGACTTCTTTTTACTAACTTTATTGCTTCTTCAGGTGTCAAGTATAAAATAAGCGATTAATAGTAGGAAACATCGCAGTGTACGCACAAGATAAAAAGATAAAGCAGGTTGGGCTAATGTATTATATGAGTCATAAACGCATTAAACAGTGCTACAGTAAGCGAGAAGAGGGAAACAGCAAAAACCCCTTTGCTTTTTAAGTTTAAACTTTTCTTGAGCAAACATTTAAAATTGTAGCACCTTTATTAGCTGCTTAATATATTAAGTGTTTTTTCCAACTATTATATCAAGTAAAAAGGAAGGGTGCGTCCTAGGGCTAGACAAACTTATTAACCGTTTCTCTACAAACTATCTTATGTTGAAAGTAACGTAATGTATGACTTCAAATTAACTAACTAAGACTAACAGAAGTAGTTTAAAGAAGATTAAAAAAAACCCAGAAAAACACAAAAAAGGAGAATGAAGCTGCAACCAAAATTATTAATTGTGTACAATACAGTTTATAAAAAGACAAAAATTTATTACACGAGGATTAAAGATCCATAAAATTCGCCATAAATAGAAGACCCTCTAAGCCAAAGTTACACCTGTTTTTTTGTTAACAGTCAATTTAACAGATTTAGAGGAACGATACCAATGCCCATTCACGACAGTAATATAATATGACCTTTATGCCGACCGCTTGTGAAAGAAAAACCGTTTGAGCGTATTGTAGTTTCATTACTCGAAAAGACTGTAATGCGGTGGTAAGTCTTAATGCAAATAGTAAACTTGAAATAGTTAGGAAAATTAAACAATAAAAAACTTGCATTAAAAAAAAAAGAAAGAGAGACAATTGAAAACGTGCACGTTACTTACAAGAGTCAAGGAGAAATTAAAACAGCAGTTTAGCCCTTTTAACCCACCAAACTACTGCTATGAGCAAAAATGCAATGGTTTATATACAATATAATTTTTTATTTTTTTTCAAATAAACTTAATAGCTGTAAACGTTTATTGCAACTTTTACAAAGGGCAACACAACCGAAGCCTTTAAAATATTATAAAAGATGTACAGGCTCAACAACTTTCATAAATTCCCACCTCATAGTAGTTGTAACAAACCCGAGTTCTAAGCATTTAAGAAATATTTTGTTTTAACAAACCATCGATGGTTAACAAAAATAGGCACCATAATTATATTACTAATTGGAAGGTTAAAACATACTTTGTGCTGACATAAAAAATCCTACCGTAAAAAAATTAGATGAAGCAATAAAAAAAAATAAACTATTACTAAAAACTAGGTAGAGCTACCAAAAACTATATTAAAACTTATTTTTCCTTAGTATTTTACTCTATCGTTCACAAAAGAAAATTAACTTAAAATTTAGTATTCAAAGATTTTATTATAAAATTACTAAGGAAAACATATAACTTAATCAAGCATATTTTTAGAAATTTTATAAGCAACAAATCTAAAGTTTCTCTTTCCTTTTTTAAATTTCCATAAATCTTCATCGCAACGATTGGTACCTTTGACCAAATTTCTAATAAGGAAAGGGTTCCTATTACTTTGATAAAGGTGTATCTCTCAGTAGTTAAGTAAGAAAATTAATATTTCAACCACTTTCCAAGTAAGAGATATTTTTTTACTCTTTCTTGATAAAACGTGAACGTTTCAAGTTTTATTTTTTTAGAAATTTCTTTGCTTACAAAAGAGTAGTTTTCTTCATTACAGCTTTCCTGTAATTTTTCCAAATTTTTAAATTGCATTTTCATAACTTTATTTACGATTGCTAGTTTCCTTTTTTGTCGCCTATAATTTGTGAGGCGAAAAAACAGAATTTGTCCTGTGTACAATATAAAAATATATTAAAAGTTTAAGCATAAAATATTATATAATAATGTATAAAGTATTTAAAAATTTAAAAACTACCAGAATTGCTAAATATTCAATAATTACTACTGATGGGAGTATTTAAATAACACATATATTTTCAAAAAAAAATTACGCTATTTTCTGTAAACATAACAGAATCGTGGGTAGGTCTAATGAGGAAGATTTTTTTTGGTAAATGTATCTTAGCTGTTGAATTAGGATATTCAAGCTTTATACTATTTTTAAACTTCCTTTCTTCATCACCTAGAGTGAAATGTCAATAGGGCTATAAGTGTGAATAAAATAACGAAAAACCACTAGATATTATTTTGGGAGATTCTAGTATCACATCCTTTAAATTTTCGAAGAAACGAACTGGTTTGTCGGTGCTTATGCTATTCTCTTCTTTTTTAATGCCTGATTATAGATTTTCATTGTAAACACTTTCTCTAAAATTTTTAAATTAATATGACTTTCTGCTCTACATCCGTCGTAAAGTGCTTTATTACCAGGCGTCCCAAATTCCTTGACTTTTATAACTTTTTGATACCTTTTGAAAACAAAAATATTTTACTTACACTAGAAAAAAAATTAGTCTCCATACAAGTTTTCAAAACTAAGTTGAACGGCTGTAGAAACATCCATGCCACCAAGCCTCTTATTCACCACAGTTAAGCAAGGGTTTTTTCAAATAACGGGTAGGGTGGAGCGCTCGAACTATTACCCATTTTTGCTTCGCAAGCTAAGGGCAATGCACAAATAAAAATTATGCAAAAGTGGAAAGCTTTAAAAGAGTATAATGCAAGCACTCAGTAGCTTACATTTATTTATAACTCTGACATGCTACAACCAGGCCTCTCTTTAAAAAGACTTCAACTACTGTTTAATCTAATCATGTTGCGGTGAAAGATCGGATGATAGGTAGTCAGGTTAATTAAGTAGTCACTGGAGCGTCGGACGCAATCAAGTTGATGCCGAGGCCTCCTGTATTCCTAGTATAAACTCGTATCGTAAGTTACTTCTTAAATAAATAGAGGATTAGAATGAGCCAAAAACTTTTTATAATTAACTTGGGCTGGTACATTGAAAAAAATTGTGGTAAAGTTTCACTTTTTTAAGTCGCGGTGAAGCATGAAGCTTGGAACAAACCAGGGCGCACCTAAAATAATTCCCAGTATAGAGTTTTCTAACACCTGGAGCGGCTGAATAATGGCAGGGGGAAAATATGACCATGCCACAGATGCATAGGTCACCTTTGGTCTGATAGTGGTGAGAAAAAAGTTAAAACTTGCTGTGTTCGAAGAGAAGACTTCTGGCAGATAAGTGGGTACAGTAGGTTGATCTTTCTAAATTAGCTTTTTTCATGACATACTCCATATGGTTGCGCTAAGGGAGTCTGTTGTCTATAATGACGCCTAGACAATTTAGAGCGCCAGGACAATAGCGAACCATTGATGACAATTGGTTGAACACAATCTTTTACACCTTTTAAGTAATGATTATAGCTGCGTTCTTTGATAGGTTAAGAGTAAAGTGCTACCGGGCGAACCAGAGCACGGTCTTTTCAATGTATGTTTGCGCATGTTTTGCTGCTAGAAGAACTGGCTTAGATATAGTAAAGATAGTTGTGGCATCAGCGAATTGGGACAAAAATGTTGAGGTATTGGTCGGTCTGAGTATGTCCGCCATGTAAATCGAAAAGAGGAGGGGTGGAAGTAAGGAACCTTGTGAGTCGTCTTCTCTGAGTTCCTTTCAACTTGAGCGTGCCTTATAGTAAAAAACATTCTACGGTGCAGTAATGATTTAATAAGAAAGCGGAGGTAATCTGGTATTCTTAGGTTGGTCAGTTTAGTTATGAGACCCGCATGCCAACTCTATCAAAAGCCTTTTCAATATCTAAGAGAAGAGCTCATGTGAACTCGTTGCGTACCTGAAGGGCCCCTACTGAATCCACATTGGTTTTCAGGAATGGTATGGTTTTGCTCTACATATTTTAGTAATTGCATGAGTATAACTACCTTTGCTACTTTACCAGCACAAGATAGTAGACTTAATGGGCGATAGTTCGCTCGGTTTGAAAAAGGGTTTTTTATTTTAGTGGAAAATAACAGTGACCACTTTCCATTATTACAGGATAGTGAAAAACTAAGAATAGGTTAATTTTAAGAGTAAGAGTTTTTATACCCGATTCAGCTAAGTTTTTTATCATGAGATTTGTTATACTATTAGGATCTGGTTCCTTTTTGATTGAGGTGTTAATAAATGGTTGTACTTCTTCGAAGTTTTTGCGTCTCTTTAGCGGTGCTTGCTTACTTGAGGAGGATAAAAGTTGGTAAGGCTAGTTGCTCTACCTGAAGGGGTTATTAAGGTTGGCACTGGGATATGAGACACTGAGCAAAGTCTTCCGCTTTCTCTCCTTTGTCGTCGTAAACAGTCCCGGTTTTTCGACTTGTATGAGAAGTTGTGCTGTTTTTGGCGGTTCTCTATAGATTTTATGAATAGCCAATAGGAACGAGGGATATTGCTATTCATTAAGTTGGAAGCTTTTTCTCCCATTTTTGATTGTGAAGTGAGTCTATTTTAACTTTTTAATCGGGATTGTTTAGAAGTCGTTTATCTTCAGGGGACCGAGTTGACGCAACCTCCCTTTTTGCTGTTTTCTGGATTGAATAATAACTTAAACTTCTGTCGGCAGATATGGTTTTAAATATGATTGTATCATAGTGGTATAGATCTTTTGGTATGATTGAATGCTCGGGCGTTCTAGGTTAGCTACTGAATCATTAAAAAGCAGGGCGAAATAGGCCTTAAAGGATTGTATTTAAATTTTTTTTCCAAGAATATTCATGAAAACAACTGGTATATAAAGACGGGATTCTGGGGGGCCTATTTTAAGAAATACAGGTGATGGTCCCGCTTAGGAATGCCTGTTGGGTTTTTTTGGGACCCAAACAATTAATCTTTTATCTTTAACGTACTGTTGAAAAATTCTACAGTAGGATTTCCCTTTCTGCTATCCCATGTGAATTTCTGCAGTTCAGATCACCCACATAGAATTACGGAGTTTTGACAGCTCATAACGAGGTTCATTTCGTTTTTTTTTTGCTGGAGGCTTTTCCAGATTTATCTACAGAGAAAATCGCTATATCGCCTTGACCATAAAGATTTACGTTAATTGCAATCGCCTCTATGAAAGTTAACTGACTAAATAAATCTCTGAGTGGGCAAGGTGTAACCCGACTAATACTGCTACTCCTTTTCGTGAGTCAATTCTGTCTTTATGATATATATTTAGTTAAGCAATTTAAAGATTTCCGGCCTTCAGGCGTGTTTTGCTTACAAGAATTATATCAATTTCTTATTTTTAGAAGCTCTTTCAATTCCTCTCTCTTGCAGCGCAGCCATTAGCGTCCCATAAAAAAATAGGAATGTACTTCAAGGTGTTTTGCAGGACTATCATAATTATTTGAGAAACTTATTAAGCAATTTGACTATAGTAAAAAGTGTATTTTTTAAATGTAATTACTCGTAAGCAGATTTTCAGTGTGGACCCTCTCGTTCGTCGAAGAGGTAAAAATGATTTTTTTAAGGGGCGCTCCTGGTTCAGGTACAGTAGTGGTGGGAGCAGGTTGCAATCCTCTTAAGTATGCGTTTTTCGGATAATATTTACATCCCTTTTAGTTTGCAGTGTGATTGCCTGACAATTAGCACGTTTTGGGGGAAATTCCGGGGTTTTTGTGCGCCGTAAAGTTTCGTGATTCTCGACAGATTTGACGCACTTAAGGGCTGAGGTGTTGTTCTTCAAGCTTTCCACAGGGATTAAAAGATGAAAGAAATATAAATTAATACTTCAGACCTTGGTAGATTCACGAAAACAAGTGGAGAGGTTTCTTCCTGTCTCAAGCTTTTCTTTCGAGCGATTTTTTAAGGGTGAAATCGCTACTGTCTTAGATCTTTGATCTGTTCCAGTCCAATTCTAGACATATACCTCTCAAATCTACTTTAAGTACTCGCTTTTCAGGTAGTTAACAGGAGGAATTTCATAATTTTTTTCAATCAGAAGCTTTGCAGCTTTCCGAAACTCGTCAGAACTTGAGAGGAAAACTTAAACGCCCTATCGGGTATCTCTTGAGGTGAGCTATTGACGTTACTGTTTAATATAGGGGTCACTTATACCTTTCAATCATAACTTGGTAGGAAGGTTTATTTCGGTGAATGTGAACTAGTATGGTGGCTGGTGGTGACGTTACTATTAATTTTAGAAGTTTTACCACTACTGTTACTGTCTTGATAATAGGGGTGTAAATAATGTTTTACTATGGTCGTCGCTACTATTTGTAAATAGTACTGTACTGATCACTTTCGTTATCGTTACTATATTTGTTATTTTGGCCACAATTTTTATTATAGTCATTACAATTAGTAATGATACCATTTTTATTACTAATGATAGCAACTTCGACTGCATCTACGGGTGTGAGCTCTGAAAAAATAATCAGAATTAGGCTTTCAGAGGTAGAGATTTTCCCTTTCGCTTTTACGACGCATTAAAACCGGAAAACACCATTGCGAAGGGGTGGGGAAGGTGGTGGGGGGACTAAAATATAATTGTATGCATAACAATAATTGAAAATATAAATAAAGTAGAGGGGAAATTTGAGTTTCGTGTTATATATGTAAATAAATAAAATATTTATAGCAAACTCGTCATCTGCTTATTCTTAGTTTAAAAAAAAAATTTTCCCCCTATTCTCAATACTTAAACATTTCCCATTTATTTACAAATTACTTTTCCTGTTGCTCGATCTTTAACAACTTCGAATACTCGAGCTTTCAGCCAGAAATAATGGCAAATTAATAGTGTTAGAACACGATACCTTAATAAAGGAGCTCCTGCCCCTTAGGGAGGGCACACTTTTGGGCGTGGTGGGAATCTAACAAATAGACGAAACAAGGATGAGGGTTAACTTTATTTTAGTTTTGTATCGCTTTTGTTCATAATTATGTTTTTCGAGAAAATAAAAAATGTTCGGTGATATTTTCAATGATATCTTATTTAGATTTTCGTAGCTCTTAGTCTATTATTGCTCCATATTATGTGTTGGTTTTCAACAAAGCGTTATCGAGAAATTATGTTACTAAAATGTGAGTGGCTTTGTAATTATGTCTACCAAATTGAATATAAAGGGTGTACTTCAGCATAAGTAATTTCTTCTTATAATGTATCCTTAATGTAAAGTCAAGCTATGTTGATATATCTTAAATTCCTGTTCGATGCACCACCTTCTACTCTATCTTTTTCTGCTTCTTTATAAGTATAATATTTTTTCTTTAATCAATAGTTCAGAATGTTTTTTTAGGCCAACTTTTTTGACATAGCCACGCTTAAAGCAACGTACTTGGCCTCACAAGATTTATATTTGTTATATCTATATTAGGAGACCAATGCACTGGAGATCCATTAACTAAAATGACATAACCTATGGTGGTTTTATAACCGCAGGAGTCAGCCTAAGGGGGATCACTATAGCACTCAATTAATAAACTGTTATGGTTATTACACATATGAAGCAAAAAATTTCATATTTGACATATAAAGTAATTAAGAATCCCAAGTGCCAATTTCATATGTTCTTCGTTGTTGCAATAGAGACCTCCGCATAGATATCGCCTATAAGATACTGGGCCTAGTGCTATCAGCAACCTTACATACTGATCCGATAAGATTAAAACATTCATCGTAATTGCTTCCATCAATGATGGGTTTAACTTTAGTACAGTGGGCAAAGGCGGTCTACATTTTGATATTGTGTTAATTGGGAACTTTCAGATAAGTTGTTCATGTTATAAGTTAGAGCTACTAAGCAATAACAATCTTTTTTATCTATCATAATCCCCAGGATTTTCTAATTTTGCTGCATTATTTTATATTTTGAACCTTTTCAAGTCAGAAAGAAATTTTTTAATGACCTCCAAATATTATGCAATCACCAACATAAATATCTGTAACTCTTTCAAATTGTTGAAGTAGAAAGTGCATTCATTACGTTTATTTCGATAATAACCTTACCTTAGCCTGCAAGCTAACTCTTCGTAGAGAGTTTAGCCGACTCTTTTAAACCATACAAAGAAACATTAATTCATTACACGCACTTTCTTTTTTTTTATAGTGTGTTTTCTTAGATTTCTTTGTTGCCAAGTTACTTTACTATATACCATAGGTATGCCTTAAGGAATGTGCACATACACTAGTTTTTGTAATTTGGTATGTAAAAAGACCGTAGTTATATCAACTGTATGAATAGGTTTCAGTAGATTTAGCTATGATATTAAGTAATGGGAATGACAGCTTAGGAAAAGGCGGACAAAAAAACTTTAGAGTCGATACAGGGGGTACTTCTTGGTATTTTCCTTCGCAGCCAGTCTCGTTTGCATTTTTCGAAGATTTATAACTTAAGTTTGTCATGAATTCTTATTAAGGCATGCCTTTTCGATGTGGCCAATCCTTTTACAATTATTGCCTTTTTTGTTATGTATGGACATTGAGATCTTAACTGCTGGTCCTGAAAGCCATTGCAGGGTAAAGACCGGCCTTTAAAAAATTTCGAAGTCAATTTTCTTGTGTTGGTTTGTTAATTACAGGGAGTATTTAATGATATGGCATTCAAGTGGTTTTCAACCTCTTGCCTGTTTCCGCATATAATAAGGAATTCAGTGCATAAACGGTAAAGCAAGTTCTCTGGATTAGTACTGTAATATTGTTTTATGTTATGACATCGTATATAAATTCTTCTCCAACCCTGTGCGTAAGGGCTATAATTTTATGCAAGTTCGTAATTTCAATATGTGGTAACAGTCTTTTAGTTGTGCAGTATTCTTCCATTTCTTATAATGTGGTCCAAACGGTTGGCGAATTGATGTAAGAACTCGTCATCCTTTCTTGCAGTACAAATTTCAGGTATTCTGTTCAAGAATGTTACAAATGACTTCCTTCCAAATGCATTTTAAAAAGTCTTGAATCAAGTGTTCTGAAGCAGTCACTCGTAACTCCAATTCTTGACTTGATGTCTTGATGTCAGGGTGTAGGCTGTTCAATATGCTTTGTGTTCTAATAGACGCTTTTATAAGTTTTTCACAAGATGAGCTTAGATGCTCCATTCCATTCGTTAGAGAAGAATATGTTATGGATCCCTTGAGTAGTTAACGATAACTTCCTGTCTATTAGACACTGTCTTATTTGTAAAGCGTCCCATAGATTTGCCCACTCCATCTTGCAGGTTAAAAAGAATTGAGATGGCATTGCATAATTTAAAAATATACTATATAGTGTAAGCGAGTAATAAAAGGTTAAGATAGCGGTAAAAAATGAAAGATAAAAAAAAGATCCGTATGAACGTAGCTCAAGATTTTTAGCCTTGCAGCAGTCAAGCGCTGATAACGTAACAGAAAGAAACAACAACTAAAAGAATAGGGTAAACTTTGTTTTAGGTTTGTATTGCTTTTTATTCTTAAAAAATTTATGAACTTTTCGGTAAGTTAAAAATGTTCGGGGATATTCTCAAATTCATTATTTTGGTAGCTTATAGTTTATTACATATAACTCCCATCAGTCGCATATTATACACCAAATTTTAGTTTGGACCACAGTACTTGGTAGCCTCCACGGTCAGCCACCGCAGTTTTAACCATGCTCCTGGTGGTTCGATTCCTTGTACCGGCCGAAATGAAGCGCTGAACAAGAAAAATTAAGGGAATTCTGCTTCTTGTATAGTATCAAAAGGTTACTGAAATAGTCATAAGTATATTATCAAAGCATTTACCATCTGTTAATAGGTGTTAATGAATAATATTAACAATAAAATAATTCTAATAAGTTTAAATACTTTAAGTATAGTCACTTAATGAGAGCGATGATTGATTTTGTCCCTAGGTTCATTTCTGCCGCTGATATCTATATATACCGGTAAATAGTAGTATTATATTAGTATACTTTCTAATACCATGCTATTATTGTATACAGGAATGAGCAGCAAGTACTGTTTAGTTAACCAAATTATAGCTTTCCAAAGTTATGTAAAAAAAATTCAAAATCACAATATTTTTTCAAAATGAAATTTTGTAATTTCTCTGAGATACAAATTTATGTTGACAAATTATTTTAAATAAATGTTGCTACATTTGACCAGGTTTTAAAATTTAATTTTTTTTTGTATAATAAATTTTAAGGATTAATAACTTATATTTACAGTATTAAAGTTATTATGTTAGTATTTTTCATAAAAGAAATACAGAAACACTCAAAAATTACGTGGTGTAAAACATGTCTGTATTTGAATTAGCAGTCCTATCGAACACGTTAACGGATCAAAATGGATGTCCCAATAACCCCTTGACTTTATTGCTGCTACGAGGAGCAGTTAAAAATAAAATTCTCTTCAAAATTTATTAACAAAGTTTTAGGTTGTTTTAACAATATTTTGAGAATAAAAAAGAAACCGTGTAGGCGAATATATAAACGTCAAAATACAGTTAGAACTTATTTGTTAAGTCAGGCATGACTTCTCAAGAATTAAAATCCTCTCATGTGGTATATAAAACTAAGAAGTGGATACGTTATTAGTTTACACAGCGATAAAAAAAACAAAGATATTTATGAGGCACAAACGAGGACGCTTAGAAAACAATTTTTTTCTTTGCTTTTATATATTATGAGGGCTACTTTAACAGCAAATTAGAAGCCATCATACCTGTGCCCAGAGATGTCGTAGCACCGCAGTTAAGAGCACTGGGGCGTAACGACTCCCTTTCTCGGTTTATAATGTATTTAATCCCGCTCTCAAAATTCTAATTGCCTTATATGCTCCATGCTTCAACCAGCTGAGTTAGGGAGGGCAACTCACAATTTCAGTGTGATGATTTTACGCATACAACCAGTTATAGTTAACCGAGAATTGCATATATGTATGAAAGGGGGAACACGTGTATATCTGCGTTGGCAGTGCTCTAGGGATAATTAAAAATTGTCAAATATAGTAATGGTGTTTCTTACTTCTTAAACTTTCCTATCTCGCAGTAACTAGTCTTTACAACTAACTCACCATTAGAGTTAAGTTGATAAGATACAAAGTTTAAGTAGGGATAAATTTGTAGTTCATCCTTTCCAATGTATCTATAAATTTAACGGTTTAGAGGTAAAATTAAAGCCTTACTATGAAAAGGCTGTTTCTTCTATTCTACTTATTAATTTATTACCTTGTCAAGTGGAAGTAAAAAGCAAAAATAGGGTGAGTAAACAGAGTGGGGGACATGCAAGCAACATTTCTTGGAGCCTAACTAATTACCTACAAAGATTGAAGAGAATTTAAAAAAGGGGCCAACACTGTGTAAAATACCCAACCCTTACCCTACAACTAAATACAACGAAATAATAGAGGGGCTTAGGGTGCACTTTCAAATCTTCACCGAGTTTTATTAATACTTGTACTCAACGTTAAGGAAGTGCAGTTTTATAATATTATAATAGCAATAATAATATATTTCCTTATTTTTGAAATATAAATAACATCTTTAAAAATCAACGTTTTATCAAATCTCCTTCTAGTAAGCACTTGCAAATAGAGAGTACTTCCTCTTGCTTCAAAATTAAGTTAACTTTCAATATAAAAAAAAACAGTAGATGCAGTATACTGAAAATTTATTAATTGTGCGTTTTACAACTCTTTAAAATAGAAATATTCCTAGAAATAATATAAAACTTTGTAATTTCTTTAAATGGACTTGGTTCTTATAAGTTGGAATACAGAAGCTTTTTATTTATAAAAGAGCTGTTTTTTAGTGTAAAAGAAAGACCTTTATTTCTTTATTTCTTATGACTACCTTCGTACTTGTTAGCTTTAAAGTTAATTAATTCCTGTCTTGCGGAACCTAATGAAAACGTAGGCAATAAAAACTCTGATAGATTCTATATTCCAGTTTACCTGGTAATTTATTTGTATGCTATAAATGTCATTAGATTCTTAAAGGATCGTGTTTATATATTTTTTTAAAAAATCGATAATGTAATTAGCTTGAATAAATGAGAGTTAATATAGCTTTAGCAATCTCTTCCAAAGGGCAATGAAAAATATAACTTATTCTGCCTCCCATTTTGACCTTGCGGAAGTGTTTTACACCTCATCAAAAAAAGCTGTGTTGGTGATATGTTACTCCGACTTTATTGCTTAATTTTATGACTGAGCTACTTACGATTGTCAGCTTATAACGGTTAAAAAGCTTCGTTTGTATACTTACTAGATAAAGAATGGGTAAAACAAAGAAAGGCAATATCGGACTACAAACTATTAACACTACTTTTGTTTAATTATCACTTTATTAAGAGGCAACTTTCCACAGTGGGGACCTAAGGAGGTTTGTAACAGGCTAAATACGATCGAGAGTTGTCGCCGTTGCTGAGCGGTTAAGAGCATTGAAGCGCATACTCAAGGTATGGGTTCAATTCCCACGGCGCAACTCTCTTTTTCGGCCTTTGTTGGCGGCGTATTTAACCTCGCCCTCATAAATCTACGTATGTTGCTCTCCCTGAGTCGGGGTCTTTAGTGGAGTGCCCTTACCTTACCCCAAAGCAGAGCGCGTGCTTATGACGAATTAGAGGGCGAGGTTAAATACGCCGCCAACAAAGGCCGAAAAAGAGAGTTGCGCCGTGGGAATTGAACCCATACCTTGAGTATGCGCTTCAATGCTCTTAACCGCTCAGCAACGGCGACAACACTCGATCCGGTATGATGACTTTACGTATTTAACCTGTTAAGTGTATGAACACTTAATACGTATTCCTTCCGCAAGGGTGATTGCAGGTACAAGTTCCCGTAATTGAATTGTTATATAAGGTTAATTTCAGTTATAGGTGTTATTATTCGCTTAATATTTTTAATTATATTACCATAATTACTTCTGTTAATATTATTATAAAAGTTTCCAGAAGAATACTTCTGGGTTAATTAGTGATGGGAGTAGTAGTTAGTATCGTAAGCCACTGCTTAAACAAAAGTTGGTTAGATGTCCTGAATTTGAAAGACCATTTTTTGCTACTTAAAAATAACAATTGCGAGCGAAATAAGATACCCCAGTTAGCCTACAAAGAAGGTTGCCCGTAGGGTTTGTGGTCGATTAGTACTGGCGTCCGATTAGGCTCATGCAACTGACGCCTGAGTACAGGTCTAAACAAAAATATCTTGGACTTAACTTGTTGTGAGGCTATGTTAACTTTTTTGCACAAAGAGAGGTAGAAAGTGCTTCTTAGAGTTTTTGCTTTATTAATAACGTAGGTATGTGGGCATGCCAAATTAGTTTGAATTTAATTATAATGGTGAGGTATTTAACTTGGGCGCTCCAAGGAATCTGCGTAATTCCTATGATAAGATCGTTAAGGAATTTATTTTTTACTCTTCTTGATAATAGAGGAGCTTTTCCTCTTCGGACATCAGTTATAATTTGCCAGTTGTCAAACCATTTATTAAGGATTTAAGGAAACAGGTAAAGGCCCTTGATCGCTAAAGGAATGACCTTAAACTGGAGTATATTGCGGATGTCCTTAGCATTATTAGATTTGATAGCACCATAAAGGTTTACGGAGGGGAGCAGTGAAAAAAGAAGGGAACACCTTGGATACTCCAGCTATTAGCTTGCTATAGGAAGATTTCTCTAAATTTATTATAATAAACAAAATTCTTTCAAGGAGAATGTGAGGTAACTAAAAAAGCTACATTTTCCTATTTTTTTACCTCTGTGCCAAAACCTTATCATAAGCTTTCGCAATTATAGGAATACTGCTACAAGCTGATTTTCTTTCACTAAACTTTTTTTGAGACCTGTTCCTAACGTCTTAAAATTTGTTAAGTAGTTGAATGGTTATGCCTAAACCCCCCAAATTGGCAATCGGGCATTAGACATTTTTTTTTAACTGAAGCTTGTAATCTTAGCGTTTTATTTTCCAGCACCCTGCCTAGACAACCGTGTGGACTAATTGGGGAGATAGCCCAGGCAAAAACTAACAGCAGTATTTTCCTCTTAAGGGGTTGGGAAATAAGTGTCCACCAGTCTTACTCTCCCGAAAGAGTATTATGACTGTCCCGAGAGCTGAAAGGTATAGGAGATGTATAGAGCCCGGTCTCTTCCATTTGAATAGAGTAGACTAAAACCGCTAAAAACCGCGGTAACCCCGAGTGACTAGGCCTGTCTTTTGGAAAGACCGATTAATATTCGAAGTTAAACGTTTTTAAGTTTTCAAAACTAATAGATGAAAGTGAAAATCGGTGAACCTTTGTTAATAGATTAAAAATAGATATAAATGGAATCAAGTAAGAATAGGAAAGTAGATAAATAAAGTATCTAACAATAAAAAGAGAAGAGGTAAAAATATTAAAAAAAAAAAAGAGCAAAAGAATAAAAAATTAAATTTACTTTATGCGACTTTATTTTATAAAGTTTCATTTGTAGCTCCTTTATAAATAAAAATATAGTAGCTCACTATAACGTTAATTTATATTTTTAATTCCTCATATTGCTTAAAAAATTTTTGAGATAAAACTGTATTGATTTGATTCCTTTTATTGCCAGTAAAATTTAATAACTAGTAATATAAAATATTAAAAAAAAAATTAAGGGGTGTAATGCTAATAAACTTTTTAAAATTTAAAAATGTTATTAGGAGCCCATTTTTAAAATAGGATAGAAAAAAGTGTTTAGAAAATTTGACTTAATTGGTACCCTCGCCTGTTTGAAAAGTTTGGACGCGCTCTTCAAAATATTGCTCGTTTTTTCAGTAATTAAAAATGTCAATTTACATATTAAATCGTAATTTCCGCCTTCTTATTCTATTTGTAATTCGTAAGGGAACATCCCAAGTAAGTTTACGTCTACCAAATAGTCGGGTTGAGCATACGCATTATATAAATTGGGATAACTTTAAAATTATCTATAGATGCATATACAAGCTGCCAACACATTGGTTTGTACAACAAGATCAAGCGATCTACAATTAAAAATAGCGCGCACATGCAGTAATGGTAAAAGCCGTTGCTATATAATTTATATAATTAATTATTGTTTTTTTAGTTCACTAAAGAAAACCAGGGTATTAGTATGCATATTTGAAATCGGTATCACTTTTCATGGGGTGATCCCTATCCCGTTTGCAGGGAAGTAAAACAGTCTTACCACTAAATATATTTAAATTTTAAATTATTTACTAATTTTTAGATCTTTTCTGTGCAAAAATTAGTGGTAGTGACGCTGTTCTCTTTTCGGTTTTTAATGGTTGCGTATTTAATTTTTTTCTTATCATAAAATTGGGTTAAGGTTCATAATAATTAAGAAAGAGATATACTTTATTTCACAGTTATCATCCACTTGCAACCTTCTTAGAGCATGAGACAGAAAATAAGCTTCAAAAACTATAAATTTCTAATAGGTTAGTAACCTACAAAAAATACCTAATTTGAGTTAGAAGGAATTTTTTTTTAGGGTTAAAATTAAGGTTAAGGGTTAAGGGTATACCGCATTGTATACAGAGGTATTAACTTTCCCCCTCCTTCCCTTACTGTCTGACTAAAAGAAAATATTAAGCAGTCTCACGTGTTCTTGGTTAATTAAACACCGACTGTGGTTAACTTAGCGATCTCAGCCATTTCATAATCACGACTATTTTAAATTACGTTATTCTTTTTCTTAACTTTACTTCCTTGATTCTTTTTATAATGTATAGTCTACTTCTCGCCGTAACTAAAATGTTCATTTAATTTAGACACGGATGGTTCTATAGTTCCATCCAGATAAATAATTATTAATAGCCATTAAAATTAAGGTTTAGGTTGCTACCACTTAGGGTCAGCATTATTTTTAATTATATTGAAGATTTTGCTAAAAAACAAAAAAAAAAGCTTTAAAAGTATATTAAGCAATATTACTAAATACTTGTTGAGATTTCTTGAGTCACAGTGGTCAACGCACATGGCGAGACCGCCACAATGGACGTTTTAAATATCACCGTGTTAAAAAATAAATGCCTTACAACGGCTATTAAGGCTCTGAACGAATTGTCGTCGGAACATTTGCCTGTCTTGCTCGATTTAGGAGACGATTAAAATAACTTAAGAAAATTTTAGTTTTTATTTCTTTTAATCGTTTTAAATATACAAAAAAAGTAATATTTGTACAAGCTAAATAAAACTTTAGAAAACTTTAAAATTATATATTGAAATATGAAATAGATAAACAAAGCTCTAAATTGAAAGTATGGTGCAACTTCGGAGAGTTACATTAGGTGTCCGCAATGACTTGATAGTCCTCGAATCGAAAGATCTGCTCTGTAACGCTTGGTGGTAAGTGCACTCAACTCGGGGCTCGAGTTGATTGGGTAAAAATGCATGAAGTATATTATATCGTTAAAGAAGCCCTAGAGAAATATTAAACTTTACCCGCGCAAGTTTTGATGGCGCTCTCTCGTTGTATCGTGATTGCTATTTTTTTAGTAGCTACTTATATAAACAATGTCTTCTCACAAATCGATACTCAGTACTATAAAATACTTGGAGTGAAACCCTCAGCCTCTCAAAGTGAAATTAAAAGGGTAAGTTTTTGTTACCAGCGATTTATAAACTGCTGTTAGCCATATCCTTTTCCCCTTCTATTATACGATTATACATTTTGCATCTTATTTTTATATAAATTTTATTTTAATATGTGGTTTTACTTTTCAGGCTTATCATAAACTAGCCAAACAGTTACATCCAGATACCAATCCTGACCCCCAAGCACACGATAGCTTTACTAAAGTAGCTGAAGGTTTTAATTTTTCAATACTTTCTTTCTATATCGATATATAATGTTTGGGTTCGTTTCTTATAAAATAATAGTGACTTAAAAAATTTATTAGCTTCTAAAGTTATATTTAACTTAATTTAAATTCAAAGTAAATGCTATCAAATTTTTAAATTTTGCTCGGTGTTACTTGTGCGTGCAAGGGTAGGCAGGAAAAGAAGGCAGTGTCAATTAGTTTTAACAAAATAATTTTTTTCCCGAGAAGTTAGAGACAGAGAGGGAGTCCATCAGTATGAAGTTTTCAGTAGCGTTTTTTTAGTAGCATTACTATATTAACTATTTGCTGTGGTTTTAAAAGCAGCCACTGGCACAAGAAAGTTGAGTAAAAAAGAATTTTAGAAATAATTTTATTTACCTTACTTTTTAAATATTTTAGCATATTCTGTTCTAAGCGATGAAGAAAAACGGGAAGTTTATGATAACTACGGGCTAGAGGCTTTAAAAAACGAAAATAAAGGCGATGGCGGTGGTGGCTTCGGCGACATACTCAGCCAGTATTTTTTTTTTTCTTTCTCGCGGTTACTATGTCGTGTCCGATTTTATTTTGTGCATTGTACTATTGCATTTTAACTTGTGTCGAAAATCTACTTTTTATAAACCAAGTTTGTTTGGCGGCTCATCCTCTCAAAGCAAAAAAATGCCGGATATTATTTTCCCGCTCCAAGTTTCCTTAGCGGAAGTCTACTCGAAAAGATTTATTAAAGTGATTAAATATTTAAATATAAGTAAGAGTTTAATCAATTCTTTATCAAAAGATCGAGATAAAAAACCAGCGGCTTTGCCCACACTGCCGTGGCACCGGGGCATATGATACCAGTAGCATCAAGGTAATACATTTATTCTTGGTAAAGTACGATTTTTTTTAAAGTAGACAATCTCGCTTTTTGGTAGACCTGTACTACCTGCAACGGCAGAGGAATCCGCGTAACAAGAGTTCATCTCGGCCCTGGAATGTACCAAGAAATGCAGCGAACGTTAGTTTATTGTTTCTTTTAATCTATGTTACGAGCCCTGTCGAACAATAATATGCAGATGCGAGTCTTGCAGCGGGAAGGGTAGGGTTGTTAGCAAGTCTTGTAAAGAGTGCCGCGGTAGAAAGGTGCGCTTCTAATTGAATCCATTTTGCAAGATATTCCAGTGAACTTTTGAAAGGTCATGCCGATGTCCCACTTTGAGACTCTCGAAGTTCAAAGGGGAATGACCAACGGCGACGAAATAGTGTTAAAGGTACTCTTATCCTTTTCTGCGCCTCACAAGCGTACTGCTCTATGCACTTGATAGAAAGCTGGGGACAGACCACCTGAATATATCGCGGGAGATATTAAGTTTGTGGTTTCTGTTCTTCCGCATCCCGTTTTTGTAAGGCGAGGAGACGACTTGGCTGCAAATATCGTCGTCACCCTGAAGGAGGCACTCTTCGGATTTAAGAGAGCAATTGAGCACCTGGACGGCCGGCAGGTGCTATTCTAGTTCCTCCTTGTATCTACTGGGTGGGAGAATTTACTTTTCGTAATGGCCAGATCACCGTCCAGACCAGCGGTGTAACGCAACCCGAACACGTCCTCATCATAAAAGGTACAACACAATCCCACTTACTAGACTTTTATTTGGTAAAACATAGCTTGCGTTAAGGGGAGGGGATGCCCCCTCGTGACTACCACGGCGACTTTGGAGATATGCACGTGACCGTCCGAGTCATCTTTCCTCGCAACTTTACCAAAGAAGAAAGAGAACTCTTGGAGGGAGTCCTTTAAAGAAAAATCTATTTTTTATTATTATGTAACTATCGCCAAGAGAAGGTGTTTCATATGCTCAAATAAACTTCTTAAAGATGCTTTCCGCCTCCAAATCGCTTATCATGACCTCTTCTACAGCAAGGATGTTCCTTAGTTTCGAAGACTTCTCTATACACTTAATAACTTCTTTCGACTTTTCTTTCATACTTGTCATTCCTGTGTAGAAAAAAATTAAAAAGTTCTGATCAAAGTTATAAAAAGTAAAGTAACCCGGAAATTCGGCCACTTTTGAGATCGTCGCTCTTATGACTGTTGTATTTCTGTTCACGCTTGAACGGAACGAGTTTATCTTGTGAGCGGGATAAAAAAACTCCAGGCTCATGTATCTGTTGCACATTTAGATGTAAATATTACTAGAGTACTCCCACCATGCAAGCAAGCATTACGCTCCCGTTTCAAATTTTTCTAAATGGCGCTTGGCTATGTGGGGTATTGTACGCTTGCCCAAGTTAAAGATTTTCAAAACTGTCCTTATTTGTAGTAGATATAAACATAAATATAAAAACAATTTTTTTAAAGGGTTCTTGTTAGTGCCACATAGCCTCCCGTATAGCCTTTGAGCCGTAACTTTTGTTTCACCGTACTTTAGCTTATTTTTAAAAGACATACCCTCCATCCGCTATAATAGCATTCGCCGTTTGATGTAAAAAACCCCTCAAGCGTCCCTGAATGCAAAAAAGCGTCAATTAACAATAAAAATAAGTAAATGCGTAAGTAAGATGGGTGCAAGGTAAAACTAATATTTATTAGTACGCTCTTAGTCTAAGTTACTTAGCAAAAAATAGATTTATTTTGCTATTAATTATAAAAAGGAGCTTAATAACAAAACGGTATCTTGCACAACTGCGGTGGATTCTAAACTCTAATAATAAAACTTACACCAATTTGTAAGGGAGTACAAGTATAAATAAACGTATAGAGTATAAGAAGGATTACGCAAAGAAACTCATTAAAAAGCTCTGCTTGGAAAAAATTAGAGAAGTAAGATTTGTAGGCTAGACCTTAACCACCACTGAGTAACTTATTGTTTATATAGTAATATCCCTATAATTAAAAATAAACTGAGTGGAAATAACTTTTAACTAATTATTTAATCTTAAGTAGAATTTTAAATAAGTGAATAGTTTATTGTAACAAAAATATGACCAAGGCGACATTTTCTTATTAAAGAATTTACCCAAGTACCTATAAGACAAAGCACATAAAGATAAAAAATATTTTTAAAAAAAATATATTGACACCGGAAATTGTAAAAATTGTTACAAATATTATTGCTACAAAGCAGCGCAAAAAATTAGACGCTTTTAAGGTAACTAAAAACAGTAAAGGCTTTTTATAAACCATATTATCTGGTCTAAGAATAAAAAGCGCTTCATAAACGGGCATTTTTAATAGAGATGGCTCTTTCTCCTTAAACTCCCAGCTAAACCAAGAATGAGTACAGAAGGGGACATAATAGAGCTTCAAGCTAAAAAACCTCACTTACTATACTAAGTTTTCTTGGGTGAATGGGTGCCCTTGTTGTGCTCTAAATAGATAGTACAAGTTTCCTTCATATTATTTGATAATTTTAACTATTAAGTTATAAGAAACTTTAAAAAATTTTTACAACTTATAACTCCATTATACAACCCATAACTTTCTAAATCAAAGTTTAATAAATCTATAAAATTGGGTTTTTTTTTGTTGTTGAAAACTCATGCGACTTCTTCGTTGTCTAAACTTTGTACCTTAAATATTTTATGAAACTAACAAATTTTTTATAATACTAAAATTTTATTATTTATTTAGGCACTTCGTTTGTAGGAGGAAAAAGTGTTGGTCACAAATTTAAAGGAACTGGGTACGAATCTATAAAAGGTTTTGAAATATTGAAAGATACTCCGCGTGTGTTAAAAACTGTTTCTTTTGGTCAAAGATTTAAAAGAACTTTCAAAACGTAAACTAAAATAAAAGGGGCTTATTAGAAAGAGAAAACCTATGAATAACTTAGCTAACGACGTTACATTATTTAAACTCTCTAAAAACGCTAATAATTGTTTTTAAAACGGGGTATTATACTAATGTGGACGCCAACATTAATTACGATGTTAATAAAAACTAATAATGTAGCATTAATAATTAGTGTAAAGATTCAAGCTCTGACAATGGTTGCAACAATGGTTATAATAGCATTAATGATATCAATTATAAGACTAATAACATAATAATATCAACAATCTTACATATATAGTAAAAATAATACTAGTATAAAAGTGCACCGAAAACATAATTAATAATAGTAAAGAAAAAATTTCGTTTTTTACAACACAATAATAAAAATGAAAAAAATATAGTTAACTTAGTTAAACTCGAAACATCAAAATTTCAGTGCCAAAAATATAGAGCATGGCAAAGTATAATATTTTTTCTATAGTTATCTTTTAAAGGTTCACTTTGTAATAAGGGCCCAAGGGGGCCTGAAAACCACATTTATCAAAGCACCTAAGCACTTAAATTTGTGTATGGGGCTGATTCTACTAAAACGTGCACTAAAACGGTAAAGACTGAGTTATAGACCCAAAGTTTACTTTTAAAAAGGTGACTTGCTTGCAAATTTTGTTTGCTCAATAACAAAATTAAGCTATAAATGGCAAAACTCCTAAATAAACTAAAAAAAATAGAGAACTAAATTTAAACAGTAAAAGGAACATATATTTCTTGACCTACGCCAATCACTGAGATAATATGCTTTAGATAACGTGCACTTTTTATTTTCATACCATGCTTTGTACCTTGTGCTTATACCACCTGATATTGTCGCACGCCCTTTCATGTGTTTGTTTTCTGTCCCACATTTTTGATTACTTCCCTGAAGCATAGATACCACGGGTCGTAAAGCTAATCGCTCCCCCTCTTTTTCTTCATACTATCAGCTTCTACCGGCCTTACGTTTTAAGAGAGTCCCCAGGTTCGTTAATTTAGCTACGAGCTAGTCTATTACAAAATCGAAATCCCTCCTTTCACCTTTTATAGATGGGTAATTACTATCATAATATAGATGAAACAAAAGCACTGTTAATTTACCGAAAAAATAAGTAAAAATAAAATGGAATGAGGAATGATTATTTTTACTAAAGCACTATCTTCGTCATGTTAAGTGGGTTAATTCTTAATATGTGTGCTTAGCCCTAATACAAACTAAGTTAAGTTTAACCATGTTAATTTAATTCTAAAGTTTAATACTGGCTTTCAAGTTAGAAAGTTATAATTAACCTCCTTTGTTAAGTAGGTAATCAAAGGTTTTCTTATAGCTCGGTGAAGTTGTTGATTACGAACAAATGAGACATTACTGTGCTAATCAACCTGTTTTATACATAAGTTTTTGGCGTTCACAATGGGGTTAAGATCCAGCAACGTCCGTAAAAACCGCCTCAGCCCGAGACTCACTTTAAATCTCAGTTTGCTTCCTAAAAGTTCGACAAAACGGGTACAACTCATACTTTCTTGTGGCGTACGTACTTAACGTTATTCCTCGACTATAGTTTGCTGACAATGGTAACACTGAGGCTTTCAACTTAATGGTAAAGGGTATGACCCTTGAAAGTAAAAACATTTTACAATGCACCATTTTTTATTATTATTTAAAATGGTCTTACTTTTCGAGTGGTTGACCGTTATTCATCGTATTATTAAACCTTTTTTTTGAGGATAGTTAGAAAGAATTGTTTCTACCTTATATTTAATTAATGTGACCGTTTCTTTGTTAATAATTTTGTAATTTTCAAACCGTCCTAATTCGTTTTCTGCTGCTTTTTTTTGAACTTATATACATTAAATTGATGTAACAAAGATTATATGCCTCTTTAATATCAGTAAGAACAATATCAAGGGTATGTCTATGGCTCGACAAACTTAATAGGACAAAACTCGATGCATTTTACTCGCGAAGCCAAGAGCATTTTTTCTAAGTAAAAGCAAAGTTTACCTAGTTAAAATCTACGAGTAGTTTTACCATGACTGCTTCTACTCAAAATTTTCGCCAGTAAGCTAAATCGTTATCGAAGAAAACATACGACTGCAGCTATGGTTAATTACTGCACAAACTTAATATTATTTAACCGATTATAAATCTTACAAAACTATAACCTATAACATATTTTAATAAACAATGATCCCATAAAACCCCTTTGGTAGGACAACTATTTCCTACCACTACAAGTTATTCAGCCACCAGGTACTGAAGCCAGGCTGGAAACATTCAGAAATATACTTTGAAGGTTTACAAACAATGAGAAAAAGTCTATTACCATTGATTTCGAGTTAGACAAAATAGTATTCAATTAGTAGAGTTCCATCAACTTTTTACCTTATTTTACCTTATCATTAGATAGGGTTTCACAAGTACTTGTCAATCTATATTTGAAATTGTTTTTTAACTTGTAATGTGAGGGTTATTCGCCCAAGGGTTTTGCAAACTATAAGCAACTTAGCACGCAAGCAAGATTTTTTTTATATGGTATTTCGCTCTTATTTTGAAGTGACAAGGCTCTCGGGAGAGTTAAAGATTGTAAATTAAATTACCAGTTTTAGTTTAGTTCTACAACTTTCCCATTATATATATATTTATGATATACTAATTCTCGAAACTATAAGCCCGTGAAATATACAAACTGTAAAATTTTCTTAAGTTTCTATACTCCTTTTCGATCTAGAATAGAATTATATAACAATAATAATTTTTTTTAAGCGCTTGTGCCCTCTTTTTCAATATAAACTTTTAAGATTGGCGAGTAAAAGTTCTTATTTGCTTTTTTATTGCTTCTTTAGAAACCTTTTCATCGATATTTCATAATTTATAACGAGTCGCACCAGGTTTTAGTAATCTTGCGCGTAGTTGTTCAGTAGACCTTATTATGATCCAACAGACTTTTATTTAAAAGTTAGAATAGGTGATCTAATTGGGACTTCGGTCAATAAAACAGGGGTTATCATCTGTGAATAGTTTCCCGTAAGCTGTAGGTGTAGCGGTAAATTTTTTTTTAGCAAGGCTTAATTTTTGACAAACACATCTCCAGGGGGGGAGAGAGATAGGAGTCGGGATCCAAAACAACAGTATTATTATTTACAGTTTATTTTCCAGTATTTAGCACTTGCTCTTCCATGTGTAACTCTTACAATTTACGTCTGTTAAGAGCATAACCTATGCATAAACTCATCCTTTTCACTGATAGTAGATGTTTCCTGGTCATTTGCAAGCAGTTACCAATAAAGCTCGTTTTAGAAAAGTAGTTTTATATAAAAGACGTAGCTTTCTTGTAGGCATAGTTACTATGGGAATGGATTAATACTTTCATATTGGTTAAAAAAATAGAAACTGCAGTTCTTAGATATATTATATCTGGATATTTTTTTTTTAGAGTAGAATCTCTCTCTCACAAGCCTCTTATGTTCTTCCTTTTTATTCCGTAGCCCGTTGGCATTGCACCGAAAAACCTAAAGACCGCCTACGAAGATTGGTGTTGGTTTAAGTTATTGTTGCTTGAGTTTATAGTTATCATAAAAGTTTAAGAAGGTCATAAGTATATCAAATCTTCGCCAGATCCACGACAGCCTAAGATTATCCCCTCTTTAAAATCTACTATTGTTATTAATGTTATGTTTATATATTTAAAAAAATCGCCGTCATAACTGCAAAAGTTTTATACTTAATTAAATTAAGTAAACCCAACTTGAAAAGAAAAAAAGAATATTAATGATAACCCTAGTAGGTTTAGTTTTGTTAAGTAATTTATTTAATTGCTACGGAGTATATCTAGTTACGAAAATAAAAAAATTTCCTGTTTTTAATACAAACTAGTGATCCCTCTTTTGTTATATACTAGGAAAAAGAAGAGGCCAGCTTATCAAACTTCCTTGAGTGCTCGTTTACTAAGAGAGAAAACGAGTGGTAGGGGTTGTCCTCGAGGACTTGCGACATATACCGACTTGTTAAGTTTGAAGAATTGCCTAGTATTGGAATTATGAGTCGCCAATTAGCAAGCATGGACGGAAAAGTTTAAACCTTGATGGCTAAGCGCCACTACCAAATTTACCAGAACATCGCAGTCGTTGCTATCCAACTGAAGGGCTCTGTGAAGAAGGTCTTCTGCTTCTACAAACTTTCCTTGGTGGAGCAGACTTGCGGCTTGTCCGTTGAGAAGAAGACTAGTTTCGCCATATTTCTCTGCTAGCTCCTGTTTACCATACAATAAACTTAAAAAAAATATCCCGCCAACATTTTTAGCGCAAACCTGAAATATATATAAAGCTTCTGCGCTTTCTGTGCCGCCCTTATAGAGTTGAAACCAAGCTGTTGAAAGTTGCGTGATAGAAGCATCATCATCCAGCTTTTTCATTCTTTGCAGCTCCTATAAAGTGCTGTGTATATTTTTCTGTTAATTAAAGTGACCTGTAAAAATTACTTTTTGAGCTAATTCTTCGCAATTCATGCTTAAATAACATTGGACTTTTAAAGACATACACTCTAATGATTCTTGGTTTTTTTTTAATAAGAAATTAGTTAGAAAGTTAAGTTTAGACAAACCTGCGTCGTGGAGAAGTTTTAAAGTTTTTTCAAAATTATTATCTAATAAGAATTAAAAAAAATAAGAGCTTGAAAAACTACAAGTTATATAAACACCTAGGAAGTAGAGCTCTCCAGCCAGTAGTAGGCAAAAGGGATCATTAATACCTACATAACGTTTATAAATACGAAATATTATTTTAAACAAATAGTTTTTAAATTTTTAGAGAGGTAATAAAAGATTATATATAAATATACAAGTATCGTCAAGAAGTTGTTCAAGTTCATCTATTATATTTCGACCTTCCTTTGGAGTCTGCTTATAACGCGCTGTAGTGGCCATTGTTTAAATAAAAATCAATTACTAGCGATATCCCTAGAATTTTGTTAAACTTTTAAAAGCAGAGAGTATAAACCTAGTAGAGAGCAAAGTTTTATAGAAGATGAATAATGACTCTCTTTATTTTCCTCAATGACCGCTTTATATTTGTGTTGGGCGATTAAAGCTCTGTTCATAAAAATTTGACACTCAAGGAATTCTTCTGTTTGCAAATTTAAAGTTCCAAAATATTGCTTTGACGAATGTATACTTTAAGTTTTTAACCTTTTCCGCTATCGCATTTTAATGCAGCAGATATGCATTGCTGGTAATTTCCGAGATAAAAACTGTTTCGACACTCAAAGAGAGGATTCATAACAAAAACAAATAATAGTTATGTGAATATGTATTTTAAGTAAGTAAAACTACCAAGTATTCAACCCTCAAGCCCTGTAGACTCCACTTTAATTTCGATATTGCAAAAGTATCTCTTTTGTCTCCTTTGTAACAAAACTAGCTCAAGTAGCTTGTATTATGACTACAAAGTACTACAGGGCAATATAAAGATACTAGAACAAATTTTTGAAACCTGGAGAACATTAAGTAACCTACATTATTATTACTACTACATAATTTTATACTATTATACATTTTTCCCCCTCCCCTTGTAACTAAAATTTTTAAAGGAGACATAACTTTTAAGTTTTAATGCTCTTTTTTTCTTTTTTAATGACCCTATCCACTTGTACATAACTACATTAAAGTTTGCAGATTTCTAATTATTTTTGTTTTTTAATTAATGATTTTTGCGGTGGTGCTCGGTAAGTCAAGCGCAGACCTGCTTAGTCTTGATTTGGGAGCAATTAGGCGCCCGTACATGTATGCGAATGTGCCGATTTTCTAGGGGGGAGAAGTGCAGTACGAGGTTAGCTTACTGGGCACCCAGCGCAGTACTAACCAAGTTTTTGGAGGTTTTCTTAAATCTTTGAGGGCTGACTGCATGGGGCACTAGGCAATAACTATAATGAGTGGTGTACGCACCGCTCTCTTCCTCTAACATAATTTTTGTTACTGTTTAGTAACTGAGAGGTATTGTACTACTCATGCAGTTCTTAAGCTGTCAAATAAATTATTACATATAGTTTATTACAGTGTTTTTAAAACTTTAACTAACTCTATTTATGTGTTTTCGTAAGCCTGTAAGATCTACAACATCCACGAGTTACTCAAACATTCGAACACCTTATAAAATCTAAAACTTTGTTATAGTATTCTGTAAAAAAAAATTATTACTTGTCAGTTTTTAATACTTAAAGTAACAAGTATTTTTAGTTAACAAAAAAATTTTCTGCGGAATATAAAAAATAAGTTTCAAATTTAAATCCTACTTACCATCAAAAAATATATATAACACTTAAAGTAACAAGTATTTTTAGTTATCAAAAAACTTTTTATGCGGAATATAAAAATAAGTTTCAAATTTAAATTCTACTTACTATCAAAATCTTTTATGAAAGAAAAATATATAGAAAATTCTAACGCAAAGGCCTATTTGAAAGTCACATAGAGCTGTGACTATAATCAATGAGATCTAAAAGGAAAAAGTTGTTCCGTTTTAAACTTAAAAATTGTATAAATGGAAATGGGTAACTGCCCCAAGTCAAGAAAGAAAAGATTAGTCAAAAGGATGAACCTCTAACCCCTTCTTAAGGATTGGGATCGCCCTCCTATATATCATGTAAATATCGTATTACGTACTGCTTGAGAAAAATTAACGTTTCTGCTCAACACTTGTCCTCGTCTTCCAGGAGTTCCACAACGAGGCGACCTTTAACTAAAATCAAGACAATCTTTTTTTTTTTACTAGTTACGAATAAACTATTAATATCATCAACTTCTTAAAGACCAAGCTGAGGATATTTCCTATGTAAACGAGCTTTTTAGTTTGATGTTAACTACGTCTTAATTTCCAAAGAGTTTGAAGTTAGCAAAAGTTGTTTTCTTTTTAAAATAGAAAAACAAGGAAACTTTATAAAAGACTATCGGCCTATAACTTTACCATCTTACATTGGTAAAGTTGCGAAGGCTATGATGCCCGCAAGGTCAGAAAACTTAGCGAAAGAAAAAGGACATTATTTAAGTGTCAAATTAGTTTTCGTAACAAATACTCCACAAAAATCAATAGATTTTAAGACTTTCAGAATGTGATATCAAAGCTTTTAGCGATCAATAATAAGCCTTCGATAAAGTACGGCACTGAGGATTTGTCTATAAGATTGCTAAGTTTAGCTTTCCTGGGGCTCTTAGCCCAGATGAGCAAGAAATAATATGAAATAGAAAATTTACAGTCCATACAAGAACGGTTACTTCATATATGAAGGATTTGAACGTTGGAGTGCCTTAAAGATCTATTTTAACTCCTTTTCTATTCGCGATTTATAGGGTAGACAAGCCTAGTTCAACCAACGTATCACTGTGGCCCCATATGCGAACAATACAGCCATATTCTTCAAGTTGTAAATCGACGGAACTGGCTATTAAACACAACAACTTTATTTAAAAGCTCTGGAAACCAAATTTACTAATTAGAAGATAACAATTAATGCTTATAGGGGTGCAGCAATGATAATTATAAGGAGGAGGTTAACAAACCGCTAAACTCTATATATAAAAAAGAAAACGGCTATTCCGTGGAGCTTTCGTGTTAAGTACTTAAGAGTTATA
Source organism: Zophobas morio (assembly GCF_036711695.1). NCBI lineage: Eukaryota > Metazoa > Arthropoda > Insecta > Coleoptera > Tenebrionidae > Zophobas > Zophobas morio. Next base: position 447,853 of record NW_026972408.1, on the reverse strand, counting down.
AATCATAAATTAACTTGGAATGCTCTTGTTGAGTAAGTCCAGAGAAAGTTGAACACTTCCAAGAAGCAAACTCCACCTCAAAAATAAGATGCTTATACGCAAATTTATAATTCCCCCAATTACGCTTTATGTTACCGTTTGTTGGGTCCTATCCTGAGCGTCATATAAATAGGCTGCAGAGTTTTCAAAACAAAACTCTTTAGTTTAAGCACAAGTACTCCATGGTTTACACGTAATACCCAGTCCCATCGTGACGGCTAAATGGAAACAGTTAAGATATTGTTATTATAAAAAGCGACAAAAGGCTATTAAGTACGCAGGGAACATAGTATTAGTTTATTAGCCACTGCAGTTAGTTGTAACCCAGACTGGTAAAACAGGTTTAAAAGACAAATACATCTTAAGGTCGCTTCCTTTGAGTCTTTATTTACCACCCTAATTATTTGTTTATTCATTTATTTAATTTACACTTTATTACTATTATTATGTAATGACAAATAACCCATATATAATAGTGACATGAAACATATAAACTATTATTTTTATATGCTTAATCAACGTAAGTATTAGCATAAGGAAAACAGCATATATATAGTATATCTATATATTACATTATTACAATTTTTTTTGGGTGCTGCTGGGTGCTTCTTTCTTTTTATAACTTGTCCTAGGGCTGGTACACAAACATTGATGACAACTATTCGTTGAGGGGGACTAAAAAGTAAATAATTAGGATCGCTTTCTTGCCTACAACGCCCACTTAAACTGCTCTATTAACGCATCAAAAGTTCCACTTTTAATGTAACTCCAAGGCTCTCGTATACCGTTCGCTTGGTCACCAAGGCGGCTACCAGCAACGCAACAAAAGCAACGGTAATGCCAACATCTACTATGGCATCTGCTTGCTGTGTTGACAACGAATATGCCAACAAAGTTTTAGAGAGTTAAGGGTCTGGAACAAGTATTTAATGGTTTTTGGACCACAGTTAGTCAGCTATGTTTCGGTTCCTGTTCTAAAACACAAAGGGCATTCCGCGCAAGAAACATGAGTTTCAAGAGTTTGGCAGAATTTATGAGGGCGAGGATAACTACGCAACCGTCAACGACCGAAATTTATAGTCGCGTCGGTGAGAATTGAATCCACGACCTTGAGTTTGCGCGTCAGCGCTCTGAACCGCTGAGCTACGACTACACCTTTCAATCCCGGTGTGATGGCTTTACGTATTTATTCTGTTAGAGTTGATGCAGCGCGAAAGAATCGACCTGAATTAATAGTGGGACTTATCTTTTTCCCAGCGCTCCCATTAAAATTTGCAACTTCTCGATGTACCTTCAGGGCGGCCTCAGTTGTGATGGTGGAGGCGCAGATGTTCTGGCCAGACGTGGCAATTAACATAATGCGATGTTTTTGTCAGCTCCCGCAAAGCATCAAGGCGGTTGGAGTTTCCCAATGCTTGGTCACTAAGGAGCACGTGTGAATAATTGAAGCATGCAACCTCCCCACCCTCCCCAAGCCGCTAAATACCTCAAATCTTGATGCCCTTTTACTAAATAGCTCTACAGCTGTTATGCGTGGAGCCTTAACTGCAGGTATCCCGCCTAAAACAGTCTTTTCGAAGGACCGCAAAGTCGAATTTTAAAAATCAGAAACGAATTAACATTGAGCGCGGACTGCGCGTCGTAAGGACACAAAACCCAACGCAGATAGCGAAGACGGGAACATTAGATGTGCTAAATATCTTTATTCAACGGCAACTGAGGTTCTTTGCCATTCCTTCTTGAGCTGGACTACGGAAAGGAGCCACCAAGGTCATTCGCCGGGGCTTTTACGGGCTGGGCCTAATTCTCTACTCCCCTTAGGATCATTTTTTTCAACATATCCAACGCTACGGATGACTCGTGATGCGGTATTGCTCTAACATTCTACCTAATAGATGGAAAGTCTTTATTTGTGAGAGTCAAGGTCTTATCCGAGCGATCATGGCGAAAACAAATTAGGCTAAGCTGCCACACCGGCGCAATAGGAAATAGCTGTTAGCATCCCAAAACGGTTATCGGAAGACAAAGTGAACCATATATGGAAGTCTGGCAATAACGGTCGCATATCTCTCCATCTAACAGTCTAATAAGGAATACAGAAATTAAGTGCGTTTACCGCTATCCCTTTTACAAGAGAGACCTTATAGGAGACAGTGTACACAGAAACCTCTTTTGCTGAGCAGCCCGCTGCTCAATGTGAGCCACCTTCTTCTTTAGTTCATACGACGAATGCTTTTTGAGTAGTAGGACTCCACAGATGCCGAAAAGCAGATTACTCTATATTACAGTCGAAATCGACGAGAGTATTAAAGCTCTACCGAAATGAAGGAGGAGTCTTCCGGCCCCGATTGCGTCAACAACGTTACACTAAGACAAATGCTTATCGTGGTTTTGGATCGTCCATACTGCCTTGTCAATTCAACGGTTCCCCTCGGCTCCTCCCCTTTGCGAAGAAAGGCGGTGCTCTTGTAATTCTCCCCAAGACATTCCGCTCAGTCTCTAAAACAGATGTCGAACCTTTCACTTTCTGTCAACAGTTGGGAAAGTAGTGAAAGCCGCCAACTGCGTCGCTTGAAGTGTTTGTTCACACCCGCCACCCCTTGCCAGATTCCAAGTTACATTTCGGCAAGGGTATCCAACGACGCACCAGCTTCTACGCCTAACAGTACACGTACTACCCGTGCCCTCATTTTACAGAAGGCCACAAGTGCCGCCCATCTTGATGTTAAAAAATCGTTTGACCGAGTTTGAAACAAAGGTTTGCATTTCAAATAGATGCGTAAGCGAGGCACACTCGCACCCCTAAAAAACTAAAGGCGGACATCCCACATGAACCTCTTCTAGCACGCTTGCCCTTTGCACTTTACTTGTACGATGTACCACAGCTCACAATCCCAACACACGAATTGCCTTACATGCGAATGATAGGGCAATTTACTCCGTCAGTTTTGAGGGCCTATTTGCGCTAGCCTCTGCAGTACTATCTAGTGACGCTCACCAACTCTCGAAGTTGTTAAAAAATTATTATAAATGCCGAAAAACAAAGCAAAAATTTTATCACGAGAAAGCGCACCGGAATACCACCACCGCTGATTTTTATAGATGAGCTAATTCCGTGGTTTACAGGGAATTTATTGTGTCATCAGTGATGAAAAGCTGTAATGGCGGCCGCATGCCAACTATGTAGAGGGAAGTTAAGTCGGCGGCTCAAACACTATATTTTTTTCACTCTGTGCCTACAGCAAACTATCGTTGCATAGCAAGTGGCACCTGTATGTTTTTGTGAATCCAGCCCAGCATTATATACTCGTTTGCTTCCTGCCCACGACTCACCAGTAGTAGTCTCCCTGCTTAATTTAGACGAAATTAAATGCTACGTATCATGACGGGCACGTCGCGGTCCCCCCTCTTGAGCTCATGGCTACCGTTTTTGCAAGTAGTGCTCCTACCAACCACGAATGACTTAGCACTCCAATCGGTTGTTTGCAGAAGAGCTCTGCCTCGAAACGTAAGGATTAAGATAAATATATATATATAGGAGGATGCTTGTATTAGCTTGAATATAATTTGTACTATCACCCTGTTAAAAGCTCGTCAATTCAATGATTTGAGCACCAAATAATACCCATTCAATATCAAAAAGGGACCATTTTTCTTGGTTTTAGTCGCCACTGTGGGGGGAGTGGGCCGAGTTACTTTACTGTGATATCTTGTATTGACCACTAAAGCTGAATTTATAACACATGTATTAATGGTTTACCCATCTACATAAGTGTAATTTAAAAACATACCTTGAATATTTTTACAGTACTAAATTCTTGGACGCTGCAAATCAAGTAACAGCGCGCACAACGAACATGGACTTCGGTTGTTTATGTGCAAAGTAATCGTTAAGCACGTAATTTACTATTTTATAAAAGTTTCTAATGAATATTGTATTTTTGAAATAACCAGAAAAACTTGTCTTAGAAAAAGTTATTACTAATTTTAGAGAAAAAAAGAGACGGTTTTGATAATTATTATAAACTTCTTTATCAAGATAATAAAATTCTTTCTGAGGGGAGACGGAAACAAAGCGGTTTTAGACAGCAGTTAGTAAGATTTTGGAAAAGCGTTCGGATACCCTTTGCCAACTCTCAAACACAAATAGGCAACTTCCTTTTGCCCAAAAAAAAATTTATAAATTAGTCATTTGTGTTTTTAGCCCAAGTGGCTGAAATCTTTTATGTTGCATCTGCTAATAATTTTGGTTAATTAAAATTTGAAAATGGCATTTTGTTTAGTTCTTTCTATCCTTTTCTTTACAATTTCTAAGCGTCATATGTAAACACAATTTTATGCACCCATATAATTTTTAGCTTATCTTAAAAGCTCTGAGGACGTGATATTAATGTTAGTTATGGCTTCCCCTTTTATGTCAGATAGTCAGTTTATTCGCTACTTTGAACGTTAAAAATTATATTTTAGAATTGTACAATAGCCGAGCAGAACTTGCCACCTAAAATTCTGTAGGTACGGCAAATACTGTTAAAAAAAAAACTTGATTTGTAAGTAAACAGAACATTAGTGCTTTATTATTTCAAGAAAATTGTAATGCCAATTTATACTATTTTTCAAATAACACGTTAAATTTAAGTCAGTATTACTATACATGTGCTTACGGCTTTTGATGAACGTTAAATTTATTTGTTTATTCATGTGTTTTCCCGAAGGTTGATCGACCCCCAAACCTCGAATACTCGAGCTTTCGATTAGGATGGTTGCAGAAAAACTACCTTTTAGTTTAGGTCTATAGTCTCTTCATTTTCCACCTGTGTGGATCTTACAGGCATTAAGCTCCAAAGAATTAGTATATTATAAAAAATAAAGCAATAGTATATAACAAAGAAATATTATACAAAGCTAGTTAAATTTTTAAAAACACTTTATCAATTTACTTGATACCTTTTAAACTGCCAAAGCAATACAACACTCATCAGCTACTTAACAATAAGAAACAAACAAACCGTGTAAAGATAGAGCTGAGAAGATAGGAGGAACGATCAATTTTTCGTCAGGTAGAGGTATGTATACCTTGAGGGAAGTACTACAAAATATAGAGAAGGAATGAGACACGTGTCTATACACATACTGCCTAGATGCCAAACACTCGGTCTATCACAGTATCATATTTAGTTTTAGCGCGCCCAGTCTTCTTTTTCCTCCATGCACTCAGCCCTACAAATAACACCTGCGAACAAAAACTAATGCTAAACCCCTTATAGGTTACTGGTTACTATGTTTACCACTTGTCGCCTAGTTCAATTTCAACATAGGAAGAGTTTTTGAAGAAAAAACAAATTTATTGTAAGCCCCACAGTTCTGCTCGTTAAAGGGTTAATTGGGAAATATAGAATCAAATTTTGAAAACTAGTATTGAACTTTAAAGTATATTTTCAACATAGGATGTGTTTCGCAGAAAAAATAAATCTATTTTAAGTTTTATAGAGTTAAAGCTCGTCACTTGAGCCATTATATCATGCTTAGTCCCATAAATTGTAAGTGTGCTCGCTCTACAGCAGGCGATAGTGTGCCTGGCTAGCCGGTTATAAAGGGTAATGGTATTTCGTTGGAGGATGAAGTCTAGCTGCAGGTCCCAATGGAGCGTTTTATTTCGCTCAAATCACGGCAACTTATTTTGTCGCACTCCGAGGGTACCAGTAGAAGCGTGTGAGGTTATTGGCTGAATGCAAGAACATACAAACGTTTGTTGCGAAGAGAAGGTTTGCTCTTACTGCATAATTAAAGGATAAAGTGACTTAGTCGCTGCCTAAACTCTTGCCGATACATGTCCTTGTGCGGTCGCCATGGACATTTGTGGGTGATGACCTCAATTATTTCGCTCAACAGTACCATGGAATCTTCACGTCATCGGAGGTTAAAGTCATTAACAAAAATATGCTTTTCTTCTTTATTAAAAGCGCTTTATCCTTCGTCGCATTTTAGGAAACTTTCCCCTTGAAAAGAAAGAGGGGAAGTTCGAAACGATTCTCAAATACGCACTTTCTGAGCATTCATAAATTTTCAAGCACTATTAGTTAAAAATGCTCGACCCACATTGAACTCATTTTTTGTTTAAGAAACCATTATTTAAATTTGAAGGTATGACCATCCTATTGCCAACGAAAGCCTTGTTCAATTAAAAGGCAATTTTTTAAGCCTTCATAGTAGCTGTATCATATGGTACATAATTGTTAGAGACCTTATTTCTATTGATTTTAACAAGAAATTGAAGGACTTTTTAAAATCATTTTTATTCTTACATACAGCAAGTTTAAATTTTTAAAATCTTAATATTGAGTCGATTTCATTTATGTCAAAACATTAAAAGAGAAACTGTTTTTTCAGTTTTCTCATTTGGAAGCTAAGAAGTTTAGAATTCATATCTTTTTATTTTAACCAACTTTTTAGTAAAATCTTTACTACGGTGAATCTCTATACACCCTTTGTAAAATATACCGTAAAATGCTTTTAGTCGTTTTTTTTTTTCATGTAAATTAAATTCCAATAACAGTCTGTAAATATGTTGAGAAAATTGCTTTTAATGTCTCAAACGATCTTAAGTGTTAAATATTCAAAGTGTTCTTTTGCTCGAAATTTAGTAGTATGTGTATGTATATAAAAATAAGTGAGATTGAAGGGAGTTCCATATAATTTTTACTCAGGTTTCCAACTATATTTTGCTAAACCACGTTCAAGGCGTCAAGAAAACGAAAAGTACTAAAGTTATGGAAATAGTAAAATGCTCAATTTTAGAACTATTGACTAAAATATTTACAGGTCACCAACTAAATATGTGGAAATGTTAAGCATAGAAAGGATCCAATAACTAACATTTAGATTGAAATTAACAATAGAGGTCTGAGTGCAGTGGTAGGGTCATCAAAGTTACAACTAGAAATAATAAAGCAAAATACAAAGTGCGGTAAAGATTAATGCAGGAGAGGACAAAAAATAGAACTTAAATTTTGAAATATGAGAAACAAGAACAATAGTGAAGTTGAATGTCCACAAAAATGCTAAAACGCAATATTATGCAGGGAGTAACAATATTAGAAAGCGCCAATATCCACTTTACTTCCCTTTAAGGTTAGTTTACTATGTAGCTGGTGGTTAGTGTATTTTCCGACTAATTAAAAATCCAGTTTGGTCAATACCACTCAAGGTTTTTATGAAGCTATATAAAATTAATTAACGCACCTAGCATGCAAGTTTTAAAGTCATCAGACTTTTAGTTATTTATGCTAAACTTTAATATATATTCTTACTCTGTTTACAAATATATTCCTCAATACTTGTTCAGCTACCGAAGAACTTACAAAGGTCACTTTAAATAAGCTTTTAATTTTCTAACTGTAATAATATAGAACACTTTATTAGTATAAAGGACCTTCTTGAGATTCGACCAACAGAAGACAAATGCCTAAGCAACAGCCCGAAAAGAGTTAACGGTTGTATTCAAAAATAAACTCCACACCATTTAAATTTAAGAGACGGAAGGAACCGCACGAAATATCCTATAGAAGTTAGTAACACTAACCCACACTCTAGTCTTCGACTATTTAAGGAAAAATTGAGCGCTGTTTATAGCCTTTTTCTCTTTAGGCATCTTCATAGCATATCCAATTCATGCCTCAGAGGCCCTCGTTGGCAATACTTTAAGTAATGCTTTCCAGATGCTCCCATATTATCTGTTACCAGATTAGTGGCACGTGCTATACACTTACTGTCCAATTGTCTTCAGTTTTGCCTCCCCCTCCTTTATTATTTAATTTCCTTTACGCCTACATGTAATTTTAAAAGATATTAGAGGATAGAAAATGCTTTAACTACCCTTAGTCGAAGATAACACCAAAGAAGGCACCAAATAATGTTGTATCAATATCAGTAATAGCAATAATAATAGTATTAATATTAATAATAGTAATAATAGTAATTAATATCATACTTGTAGAGATAATAATAACGATAATAATAACGATAATAATAATTATAGACAACATTACAAGTACCGACACTAAAAAACCTTAATTTCAATAATAGTGACAACTAAATATTAAGTAGGTTCGTATATGTCTACAGAAAACGAAAATAGCATGGTCATGGAGATGGTCAGTACTTTTACCGTCTGCACCAATGAAAAAATTTTGGTCACTGCATCTTGCTCTGGTGGGAAATAGAAAAAATAACCTTTAGTTCTCCGTGGAAGATAGGAGTAACTTTGTAAAGCTTCTGCAACCCAACGAGAACTAGGATTTGCGGTTCAGGAAGATGCTTCAAGGAACTAACGTAAAAATATATTTGGAGACAACCCTCACTTATGCGTAATAAGGCGCTACTACATTTCACTTATCAAACCAAAAGGTAAGAATTTGGTCTCCGCGGAGTCTATAGTGATTTCGACGACGCCCTCATCTTTGAGGAAGATTTGCGTAATGTATATCGCCTCTTTATGGCATAGATGCACACCAAGGAAATAGTAAATGCAAGAAGTGGTCAATACTAGAGGTGCTGGTGCATATACCAAGGTGCGAATGACTAACGGGTTTCAAGTGCTATGAAAGAGGGCTACGCTACCGTTCCCGACCTTTAGGGTTTAGTGCAAGTTTCTGCTCAATTTAGTTTGCTCGAAAAGTTATATAATTAAAAATATAGACAACACTTCTCAATCAGAAAAAAAGGCGAATTTTAGCAAAAAGTCTTTTTCTAGACGTCGAGAAAGCTTTGGATTACAGTTAACGCAGAGGCCTGCACAAGCTGCGTTGTTACTTGCTTAACGGGCTATTTATCGGCACTGCATGTGGGAGGACTAAAAGGCGAACTTATCATATTATCTCTTTCCAAGTTTAGTGGACACTTACCTTTCCATTCACAAACTAATTGTTTGCTGTTGCAAGTAGTACCTTTCGAACAAATTAGTACATATGTTTAGAATAACACCTACCAGACTGCCAGCTCGTTAAATCCAGTGCTGCCGTTACGCCTCCAGTTTAGCATTCAAGTTTTATTATATCCTAAAGTTTATACTCCTTATCCATACTACTTTCCCTAGTTTTGTTCCTTTCTTCGTTCCTCTTATGTTTTTTCTAGCTATTCCAAGTTCTTACTATCATGAGCAGCTTCTTCCTAGTTTTATGAACCTAGAGTTGTAAGTATATCACTGGGAAGTAAGTAATTGATTGAAACTTCAATACCAAAGAGCCAAACTTGCTTTATCGCCTTGAATAAATTCTCTACTAACCTTTGGTTTACTAAAGCAAACTAATTTCTAAGGAAAGCCTTTTTTTTAATTTTAAGTAATCCAAAAGAAAAAAAAAGTTTTTAACTCGTGTCAAAGTTGAAATAATAAATTATGGTAAAGGATGAACCAGTTTTGAGAGCTATCTAAAACCTGTTGGAAAAAGTACCTTATTTTCTTAGCAAAGTAACAGTTTATTTTACTTAAAGGGCGTATTATACTATTCTTAGTTAATATTCTTAGTCAAAGCGCCATCCGTGGTATTTTTAAATCTGTTAAGCTTTATTAAACACCGGAAAAATACAAACTTTGAAAAGTTATGCCCCGCAGCTAAATAAGTTACTTGCTATATATTAAATTTAAAACTGTTAAAAATTTGTTAAACCTATGATAACTTTAGTATAAATTAAAAAATATAGCCAAATAGCTAGTATATCCTAACTACTATTGTAAAACAATAAATCTACGTTAAAAATAAATCGTTTATTTACTTTTTTCAGCAAACGGATTAGCGTGTATATGAATAGATTTTATATACAAATCGTTTAGTGGTCTGTTTTTACTGTCTACAGGCTGTTTTTCTAGATAATCCAATACCTCAGATCCCGCAATCACCCTACAAAAAGACAATCCAACTTGTTAAAAAAAAAGAAACCTTTACGAAATAAAACAAAATGGATAAATTTACTTTCCAAAGACTGGAAACTGTCCATCAAGATGCTCTTGTTTGCTATAAGTTATAAAAAACTGGGAGCCATTCTTGTCAGGCCCGCTGTTGGCCATTGAAACGATTCCCCTGCGGTCGTGCTATGGTATGTGCTACATTAACAAGTAAATAATTTGAAAACAAAAATACAAAAAACTACTTTTAGCGCCTTATGAAATTCACTCTCAAAGTAGCCACCCCAAATGCTTTCGCCGCCCTTTCCAGTTCCTAAAGGTAAAAAATAAAATATTAAAATAATAAACGTAGAAATAGTATATTTTACCAGTAGGATCGCCAGTTTGTACCATAAATCCCTTTACATTACGATGAAATTTACTTTGATTGTAATAACCACTAGCGCAGAGAGCCAAAAAATTCTTGCGTAAATTAAACGTTGCTACTTATATAACATTTAACAAAACATTATACGTCAAGTTAATACCTCGCATGTTCGAGGGTAAATTCGCAAAATAATTCAATTTTAAGATCTCCAAAGTTACAAATTAAAGTTACAGACTTTAAATAATATATCAACGGCAGGTAAAATTGACACTGTGAAGTAAAAGCAAAAAAAAAGGCGTACCATTTTAGGTATTAATAATAAGAATATACAAACTGGCCCAAGCGTATCAGTCCGAATATACGGGCAGTTTACGTTTTGTTGCTCGCACCTTACAAGGTTGTTACACAGAATGCATGTGCCTAATAACCTGACGAGTACGTAAAAGAACAGGTATAGGGGCTCTTCCTTTTTAGGTGTGAAGCTCATAATCGTGGAGGCCTGCCTGGTCAGTGGAATTGGCCGGTGTTTCCAGTTGTTCTCGGGTCTTGTGCCTAAAGCCGCCACTACCGGTAATTTCAGCGGATTCCAGCACACCAGGCCGAATGGCTGGAGGCCATGCCCAATATTTCGCTTTTTCAGACTTCGGGACACTCATTAAAGCTCTCTAAAAAGTGTACACTGGTGGGCACTCACGCTCCAACCCCTGCAGAAGAGGGGAAATTCGGATTAAGCTGCTTAAGGTTGAAGAGGACCAGCCGTAGTATGCCAATGCTAAAAAAAAAGAGCAAACACTACCGCGTACTTTGTCTCTAAAAGTAACACCGAAAGGTTTTTAGTGCTTTTATACCACTCTAATTTTTATTTGACCTTAAACCCACTTAGATACGCTAAACTTTTCGAATAAAAATTACTTTTGTAAGTTGAGAAATTCGTTATTTCCTTCCACATTTAGCTGTTATTACTTATAAATTTAGATCCTCCATTGCTCCATTTACGTGAATCCATAGCTTCTCCATTTTCCTCAAGTCAATAAATAAGGTTCAGCTTAGTCGTCTGAAGGCTCCTGTATATTTAGTTGTAAAAGAAACTAAGGAATTTTTTTATTCTTCACTGAGCACTCATTTTACCCCCTTATAATTTATTCAGAAACGAAACGATCGTAATTAAAGTACCAAGTGGCTAATACCAGAAGCCCAATGTTAAACCTTTAAGCTAAATATTGGAAAAGAATAAGTTACTCATCTAAAACAGGCGAGATCTTAAAGGAATGGGAATACTGTAAGTTGGTTAAATTTTGTTTTTTGTAATTTTTATCATTCTGTGTATTCTTCCTTATCGATTTTTGGTGCAGAAGTCTCTCTTACGTCAAACATACTATTTAATGCGTCATCGTTTTTTGCAAGCATTATCCCTTTTAAAGCGCAATCGTGTGAATTTGCTTTTTGGAATGTGCCTAATAACAATAATAAATATAACATCACGAATTGTAATCAATTCAATACTCCAATGGTAGGTTTGATTGTTATAAAATAATTCGGGTCATTTTACACAGTGATTATATAGTTCTATAACTCCACATGTACTGATGAACATCTTTGGGTGCCGTGACCAGGGTTGTTTTGTTTAAAGCTATCCTGAAAGACCTGTTAACATATTCCATTCCCTTATCTGTGCGAATTTCTAATAATATGGCAGTTTCTGTATTATCACTAAGTCTACTCGAAATTTTATTATGCGTTATAGCCCATTAAACAATTACATTAATACTGCCTTTATTCTTAGGAAGTAACGTAGTTACATGCCTTATTTTGAATCGTTGCCTACAATGACATATTGATATCCAGCACATGAAGATATGTCCTACTGTAATGTATCAATGTAAAGTAACTCACTTGGCCTTCGATTTTGATGAGAGGCATCCCTCTTGCTCACCTTTCTTTATTTCACTTCACAAGGCATACAAATTTCACCTTGAAGAGTGGTAAACCATTTATATGTAAATTTAGGTGGCAAATACCTTTATAATTGTCATGTCTATATTTATGTTGGTCTATTGGTACCTCATTTATTACATTTTCAATTATTCTTTATTTGAGTGACGTATTTTATTTTATTATCTAATACGTAGACCCCGTAACCATACTTCCCTGCGCTATCAGTTGACCCCCTTCTTCAATATTAACTCTTCTTTTACCAAAAGCTGTTGTATATTTATGTTTATCGAGTTCACTTACAGAAAATAACTTATATCTAAAGCTGGGGTTATAGCTCGCTTTAATTTATCTAAAGTTTAAGTAACCGATCTTATAGGCTTCAAGATTTTTATTAGTTATTTTTATGGAAGACTTTACCTCTTTTATATTTTCAATAAAATCACTGGACCTACTGTATTGAGGGTGATCTCTTGTGTGAACTTTAAGATCTGACGAGATAGTTTTTTAGTTGGTTAAATTTTTTCGATTGTTGACTCAATAGAATTTGCCCTGTAGTAGTTTATCGGTTTTAATTCAAAGCAAGATTTGAAAATATGTCCAAGTTTTTTTATTGACGTTTTTCAATATATATATATATATATGGACAGTCATGTGAATAAGGGCTTCTAGTACATCTAAGACAAGTAAATTTTTAGTTATCTTGTCTATTATATCGGTTATATCTTAATATTGTAGATTGATTCATTAGTTAAAAAAAAAAGTTGGAGAAGAGTTATGCTCATAGTTAACTTGTTTATGTTGTCTTCAATCATGTTTTAGAGTAGGCGGATTCTCGTTTGCCAGTTATAAATTTTTGCTCTATTGTCATACTATTTATACGAAACTCTTTTCCGGACCGTACGCCATAGCTAGCACTTTAAACACTTCAGATAGTGCTTGTAAAAATTTTGGGTTCCCGCACACTAGGAAATTGTAACACTCATGTTCTAATCTTATAGCTTACAGTTGAATGTTTTTCCCGAATTTTTCTTAGCAACGCATAGTTCGTTAGTTTTTTTAGCGAAGGTAATAGGGAACTCAGTTTTATAATGTCCTCACAGTTTGAATTTATAATTCAGGGTGTTTTATATCAAAGATAGGAATTTTGGTTTGCGTTAGCGTGTAAGCTTTCGTAAGTATAATTAAAACTTTAGCATTTTTTGCTAACTTCTCCTAGCTTGATACAACTACCCCTTTATCCGCAATTATATCCTGTGATAAAAATATGTGATAAATACCGTTTAAATAATTATAACTTAATTTTTGTTTAACCCAATGTCGGAGTTGTTTTGGTCTTACCAATTGATCGCCCCTCCAAGCCGCTTGGTAATTCTGAATATTCAATGACATATTCATTAATAAATTTAAAGGATATAAAATAAAATATAATAAAAGTAAGGCGCTGATAACGTTATAAACAAAAAAAATTAAAAAAAGAGAAAATTGAAAAAAAGGATAAAACGAGGCCCAAAAGTTATTGTGCTTTAGACTCCGTCAAGCGCCCACAAAAATATGTTAACCTTATTTCGTTTCAACGAACATGCAATTAATTTTTACTTCTCCTCTTGCAGGTGTATACATTATCACTCATGGAAGAATGAATAGTAGATAAATATTATAAAACACTAAGCAATAAGCTCCAATGTATTCCGGTGATCAGTTTATAGACCTCAAAACATGCCTTACTGTTCGAATCGCAAGTGTGCATGTTTAATTATAAAATTGTATAAGACTGTCTAATGCTCAACTCCCTTAAACCGGTAGTTTGTTTAGTTAAAATGGCTCGTGGAAAGCACTTAGGTATTGCAAAATAAAAATTGTAACTCTACACTGGGAAATCTTTTCAGTGGTGCAAATCGCCGAGGGTGTGAAAAAATATACCGTCCATTTAACAATTTATAGGTTTCAAGAAAGCGGAAATTCTTAAAAACTTCACGAGCCCAGGTTCATCTCGAATCACCTTAGCGGCCGAGAACCAAAGAATTAAACTGATAAGCCTAATAATAGGCTTCCTACAACCTCTGAAATTACCGCTTATCTTAATCGGGAACGTCAATGCGAAGTTTTCGTCAGGATCGTGAAAAGGCTCTTACATGAATCTATTTACACGGTCTGTGTGCTGTAGGAAAAACCACAACATCGGCGAGGGAACAAAACATTCCGAATACATAAAACTTGGACACTGAAGGATTGGAAAGCGCCTTGTGGACCCAAATGCAAACAGTTTTTTTTTTTAGCCGAAAACACAATTTTTGCCAAATAAAGAATGACGAAAAAATGTTTTCGGCGTGTATAGTTCTAACAATAAAGCACGGTGTTGGTTCCGTGTTAGTATGGGGTTGTTTCTCTCTTCCGGCGCATGGATTTGATCAAAATTACCGGGATCACGCGCAAAGAAAATTACCCCAATCTTAAAAATCAATACGGGTGCAATCGGGAGTGCTACTAATCGGTAGAAATTTTACCTTTATGCAAAACGATGATCCTTATTACGTCGCTCGTGTGTGAAAAAAGTCCTGGTCGACAAAAAAAGAAGAAGGCACCCTGCAAATCATGGCACCCTACTCTTCCCCTCTCCCAAAGTCAGGGCATGGATCTAATCGCAAAATTTAAGGATTCTGCCATGAACGATAGTAAAAATAAAACGAGGTTTATCTCGAATGGAACGGATTTTGTTAAATTCTTCATAATAAAGCACTATCTTTACGTGTTTTAAGTTTTGTTGTTCTCGATTATTCTTCTGCGATCTTTTTAATTCTGTTTCTACGACCTTAGCATCTTTAGTGTCCTCGTTAATTTTCCTTATTACTACGATCTAGAGAAGAAAAAGGGCAAGATCAACATCCTTCATCCCGTTGCTTATCTTTACCCGCTAGATTATTAGTTTCGGAAAAGCACGTAGTCATAGTTACTACATACCTTTGCTGTTAGCTTTTTAACGTTTCACTTTAAATTCCCCTTACCCCTACTTCTTCGTTGGTGGTCATAATCTATAACACCCCTCTGATTTACCTTCACTAACCCATAACTTTAGACGTCCTTGGGCAATTGTAAGGAAAATTTAAAAATAAATGTAATCAAGGGTAACGCAAGAGAAGCAAAAATTTTATAAACAAAACGCGTAGGTAGTTGTGTGGCCTAAAAAAGATGTTACCAACCAACTCTTTAAATTATTTGCAAAACGCTTTTTAATGGATACGCGCACACATCGACCCAAGTAACCACTGTAGAAGTTGTGACCAAATATGTCTATTGCAAGCTTAGTGAAAGTAAATGAAATTAATTGTAGTTACCACAAGGTCATTTGTGAATTTACTGTTCTATTGATAGTTTTAAACTTTTAAACTCAAACAATTATAACCGTAATGAGTTACTACAAGGATGAGAAAGACCCTTTATGACCTTCATATTTGCTTCTTTTTATTTTTTTTATTTAATTATCTCTGTAGCTAAAACTTTTACATGTTTATATTTTAGCTCTTCTTACTATAAAGAACGGTTGACCTGGGAGTAAGAGCTTAAACTTCAGCTGTCGATAGTTGCAAAAAGGAAATGTGTCAATCCTACTATTATTCTCAGTGTAAGTTGTGGAAAGTAGTGCTATAGAAAAGTTTGTCATAAAATTATATTTTGCTAATGTAAGTAAGCTTTCATCCTGTAGACGGTTAATCAGTGGAAGACAGTGGCGAGAAAATGGATGTATGAGGCTTTAATATCCCCTTACTATCGATTCCAAAGTGATTTATTTTCCCTCGGGAAAAGGGGGCTCCAAAGTTTATCGATTGTTCGCAACACCCTCCAAGTAAATTTTAGTAAAAACCTTGTGTCAGTATGGAGGTTGGAATAAAAAAGATCAGTTTATTTATTTTTTTTTTAAATTTTAATTACGAAATATGATGAAAAAATTACGAGATAAGCTCTTATGCTCTATTTTTTTGCTGTCTTTAAACGCATTTTTTCCTCCAAAAACTAACCATATTGTAAGCACCAAGTTTTAATAAAGTTGCTTAAAACCGACAGACTAATCTCTTACTATGCTAAACAAAATATAACCATCCGAGATCAACTAGTTACATTTAAAAATTCCTGTAATCTGATAGTCCCACTTATATGCGGTCTACCTATTACCCTCGAAGTTACGAGAATTTCAAGGGTTATTAGGCTCTTCGCAAACCAAGAGACCACCATTTATTGGGTTTTTTGTCTTCACTGCTGCAGCTTACTTTGATATATTAATAGGATGGTCTACTTTTCCGTATTAGGGCTTTAAGAAATTTTTAAGGCATTTATCGCAGACGAGTAGTAGTTATGATCTTATTTGCGTGGGAGGAGGATCCGGAGGCCTGGCAGCCGCTCGCCGTGCTGCTCAACTTAACGCTAAAGTGGCCGTCATTGAAAGCGGTCGTCTCGGAGGGACTTGCGTATATTTAAAATCTTGTTTTTAATAAGAAATGTACTTGTCACGACAAGACATGTTCTTTAATAGGTCAACGTGGGATGCGTTCCAAAGAAAATTATGTGGTCTGCTGCGAATCATGGGGAATCAATACGAGACCAAACTGACTATGGATTTAGTCGCTCCGGCTCTACAACGTTTGAATGGAAGTTGTTATATATCAGTTTAAGTTTTTGAGAAAACCTCTTTTATTATATTGAATAAGCGCAGTCAACTAAAGAAAAAGCGTGATTCATTCATTGCCCCGACTTAATTCAATTCACGAAGACCACTTAAATAAGAGCGGCGTGCGTCTTATTCGGGGCCGAGCAAAGTTTTCGAATAAAAACACACTTGTAGTTGATGATGTCCAATACACAGCTGATAACATCATCATTGCAACGGGTTCTTGTTTTATTTTCTATAAAAGTTTGTCAAATCTAAGTTGCAATAAGGAACTCGACCCATTATCCCCAAGAACATTGAAGGGAGTCAACTTGGGCACACTTCCGACGCCTTTTTTGAGTTCACTTCTCTCCCTCGTAAAACGCTAGTTGTAGGAGCGGGGTGCCTTTTTTTCTGTACAGGGTAGGCTCGGGTGTGATGAATTTTTTCTTTAAAGTTATGTGGGGGTCGAGATCGCAGGGATTTTACAATCTCTTGGTTCTACTGTTACCCTTCTTATACGGCACGATCAAGTGCTGCGAATATTCGACGAAATTATTAGGAGTGAGTTATTGACTTCTTTGGAGCATATGGGCTTAAATGTTGGTGAGGAGTTTATAAATACTTCCCCCATAGATAATCTTGCGGTTTTTTATTTTATAGTAAAGAAATCTAACGTTATCAAAGTGTTCAAGCAATCTAATGGCAACTTGTGCGTTGAAGTAATGCTTATTCTTTTCGTATTACAAAGTTTTTCTAATTAGCTTCTATGCAGTTTGATCGAGACGGCTCTATTTGTGTTGAAAAAGACGTGTCCAAACTGATTTGGGCAATCGGAAGAAAACCTTTTAACGATATAGGCTTTGATAAAATCGGGCTTGCGATGGACGAGAGGGGGTTCGTCAAGGTCGCTTGCTTCTCGGCAGCGTTAATTACCAGCAAAAACAGTGTTGCGTAAAACTTTAGGTTGATGAATGGCAGAACACCAACGTCTCTGGCATCTACGCTATTGGAGACGTCACAGGAAAAGTTCCTTTGACGCCTGTCGCGATTGCAGCGGGCAGGCGTTTAGTAGACAGGTCTCTTCTCCTTCTCAGAAATTTCGCGAGGTCAGCGATTAACTTCCTTCAGACTCTTCGCTAACAAGCCCGATAGCAAACTTGACTACAATAATATTCCGACTGTCGTCTTTACGCATCCACCCATCGGCACTGTCGGGCTTACAGAAGGTACTGTTGTTGTACTGCACCATCAGCGGATATTTACAGTCTTTCTTTTGAGAGCAAGCCATCCGTAAGTACGGAAAGCCCAATATCAAATGCTATGTCTCTCGCTTTGTAAATCTCTACCACTCGGTCACCTCAAGGAAGCCCACCACAGCAATGAAGCTTGTCTGCCTCGGTAACCGCCTCTGCTGTTTTGAGATTATACTCCGCGTGGTTTAGCTTTACCGTTTAGGGGAAGGTGAGACGGTGGTTGGATTACATGTGATAGGAGCCGGAGCGGACGAGATGCTGCAGGGTTCGTTGTCTGCAACGCTTTCGCTTCACCCCCTTAAAGCCCTGTTTTTATTATTTGCAGGATTCAGCGTAGCTGTGCGAATGGGCATGCGGAAGCGAGACTTGGACGAGACCGTGGCTATCCATCCCACAGCGAGTGAAGAGCTTGTGACCATGACTTAGTCGAGCCCCCAATAATAAGCCAACCATTACGCTTATAATGAAGATATTAAAGAGTAAAGGACGCCTATGTTTATTCAGTTGTTTTTCAAAACAGGCACTTCTTTAACGAAGTTTATGAGCCAGTAGCACTTACAATAAGCAGCGGGCAAAATATAGACAATGCACAAGCTACCGGCTAGTAGCCCGTTCTAACCTAGCTGGCCCGTGTTATGCCGTATTTTTAAATCTTCCAATAAATTCTTTGCTATTTTTATGCTATCAAGTCCGTTTATGTCCTCTCCAAGAGCCAACTTTTGAAACCTGCCATAGTTGCGATAACTAAAGGCTCCCTTTAGAGCTTAATGCAATAAGAAAACCAACTCGATGAACTCCGTTAACTTATCAATGAGATCATCGACTCCGCACAATTCGTATTTCTTCAGCATCAGTATAAGCACAGCTTGAAGTTTGCTGCTGCCGTTGACTATCCACGCCAGTAAGAAGGCACAATGAGCAGCCACCACATTGTTATTGGTTATTCTACTCTGAGCGGTTAGCCTGGTCGACTCTCCTTCGGCGGTTATATCGAAGCTCTTCTGAATAACACTATTTGCAGAATTCATCAAACAAAACACACTCAGCAGGATGCAGAGAACGTCCGTCGGCCTCGTGGGCATTTCTCTAAGAAAAGAGTGTGGAGAGCCACTAGCAGCGGAAGGTTGCTCTTTCAGCTTTTGAAGGAGAAGATTAGTGTGGAACCTGAAAATGTGCTTACTGGTTTGAACATAAGTTTAGAAAACTACACCCAAATACCAATCAAGTTTAGTAAATGCGAGTCTCACGCGGGCTTCGGGATTCTTCTCGACGAGGTTAAGCAGTAGACTGACTCCAATAATGAGCAAGTCATGTTCGTAGACACTATGTGCTGACTGTAAATCCACGAAAGTGCCGCTTGCTATTTCATGATTTTTGTTAATAATAGTTGCCGGCGGCGTTTCATACAAGGTAACAGCAGGAAAGTCTTCTATCTGCAGACGCGATGATGATTTTTAGAGAAGCCGCTTTGGAAAGGAGGGATGAACCGAATAGTTAAACCAAATGGGCTTTAAACGGGAGAACAAAAGCGCAGCTGGCAATGATGCGCAAGTGGTCTGCAATGCGGTAGACGGACACTCGGGCCCGCGCCGTATTGGTAAAATTCAGCAGGACTCTTAAAACAGACTCAACGCACGTGGCAGTCTCGTGATCATTACAGTGTTTCGGTTTCCTATTTACAAAATATGAAAGCATTCTATGAGAAGTAGAGAATAAAAAGATACAGGCTAGCGCAGTCAAGCAGCAAGAAAAAATGCTCAAACAAAGATTCTCCGCAGTGAGCGTGAAGTTCTTGCAGAATATCGACTATTTAAAGAGAAAGCGAAGTACATTATAAAAAAAAATAAAAAAGTTTTCTAACGAACTGCTGGCAAATGTCAGACTCTCCAAAATTTGGCAAATCATAGTAACTTGGCGAAGAAAATCTTGGTGAAACACCTCGGATCCCCTGGAAATTTTGTTTAAACTAACACTACACGAGCCGCTTAAAGCCATCAAACTCAATGAATCCGCTGATTAATTTATTTATACGCGAGACAAAAGTTTTTATAACGGGCTCCTCCGAGAGCTTTTCTCGTATCACTGACCCACGCGGGAGTTAGTTAACTAAGTAAAGTGTTAGGAGGCCACGAGCACCTTCTTTGCTTCTAGCTAAAGACTGTAGACAGTAAAGGGCCATCAACATGGGACATGGACGATCCTCGACTATGAGATGCCCAAGTCGTAGGCCCTGCAATTCTTATTTTAAAAGAAAGGCAAAGGAATTGTAAGAGAATCAATAATAATAAATACAAACTACAAACTTTTAATGATGGAGTTGTATATTGAACGACTACTTTTGTCAACTGTAGTATTGATCTTCACATCTATAAACTTAAAGTAAAATATTTTAAAAAAAAATTTAATAGCAATACCATCCAAAAATAAGCAGCGGAGCAAAAATTGCACTCCGGCGTTGCTAAGGGGCTCATGAGTGCCACTGCGTGCGAGGACCAACGCCATAAATACAGCGCTTGTGAGAAGATCTTGGTGTTCCTGGTAAAAATTCTACTCTAATAGAAGTAAAAGCGATAATAAAGGACATTACGAAAGCTCCATTAGAAAGTTCCAGAAAAAATTGATGAAGGTCTAGAGTTATACCTTAAAAATAGAGAAGGAAATATCTTACATTTTAGAATAAACGTTGAGCACAATACTTTTTTCAAAGAGCTTGTGAGAAAAGCCTTGGTCAAAGAAAAGCAGGGCTAAGCTCACAACTAGAAATAAAGTACTAGTAAGTATACGCAAGTTGCAAAACCTTAAAAAAAGCGTGCAAGCCTGATGTGCACCGCAAACTATTAGTCTTCCCACGAAGAATCTCTTCCAAGTAATACTCAATCTATTGAGTTAGATTAATATCTTTAACAACTTTTTACAAGCTTTTAGTAAATAAAGTTAAAAAAAAAACTTTATTAGCAAAAGCTTTTTGGTCTCCACAATCTAAATCTGAGTAAGGTTTATTCGGCCTCTCTCTCTTATTAAAATTTCCTTCCTAATACTTTATTATAAGTTCTGGATTTAACGTAATAAAAGTTTTTCCTAACTGCTGAAAACGTTATTATAATTGGCGTAAGAAAACAATCTGTTATTTATATATAAGAAGCTACAAGTTGCAAAATACTTACTTCATTATATTGAGAAGTGAAGTAGTCGCATTCCTCTTAAATTGTTATTTAAATAACATAAACTATATAAAGAAGTTTAAAGTTTTTTTCATTACCATTATGTAAGTTCCTATGCGAGGATACCGATGAAGGGTCCACCGAAGATTGAAAAGGAAGCACCGCAACATTTTGGACAAGTTGGTTATTTTTGTCTCCAGTAAGCCTTCTCTTCCCATTCAAAGAATTAAATCCGCCTTTTAATTTGATAGGTTTTCTCCTATACATACTTAGGAAGAATGACAAAAGTATTGGTTTTTTTTTTAGTCTAAAAGCCGGTACAACACTAAACGAACACCCTTTTTCCACACCATCCACCACTTCATGTCAAGGAGTAGCAGCATCTCTATCATAATATTAAACCCTCATAATTATAAAGCTCAGGTGGTAGAAAGGATTAAGTTTAGGAATCTTTTGTGGCAATTAGACAACCCCAAGTCTTGTTGGTAAGCATTTTTTTTTTTTTACTAAATTATTTATTTGAAATGTTAAAAGTCTGTATATAATTATTACCGGAAACCCACTTCGAAATTTTGTTACTGTTCCTGAGCCAGTCGTTTTTAGTATACTTTAAGGGTTTTGCCTTGAACAAAGATAATGAAACTAAGGATTCTTGAGGGGCTTGCTGATGAGTTATTTGACAAACATACATCGGAGTGGTCGAAGTTATACAGAGAGCTTCTGAAATCTTATAAAGCGAAAGACAAACATTTGGAGCTGGCAACAGTACAAAGACTTTTTTTAACAACACACAAATGAAGACGAAGCAGACTATTTCAACTGCTTTACCCAAATTTGTAGCGTCGATATACAGCAGATTAAACTCTGCTTGTAGGGATTTTTATTATAACACGGTTAAGATCCTACTCGATGGAAAGAGTTAATACTGAAGTTCTTCTAAAGAACTTGAGGCAAATTCTTAACCTTGGTAGTGAATTTAAGCGTATCCATGATAATGCTAATGTTTTACCAGGCAAGGTTAAGGAAGAACTTAAGACAATGTTGAGCAACAAACAAACTTAATTAAAAACTCATATCTAAAATATCAAGTTGCACCACTTACAACTTGACCTCGTAAAAGAGTGGAATTATACTTAGTTTTAAAACGAGGTTAAGAGATAACAGATGTTTAGAGATTCCTCATGATGTTGCGCATTTGATTTTAGCTGCTATTCCTTATATAGATTTGAATATCGTGTGGCCTGCGCACCCTACATCATTTTTATAAATTTACTTCTTAGTTGAACTTAACAGACTTTTATAAAAACTTATTACAATTTTTATACTTGTTTATATTTTAATTTTTAGTGGTATTTTTATTTTATATTAATAATGGGTCCCTTCTTTGAATAAGAGCATTCAATGCTAACTTGTTAGTTATTAATGATCGGCCACGGACTTCTGAAAATTATTAGAAGAAAGCGAGGTTTTAAAGGTTGCAATAAAAAATGCTAGTGATAATAGTAATAATACTAGTAGAGGCGAATATGAGCACAGTAATGAAATTTATATTCATATTGAAATGGTAGTGGTATTATTAGTATAGAATACTCAAAAAAAAAGATTTTTGATAATAAAGATAAAACTTAAGTTTATTAAAGATTCAAAGATGCTCTGGAAATGTCAATAAAGACACCGTGGTCAGATTAATGGGCAGTACTTCTTTTCCCACCTCTGGTAAACCGAAAAACCTTATTCTGCGGCAGCATTCCTGCAAACTTAAAAAGGGAAAATTCCACTCGTTACTCTTGAAGGAAAACAAAAATGTCTCTTTTGTACAAATTCTGCGAGATTAAGATACGCGTCTAGGGATTAAATTATCTCTGACACCTAATGATGGCACCATTCAACACTCATGATAATGATGAATTGCAACACTTTATCATTTACCTGAGTCCAAGCCATTTAAGTTAGTTCTCCATGGCGTAATTGTGAACTTGACGCCCCCATCGATAAGGGTCTGCGCGGCCAAGGGATTATACCCCTCTGAATGGTACGAGTGTACCTGGAGAACACAGATAACTGTGAACGCAGAAAGCGTCCGTTACCATTGGTGTTAGTGCATATGACCAGAGCTGAACAGCAAAAGCTATTGGAATTAAATACTCTCTACCACCTTTACCTAAAGTTGGAGAACTTCGAAAAAAGTAACTGCGTCCGATAATGTTCGGCTCCCAAGTCTTCGGGCACAGTGAATTCCGCTTTGCGGTCCCAGATGCGTTAAATGTGGGGAAGGCCACTTAATTGCGCAGTTTACAAAGCACCAAAAAGACTTGCCAATTATGCAAATTGCTGTGAAGTAGACACTACCAACTATTGTGGCTTCAAACATCATCCGCGAAGACCTACAACAGCCTATCAAACTGCTCTACAAAAAGATCTAAGGCCAACTTTTAATGTAACCCCGACGATCTCGTATGCTGCTTGCTGGCCTCAAGGAAACTCTTCAATTAAACCGCAAGTAGCAATTGCTAACTAAATTTTCAACAAACCTATTAGCGATGCGAGACAGTTATAGCTTGGAATCCGTTTGCAGTGGCTTTTGGACCACGAGCACTTCGTCATATGTGTCTTTTGTTTTAAACCACAGATAGTGTTCTACGCAAGAATCTTGAGTTGCAAGAGTTTTTGCAGGGCGAAATACTCGACCTGTATTATTAGTGAGACTCATCTTTTTTTCACCGTGTCATTTTAGTTCTGCAACTCCTCTACGTATCTCTAGGAATCGTTTGATAGAGGTGGTAAATGCGCAGCTATTCTGGTCAGACGAAATTTCAACTCAGGGTGGTATCTATGCCAGCCCTGCAAAGCAATGAGGCAGTTGGGGTTTCCATTGCTTGGTCTCAGGGGTTCAGGTGGGTAATTGCAGCCTATTACTCTCCAGTAAGCTGCTAATAACCTCAAATTCTGATGCCCTCTTTAAAAATTGTTCCCCAGCGGTTAATGTTAAGTTCTTTACTGCAGCGTCCCGCTTGAAATAGCCGTGTCGACTACCTGGAAGGTCGAATACTTGAAACTTAGACTGAGGAGCGCGAACTGCGTGGCTTAGGACCACATTACCGACCCACGTGGCAAAGATGGGGTCATCAGATTAACTAGACATCGCCGTTTATAAAAATACTCATATTTTAAAGGCAATTGAAGCTCTTTACGAATTCTCTTCGGGATATCAACTAATTCTGCTTTAGCTGATGACGGTAGGGAACTACTAAGGCCTAATACCAGGAACTCTTACAAATTGGGTTATATTCGCCGAGGCTCTTGACACCCTTTTTAACACCTTCAGCGTTACCGAGGACGTCCAGCCTATTTTATGTGGCTGTCGTTGAATTCAAGGGAACTGCGACCATGGTGGCGTACCACACCGCCACGACGGCGTAGTTGAGTACCCCCCCCCCACTGTCTTCCTGATGAGCTGAAGGCCCTTATATGTGAGCGTCGACGCCTTATACAAGCGCCTTAGGCGTCACAAACCCCGAGGATAAATTAGCGCTTAATAGACTACACTGGTGCATTAAGAAAAAGCTGTTAATGGACCATAATCGTTTGTAGGAGAGAAAGTTAAGTAATGTTTCGGAAGCTAGCGATGGCGGTCGCGTCTCTTATCCGGTAGTTTATAGAATATACGGAAATCAAGTGCGTTATCCACTACCTACCATGCGAGATGGCAGCTTTATGGCGGAAAATCACGCAGACAAAACTACACTTTTTGCTATTAACCTCGTTAATTGGTGTAAGCCATCTGCTTAATGAGTTGCAGATAAAGTGCTTTTTGAGACGAATATTTTCGCTGATGGTAAAGAGCAGCTTGAGCCAATCACCATAATTGAAATTAAGCTCTACCGAGAAGAAGGTACCCGACCCGACGTTACCAATAACGCAATGTTAAAGCAAATACCAGCGGTGGCCTTTAAAACCCTCCAGTTGCGCCGGAAGACGGCACCTGTTGTTATGCCCCCGAAGACACCTTGACCAACTCTATACAAGCAATTACAGGTCTATTAGCACCGTCATCCGTTGCCAAAGTAGCTAAAGCAGTCATACTGTGATGCTTAGAAGCGTTTGTCGACGCAATCCCTGTTTGCCAGAGTTCCAATACGGATTTCGACATGGGCATTCCACGAGGCAACAGCCCTTTTCTGACAGTATGAACCCAAGAAAGAAACAGGCCTCGTTTCTTCTGAAATCGAAAAAGCTTTTGATCAAGTTTGGCACAAGGGCTTACTTTATAAATTATGCGACTTAGTCTTCTCCTCTACTCCTCTTTTTAACATGCGCAAACCCTACATTGAGGATCACATTTATAATACTTATGCCGGCGAAGCGCGCTCATCCCTAAACTACTAACAGCTGTTGTCCCACAAAGAGCTCTTCCATCACCTCTACTCTTTACAGTTTTACTTGCGCGATGAGCCACAGTCTGTCAATCCCCCCGCACACCACTTGTATTACATGCGGACGATGTAGCGATTTACTCCGTAAAAATCGACGGTCTTTTTGCGCCAGCATCTGCAGTATTATCTGGTGACGCCCGCCAGCTGTGAGTGTGTTTAAATATTACCAAGCGGAAAAGCAAAACCCTTTTAGTCACGAGGAAGCGCACTAGAACCGCTGGTTTTTTAAGGCGAGGAAATCCCGAGCCCCCCTAGGGAAAATACGCGTGTCATCGATAAAAAGCTACGTGGTCACCGGGAAGGTCAATGTGCTACGCATTATGACGGGCGCTCCGCGGTTAGTTCAAAAGGACGCTTTACATCAAGATCCATGGATGAGACCACGGCTACTTTTTTCACCGCAATGCTAGTAACATTTATGAACTGATTAATGAACACACCAATTGACAACTGGCAGATGAGCTCAATTATGTTATTGCCGAGTGCGCAGTGGGCTGGAATTTAAAGGATGCTTATATTTGAGATTACATTAACATTACGCTATCAAACTCCTGGTGGAGCACTAGAGTATTCGAACATTTACGCTATCAAACTCCTGGTAGAGCACTGAGTATTCGAACATTTAGACTCTGTCGAGCACCAGGAAAAGCAATATATAAATAAATAAAACCTCTTATTAGCTCCTAAATTAGATGTTTACCTTGACCCAATCTGGCATCATTAAGTGCAATCATAAATATTTAAAATTTTCAGTCCGACAGGGGTGTGCTATACGATACACTTATAAATGTTTTTTTGCATTTTTTTGTTAGTTTAAACTATTAAATTATTAGAAACGACTAAATTTTTCTCGCTTTATATAGGCAAAACATATTACAAAGAGAATTTAACTTTGATCCTTCTTTTTTAACCAGATAGAATATAAATAATGACTTGGTCTTAGCTATTCCCTTACTCTAAAGTACTTGTCGTTAGCATTTTTCTTTTATTATTTTGTCATGCGAGCAACTAATCTAAACTTTTAATAGCTCTTTAGCAACTCACGAAAATAATTTTTTTTTTAATATATTCATTAAAGATATTTTTTGAATAATGCTCGGAATAATATTTTTTAAAATAAAAGAGCCTTTGACTTTTTTTAAGCAGCTTCCGCGATCTGCCTTTCTCGTGTGTAACAAAGTAAATCATAGCCGAG
This sequence comes from Zophobas morio, assembly GCF_036711695.1. Lineage (NCBI taxonomy): Eukaryota > Metazoa > Arthropoda > Insecta > Coleoptera > Tenebrionidae > Zophobas > Zophobas morio. The sequence goes on along the minus strand of NW_026972408.1, from coordinate 420,930 downwards.
AAGCGGTATTTGCCTGCAAGTCTTTTGTTATATAGTACTGTAAATGACTTATGAACTATATTTTTAGTAACTTATTTTTATATATTAAAATCAGTAGATAAATTCTTAAGCCTTACAAACTTTAAAGATTGAATAACCGAGAATTATAATAATTAAACTCTATACTTAATCCATTACGCGCACACAAAATTAATGGTTGCATAACTGTTCTACTGTGTAATAGTAAGCGTCCCCTGTTTTTTTTTTTAATAAATATTTATCAAACAAATCTTAAGCTAACAGTAAAGAAATTCTCTTACAGTTCAGTTGCATTTATTACAATTTTCTAAACACTCCACCGACAACAAATAACAAACTTAACAGTTTTGCTTTATTATTAAGTTGACAAAAAAAATATTGATTGTATTATTATATAAAAGGTCACTTACAAAAATGTTCAATATTAAGATTGAATTTTAGTAAGCTTGCAAATAAGGCAAATTGAGAAAAAAATTTATTATTCAATTTATTATTCTAGATTGAGCGAAAGTTCGTCTTAATACAGGCCACTAATACGAATAAAAGTAATAAATTTGGCCACCCCGGTTTTTTCCTAATTACAATAAAGTAGGAAGTACAGGTGTTCTTCTTTAAAACGTGCGCCTTTTCACTCTAGAAGTTAACTGACCACTGGCAGTTGCAAGAAGTAAGACAAAAAAAGCTGCTATTTTATAAATAGATATAGGATGTAAAGCAACTTTTTTTTTTAGACACTAGCATATTACGGTCGCTTGCTCTAAATTCACCTCTTCTGCAGGGGTTGGGTCATGAGCGCCCGCCAGTGTCCGCTTTTTAGAAAGCTAAATGACTGTCCCGAAGGACTGAAAACGCGGAAAGTATCGGGCCCGGAATCTCGCCATTCAGCCTAGGGTGGTGGAAAACCGCTAAACCCATCACCTTGAGAGACAGGCCCTAGGGCACAAGCACAAGACCCAAGAGGCCGCCTGGAGACATTAGCCAGTACAACCGCCAGCCAGACCTCCCCAATGATGAGCCCCTCACCCAGAAGGGAGGGGGCCCCTCCAGAACTCTAAAAGAAACTTTAGCTTATATAATCGGCCTGACGTTTTATATTAACACTAAAAAGTTGTATTAAACGAGGTTAGATAATATCTGTTAATCCTCTTAAATTATCTAATAAAGTACCAAACTCCGATAAACATTCATGTTTTTTTTAGACTATTTATTAGAAGTCCACTATATAGAAACAGAGTTACTGGGTGCCACTTAGTCAAGAAAAGGCTTTTTATAACTCTCGGGAGCGTAGTTATGTTATCTATGGTTTGCGTGGCGTTGCTTTTTGTTAGTTTAAATTTGCGTGTAAACAACTTCACTCGCCCCAAGCTGTTCTTAGGTGCGGGTGTAAAGCAATCAATAAGCCTATTTTCCTTTCTCTTATTTAACATCCTAGTTGTAGGTTCTACAGTTAAACTCTGACTACGCGCAGGGGGAGCTAGGAGGAGCACGATGCAAATTTTGTGAAATGCTTCCGCTAAGAGGATGTGCTCCTCACTTTGCGAGTACCATGAATATTGTAAAGGTTAGGCTGTAAGGGTCTACCGGCAATTTTTTAAAAAAAACACTATACATTAAAAGTTGCGAAGTCTGACCAGCACTTTATTAAAGAGCACTTTCAAGCTACAAAAGAACATTTTTTTCAATTTTTGACTTTAGTTAGAAAGCCAGAAAACTATAGCTTCTTCATTAAGTAGGCACCCTACTATCCCAATTAGACTACCCATATTACCCCTTTATAAGCTTCCGAAAACGTTTAGCATCTTTCTGGCGTAAGCTTAAGTTCAGCTTTCTTCTTCTTTGGCAATTCGACACTTTTCAATTCAAGTTTCTAACCAACAAAGTCTAGTTCATAGTCTCTAACCCTCTGCGCCTCGTTTATACAAAGGTTAAATCAGAGTTGCCAATCTCAATACGTTTTCTCTTGTGTCCTGTTATTGAGAATAAATATCAGAAAGAAATTTAGCCTCTTCGGTGCTCCTCTAGCACAGGTTTCATAAACATTAGGCCTGTAATAAATAATTTTAGGAAGAACCATGACTATTCTGCAAGTAACGTCGAACCGTTATTACCTGCGGGGACTAAGGTGCTCACGTCACTTTTCATACAAAACCTATCTATATCAGTTCTACGCAGTAAAATGAGCTGCTATTCTATAAAATTAAAAGAGGCTAAATATTTCAGCCTTTTAATACCTTTTACCTTCCGACTGGAAAAAACAGATTTCCTTTTGCTCTTAATGCGTTCAAGTTTATTTTCCCCCTACAGTTAGTGAAAAAAAATAATTGAATTGTGCCAAACCATCGGCAGGTGCTGTGACAAATCTCGTGGCGGTAGTATAATGGTTCAATGGCTAGAGCCGTTAACTGTTAGGTGACAGGGCACAAAAGGCAGCTATTTTCTTGCCTTTTAACAGTAGCTTACAAATAATTTAATTATTGTTAATAGGAAATACTTTAGTATAAAGTTTTCTTTACATGTATTACTGCTTTAATGAAAAATTCTTTTGCCCCTTCTCTTCGCTTTCCCCTTTAAACGAGCCACTAGAGGCGGGTCTGAACTACTAACCCCCTCGGCCTTCACAGTTGTGGCCTTAGCCCGCATCTTTTGGGTTATTTTTTTTTTTAAACTTGTAATCAATTACTATTTTACCAATTTTAAGGGAATTTATTTTTTAATTATTTAAAGAATACATCATACATATATATATGACACCTTTGAGGCATCAAACTTTCTTTAATATTAAAAATATTTGCTTTCAAAATGGGTCTTTCTGAACAAACAAGCGAATTGCAAAAAAATTATAATTCATCCCACGTTAAGAAACAGTTGACGGTTATAAGTGATACCTTTAAAGGTACTTTAGCTTCTAGTAATGATAGATCTCTTGAAAACGAAAATTCAAGTGAATCAAAAGAAGTTAAGTTAGCACCCATCGATTCTGTTGAAGGGTTACTTTTTCTTTTTTTGTTATAAGATCTTTAACTGACTTTTTTATTAATTTTATTATTAGAAAAATGTTTATTGGTGGTCTTGCTCCTTATACTAATGAAGGTTTCCTCTATATTGCTATTCTTTTGTTCTTTATTTAACTTTTTAATTCCATGTACAAATTTTATTTTAATATTCAGCCATTTTGAAGCATGCTTTCGAAAAGTTTGGAGAAGTCAATGAATGTATGGTGTTACGGGAACCGATTACTAGGAAGCCTCGGTGTCATTCCTACATTTTTATTAGTTTTATAAAAAAATTTGGATTGAGCCTTGTCTCATATACAGTTTACTTATATAATAATTTTTATTATCTTTGAAAGGGGCTTTGGATTTATAACTTTTAAGAATCCCGAAAGTATAGAAAAGGTTATGCGTGCAAGTCGTATTATGGTAGATGGCAGAGCGGTAAGTTAATTTTATTTTGTATGAGAAAAACTAATTTATTTATTTTTGTTTAATTTTTGTTCTAGTTTTGTTTTAATAAGTAAAGCCTAAATCGGATGATCTACTGATTTTTTAATATAAAATTATATTTCTTTACTGATTAGTATATAAATTTAATTTTTATAATAAAATTTAGCTCTTTTACTTTTGAATTTACATAGTTGCTAACTTTTGCCTATAAATATTATTAATTTGTAAAATCTATATTTTATATGTAATTTATTATATATTTTAAGAATTTTTTTTTGAAAATCTCTCAGTGGAATAAACTTTTGTTATAGGTGGATGCAAAACCGGCTGTTCCTAGACAAGAAGTGAACGCTGTCAATGCGCAGAAGCACAAGGTTTAGAAGTTTATTAATAAATTATTTATATATTGTTTTTTTTATCTTTATTATTATAAATTTTTAGTTTATACCTATTAATATCTTGAATTTCATAATTTATATTTAATTTATTTGTTGAAAAAATTTATATTTAATTTTAAATTTTTTTTATAAATTTTAGTTTTTTTGTTACCTTTATATAACATAACTTAATTTTTTTTTAGTTTTTATTATTTTAAATCGGTTTAGTTATAAGTTTACTCGAAATTTATAATCATTCCAAGTTGATTACAATCTCTTTTTCTCTTTACTACACTATTTGTATTTAGATTTTTGTCTTGACTTCAAATTATTTATTTGTTATGAAAAAAATTTAGTCCTACGTTGACAATTAATTCTTTATAAAATTTTTTAATAATAAATTTAATTTAGTTTCCTTTCTTTTATGTATAGATCCATCTCAATTTCGATTTCAATTATTATTTTTTATAGAGAACTAAAAAAATTTTTGTTGGCGGCCTTGCAGCGACCACTACAGAACTCCAGTTAAAAGATCATTTTTCTAAATTTGGAGATGTTCAGGAAGTGATGATCATGTATTTAAAATTTGCGTAGCAAATAGTCTAGTAATAAAGCCAGCGCATAGATTCATTGCAGTCTGTAGATTTATTTTTAGTAATAATTATTCGAGCGTTAAATATAAGAAAGTAAAAAATACGAATTTCGAGTAAAAGGATTGCTAAATTCATTGAGAAGTAAATTTGCGTATATATAAATATAAATTATATATAATTTGAAAGTATGGAACATTTTAAATTGAGTCATAAAATTTATTTTTATTTGAGTTTTCTGATTATTTTTCTTATTAATTTTTACTGAATTAAAATATCTATTTAACTTTTATTAAATACTATTTTTAATTTTTTTTTAGTAGGCCACTTTATTTAGTATAACTATATTATTATATACTCAAACTTATCTAAACTTAATATCTTTAGTTCTTTTGATTTGTTGGTTAAATCTTTATTTAATTGCAGGAGTCAACATAATATTAATTTAGTTTATAAATAATTTTGTTAGCTTTTTTTGTTTTCTTATAGTATACATCTATACTTTCTACTATATTTAATTAAGTTATTAAGAAAGTCAACTCTGCACTTGATTTATACTTTAATTTTTTTTTAATTTCTTTTATGTGAATTCATTTAATTTTCATTTAAATTTTTTTAATTTTTAGTAGATTATTTAAAAAAAATTATAATGTTGCAGGTACGATAGTTTTACGAAACGCTCTCGCGGATTTGGATTTGTCACGTTTCACAAAGAAGACGCCGTCGAGGCAGTCATGAAGGAAGGCGGCGGCTGGCACCACGTGGATGGCAAAGAGGTTGTTTCTTATTGGTTGCCTTGTAGGTGTGCTTTTATTACTGGTTGTTTAGTTAAAGTTTAATTAAAATAATTATTTGAGAGTAGCGCTGGCAATTCTTTTTATAGATTAAATTTTAATTATGGACTGTAAAGTTTGGGAGTTTTGCTGCTGTTATTGAAAATTATAAGTTTATATTTTAACTTGAAAGTTTTTTATGTTAATCTATTTTTTTTGTAATGGAAGGAGAGTTGTGGCGTATTTTTTTTTTTGTTACAGTGAACTTCTTTGTCATTTTTTTTAGTGTGCCTGACTTAATTTGTAGTTCATCATTAAATTTGGTTTGCATTTTAAATGTTTGTATGTTATTTTTAAAAAATGAAACTTATTTTGAAAGGGATTTTTTTTTGGTAATTTTACAGGTAGAAGTAAAGAGAGCCGTTCCCAAAACGCCGTTTCCTTCTCGCTTTCGAGATGCGAGTCGAGCAGGGGGTTTTTCTTTTTCTTTCTTTAAATACTTAAATTATTTTTTAATGATTTTTTGAGTTAAAGTATAGCTGTAATTAAAGATTTCTACATCTTTTTAAAGTGTTCTAAAATAATGTTATTTTGTTAAATTACCATTTTAAGTCTATTATTATTATTTTTATAAAAAAAGATTTATGGTCATCTAGTAATTTTGTTAGCTACATTTTTGGGGTTGTTACATTTTTTTTTTTTGAAAATTATAATAAAAGATTAACAAAAATACGTTTAAAGTTTTGTTATTTTTTATTACTTTACTTTTTGATTTAAAAAAATGATTCACAAACTTTACAAGTTTTAGGCGAACAATGAAGGATTACCTAAAACTTTTATTATTGAATTTGTAATTAAAATTAAATTCTGCAAGTTTGTTATGTTAAAATAATATATAAACAGCGCTGTTAAATTTTTCTATATTTTTAATTTTCTTTTTATAAATTTTAGTTCACTTTTTTTTTGATCGTCCATTAACAATAATTTTACTTATCTTCAAAATGATTTCTAAACTGTTTTAGTTCGGTTTTTTATATATAATAACTTCAAATTAAAAGTTTTTTTTTAAAAAAAAGCTAATGAATGTTTAATTTTTAATTAAGGTAGAAGTAATTAATTTATAAATTCAAAAGTTAATTATAAATAGTTAAGTCACATAATAGTAAACAAATAAAATTTGAATGGCTATAGAAAAATTAATTTTTGGTAATAGTAGGATTAAGTAAATTGTGAAATTCTTTTGAACATGGAAACTGTATATAAACTAATAGTAATAATAACATCAACGACAATAACTAACAATAATAAAAAATTTTTTTTAAAGCTTAAAATAATTTCCAACTTTTTTATAAAATGTATAGCCATTTGGATGGAAGTTTTAAATTTTTATATATTTTATTTTGGGTTATTGTTTTATAAGTGGATGATTTCTGTTTAATCATGCCACTGATTGGTCAATTTAGACGTTGTGGGCGTGCGGGGTCGAACTGGATTTATGGATCATCGCACGAGATCGCTGCGGCACGAACCCTATTTGCGCCCTGTTACGTTTTTTTCTTTTGATTACTTTTTGAAATGTTTTTTCAATTTATTATCGTTTATAGAGATTTATATATTAGACAGTTGTAATTTTTAAAAGTTTATTATAATATTAGAAATAATATTTATTATTATATATTATCTGTTTCATATTGCTTGTTTATTTCATTTGACGGAGGACGTTTTTTTTCCTTATGATTACTTTTTAATCTTTTTTTTTTGATTTATTATTATTAATAGAAATTTAATTTTTGGGAATATTTACAAAAAATTTATTTCGTGTAATTTAAAGAGTTTAATATAAACTGGAAATACTATTATTTATTGTATATTATATGTTTTAATATTGTTTGTATATTTTATTTTGATGGAGGGATTCAAAAAATTTAATTTTATTAAAAGTAAATTAATATCTGAATTCTCTTATATTTTATTATTTTTTTTTGTAAAAATGTCTTTATTTAGTGAGAATTTTTTTTTAAATTTTTAAGTCTTTTTTTGAAGCCAAAATTACAATAAAGTTTGTGTCTTTTAATGCTTTCCAGTACCGTTAGTAAACATTTGTTAATTATAATTTTAATCTATTTTGTTTAATAAATCAGAGCTTATTATAGAGTTTGTAATCTTTTTTTTTTTATTGTTAGTTAGCATTTTTTGTTAATGTGATTTTTAATTTTACAAGTAACTAATTTTTTTGTTTAAGCAGAAATTTTAGTATCTCTCTTTTTAGTATTTGATTTTTTTAAGTTAGAAATTAGCTAAAAAATCTTTTGTACGGTTTTTATTACTGTTGGCTTTTGATTTCAACTTTTAGGGAATTAATATTGTCATTACTTTTAATATTTTTTTGGAGACTTGTTAAAAAAAACTTCACTTTTAATTCGTTTTTTTTTAAAATAATTATTTTTTTCACTTTTTGTTTAAATTTAATAAATTTGAAGTTTTTTTTTTAATGGCTTATGAAATTTTTTAAAATTAATTATTTAAATTTCATATGATTTTTAGGATCTATTCGTGAAAAATTTATAATAATTAGTTAAATTGTATAAAATTTACTCAGTAATTATAATTTATAAAAAAATTTTTTTTATCATATTATCTTTCCCCACCTCTCTTTGTTACCTACAAAGATATGCAGTACATTTTATATATAATTATAACAAATTCAGTTCTATTAATTTTTTTTAGATTTTATTTACACGATTCCGGTTTATTTATATTTATTGAGAAAATTTTTTGTGTTAATTTACTAATTATTTTTTAATAAGGTCGATTTACGACGGGATTATCGGCTTTATGAAAATTACTTCTCCAGTTACGCTGGTATTAAAGCTTTTAATTTTCCAAATAGTAAACTTAACTCCACTTTTTTATTTATTTTAATTTGATTTATCATTTTTTTAATTTATTAATCTGATTATTATATAATTAATAACAAAGTTGAGAACGTAAATCTTTTGTTCACATTATTTAGAATTTCCTTTAGATTATTACTACGGCTACCCCGCGGGGAGCATTTACTATGCAGATCCTGAAAGAGGTTTTTAATTATTATTATCATTTGTTATTGTGATTAATTAATAATCAGGTTATCCGTTTCTTCCGTGGGACGGCTATATGTATTAAGTTTGCTTTATAAATACCCCATATTTATTGTTAAACTGCTTTGGAATGGGTTTAAAGAAGAAGGAAATTATAAATTTTACTCACAAAATTTAATTATAATTATGAATAATAATAAAAAAGTAGTTTTACAATTGATATTTTTGCATGGCTGTTTTATAAACTTGACTTTTTTTGGTAAAAAAATAATAAATTATTTACAAGACTTTTCTGCTAACAATCTACGCGTGGAACTTTGATTTTAAATCAATATGGCTTTAACGACGAAATTATTATATTTTTCCAACTATATAGAAGCTGCCTGTCTGCTTTTTATGGGCCAATCCTTAGATCTATCACAAAAAAGTTCGTAAAGCGCCCATCGGATCAATTAACGAAGTGCAGGGCTCGCATTTATCTAAAAAAACCAGATCTAAAGTTTCTCCTTCGCCTCACAATTTTAAAACTCCACCTTAAAGTTAAAAAAGATTTTTATCGGTGTTCTACTACACAAATTTGCATGACTTTCACTTATAAAAAATATGATTTCCAGTTAACAGCTTATTGGAACTAAAGATTTAATTAATTACCCACAAGTGCGGAATCTTAACTCGAGTAAGTGCGTTGTCAAAAGTTTTCTAAGTACAACCCTAATAACGTTTTTTGATTATCTATATTGGATCTCACAGATCATGCTAACGTTCATCTTTTATAAGCAAATTTATTTTCTACACGCTGTTAAACTCTTCAACTTGAAAGCAGTTAACTAAATTTAAATTCTCGCATGTAATGTGCAGGCTTGGACAAATTATTTTTTAAAACTCTAACCCTATAACCTAAATTATTTTTCAGATTCAATTATTCTTACAATAAAAATCTATAAGACGAGGTTTATTATATTTAATACGTTTTAAAAAATTTTCGGAATTAAGCGCCACTTTACTTTAGCGCAATATTTTCTCCAATAAACGCCGTACTTGGAAAGACATTTGGCTTCATCTCTAAATTGTGACAAGTAAATAATTAAATATTATAATTTTTAAAAATTTGGAATATCTATTTTTAATTAAAGTTAAAAAACGTACTTTTATAAAAATATATAAATAAGTTTTTCTATGACGTTAACACAAACAAGTTAGTGTATTTAATATAAGTATATATATCAATTTTAGTTTTACAACCAATTATTTCTACAAAACTAACGTCCAAAAAATTAATTTTTAAATTAATTAAAATTTACTTCCAACTGAAACTTAGTATTCATAAACAAAGTTAAAATTAAAGTTTCTATAAACAAATAACTAAATTGAAGAAAACAACTGAAACATTTATAATAATTCTAAAAATATAATTATTTTATAGAAATAAATTCAAATTGAACTTTATATATTTAATGTTGACATAATAGAAGTTAAGTTTATTTCACTAATTATAAAAAGTTAAAGTTGGCTAATTGGTTCTCAGGTTAATTTTTTAATTAAATTCTTTTACAACTTTTTTTTAATAGAAATAAAAATTAAAGTAATTAAACTGTAAAGTATATATAAAGCAGTATCAATTGTCTCCATTTCTACGTCGACTCTAAAATAAAAGCTTTAAAAAAGTATTTTAGTAACAATTTTACTTTTTAATCGTTTTTTATAACGGAACTTTAAGATTACTTTTTTTTATTTATTATTTAGTAAAACTACAGGTATTTATACTTCCTTGTAGCAAATGCCAAAGCTTCATTTAAAATTTACTAAATTAAAGTAAAGAAACTCTGAATACCATTTTTTCGTTAAGCTAATTATTATCTTTTATAAGAATATTACCTTCTTGAATTTTTTTATAATTTTTATATACAACTTTTATTGGTAAAGCTTTTTAACATTTCGTAATTTACCAATGTTACATTTTTTTCTTTATAAATTTCCAATTATTAGTCTAAAATTTCCTTGAGAATTCACTATATATATATATATATGAAAAGACAGCAAACTATGCTAACAACTTTCCTCTTTAGCAGAGCCGTAAGGCAAACTTTTAAAATGAAATTAAAAACTTTTCTAAATTTATAAAATTTAATCAATATTTTCGTCTTTAATTATAACACTTTTATATTAAACAAGTAAAACACTTTAAAATTCGGAATCTTAATTTTAAGTTATACAATAAATTTATTTTTAAAATTTACCTGAAAACGCGAGAAACCAATAAGATAGTTAATTGTAAAAAGTAAAAATAAGGAAGCACGTAATCAAATCCGCAGACAAGACAAAAGCTCAACGACATCATCAGATCAGCAGTGTAATTAAAATGGCGCGCCTGCACTCCCAAAAAGTTTTTATTTTATATATTTATAAACTTCTAATAAATTGTAGTAATAATAAAGAAATATAAAAAAAAATCAACCTAATCAAAATAATATTAAAAAAAAATGAATATTTATACCACCACTAATAATAATATTAACAGTGATTATAGACAGTAAAAATTTTTTTGAAAGTTTTATCTTTAACGAATAAACTTAATTTTAAAACACAATTATCACTTAAAATAAAAAAATTAATACACAAAATTTTGAAATTTAAATTGGATTCAGCAACCACATATGGACAATATTTAAAAAAAAAATTGCAAATATCAATTTATTTTTATAAAAAAAAACATACCAGGCCCCACCAGCCCGACGTTAGCAACTTGCTAGTAGTGGATTATAAAAAAAATTATTCTACAAAATAACTTAAAAAATTTAAAAAAGCGAATAACTGAAAGAAACTTTCGTAACAAAAATAAAGGCTTTCCTATAAATATAGGTTATCTTTTGTTTAAGTTTAGTTGTTGATTTATTAAAAAAAAAGTATTTAATAAAAATCTACACTTTTAAAATTAATAAGTTTTTAGAATGCAAAAAATTAAGCCCTCATTGCCTGCGTAATATTTTAAACTAGAGCTTCTATTAAACTGTACTTGTTAAAGAAAAAGTCTAACTTATTTTTAATAATAACTCTATATTTCAATTTCTTCTCAAAAATATTATTATTCTTAATCTTAAAAAAGATTGCTCATAATAATGAACTTCCGTAATAGTTAATTAAAAATCTTAAAGTTTATAATAACGTTCATGCGCTTTTCTTAAGCAGAGAAAATATATTGAGTAAAGCTTTTGATTATAATTTCTATATCAACTAATAATTAATGAAAGTAACGAGAAGGCAACCTCTCCCGCTGTTTCCCATCAGCGGTAACATAATTTGCGTTAATAAAAGTGGGTTTCTGGTTAAAGAAAAAAGCTTTTCCTTCAGTGGCTCTGTTTATCAATTATATTTTATTAATAAATTTCATAAAACAGTTATTATGCATTAAATTAAAGAAAAATAGATTTTTTTAATAATAATAAAATATAAAAGTTAACAAAAAGTCAAAGGCTAAAGAGAAAACCTGAATTTATCTTTCTGGTTGTTGGCAGATCTGAAAATCAGGTACCCTAAAATAAAATTACTAATATTAACTTTGCTACCAAAAAGATGAACAATTATGCTTTCTATTTTTTTTTATTTTTGGTTTATCACGTTTATAAAAAAGTTAAAAAACAAGTATATCAATATTTACACCAATAAAATACCCAATGAAAAGAGCAGAGAGATCAGAAAACATTCCACAGTCGAGAGAACACGTGGATGTCTAACGAGGAAAGGAGCCTGCAGCGCGTACATGATGGGGAGCCAGGCGGTGTCGCCCCAAGCCAGGTAGTACCCGAAATGGTCGTGGCAGATATCAATAGTGCGAAGATACCAGTCTGCTCAAGTTAATATATAGATAGTTACGGTGTTGCGTACACTTTTTATTTATTACAAAGACCAATATATATATATATTATATATAATAGACACCCTCGTGAAAGAAAAAGTCTGCGACGTAAACTGCCTGTCCAATGTTTAGAAGGACCATAGAATTGGTGAGGGCTCCATACAATTGGTATTGCCGGGCAGCACAAGAAAGATTTACTAAAGTCCAAAGGATAATACCGATTCTTCCGTTATAAAAAAGCTAATAATAAAGTTTCATAATAGTATTGCGCTAATCAACTGGAAAGACATCCAACAAAATACCTTAAAATCGAAGTCACCAATTCGAGGATTGAGTTCAACCCCTAAAAAAAAGTCGTACAAAACAGAATTTGAGATTTTATTATCCTCAGGATGACTTGAATAGTATTTCGCTTTGAGATAAGCAAAAAGGGCAAGCAAGAAGCCATGCACTTGCATGCACACAGAGAGCTAAAATATTGTTTATCTTTAATAAATATCTTAGTAGTTATATAAATAAAATGATATATTACCTCAATCCAATAATCGTATATAATGGTAGGGGCCCAAAAATTAAAGTAGGAACCCGCAAAGAATACAAGTAGCGTCAGTAAGTAGCAGTTTAAACCATTGACCTTATATTTTAACTTATGGCCTGCCGGGGTCACCTGTCCAAAGCCCGTGCGGCCTTAGAAAGTAACGTAATGGTTGTTTAAATAACGAACCACATAAATCTACTTCTCTTTTCATAAATTTATGTGTACCAGGAACGAAAAGAGCACATAATATTTGAAAAACAGTCCAAAAAGTATATAATTTGGCGGCCTTAATGAGCTTTGTAGTATTAGGGATCCAATAAGAAGCCTGGTCAAAGAATTTAAAAATTCTTTCATACTAAGTATTATAACAATAAGAAATTAAGCTTCTGTTAGAGTTAACGAGTGACGGGTATGATTAAAAAAAAAACTGATATTATTTACTGTTAGAAATAATTAATTAAAAATTTAAATTATTAGACCAATGGTCGTCCTTTAAGAAAATCAAGGAGAGGTTGAGTTAATGAACCATCAGCCTCTAGATATAAAAGAAAGGAACTGTTATATAGTAAAATTCTTCGTATAACCTTACCTTGCATGCTAAAAACGAAATAAAATTGTAATAAGGGTGTTAGAAATAAGAGAGAGACAACGGCAATCCAATTTAAAAAAGTTACGTAGTTATTCCGCCCCTAAAATACATCGGCCATGGTTAAATGCAATAACATAGCGTAGAATGTACTTTTACTTATTTTTAATATATACAAATACCCAAGTAGGGAGCTTTTTAACGTTCTGAGTATCATCCCTTTTCGCAAAGGTTTGATTGTCTATAACACTGGGGAATATAGCCATCGTGCCTTTGCTAAATGTTTTGACAGGCGAGTTAAAACCAAAATATTGAAAGACCTGTCGAGCGGTGCGTTAATATTTAAGGTAAGATAAATTTTGCATTTTTAGTTTTAAGATTTAAGATTTTTATGCTTTTTTTGACTTGAAATAGAATGTAGTAACCACCTTTTTTTAAAAAAATGCTGTACAATATTGATAGCAATAAATGCGACTATCCCGATAATTACTCGATTAAAATTGTACAGGGTAAATGCTTCGCAGTGCCATTATACACAAATTACATATTTATATAATACCTTTTATTTGTCAATTCTGTTACTCTTAAAATGCACTAGTTGCGCTATTTACTTTACAGATCGAAAGAAAGAGGCTGTCGGTTTACTAATTTGTTTGTGCTATAAGTATGGCTAATTCTGGAGCAAATCTGGTGAATCAAATTCTTCTACTAAATTTTGTGATTGTTTCTTCGGCCAATGGGCGGGAGTTTTCTACCTCAAAATCCACATGGTATATTACAAAATGAAAAATCACCTAAAAAGAGTTAACTCCTTTTTACAAGATGTCATCTCACTACTAAAGTAAAAGCGTAATTAGATAAAGTAAATATTATTAAAAGGTGCACTTATATAAAGCGATAAAATTTATTAATAATAAAAACTATAATAAGCTTATGTAGTATACATTAAAGTTTTTTTAAAAATATTTCTTTTTCTGTAAATGGTTTATCATTTTAAGCTATTCTACGCTTAAAAAAGTTAAGAAGCATAATTAAATTGCTGTGATTATTAAGTTTATCATAACTTCATATTTGCTCGAAATGTGATATTTACAGTTACTTTTGTATAAAGATATATTTACGCAGAAGCAATTTTAAAGTGCGTCCGAGATACCCAATAATGACTAAATAAAAAAATAATATTAAGCATTTTAATGGTTTTCCAAGGTAAATTAGAATATTTTTATTGGCTTGTGTAACACGCCATTACTTCAGTGTTGCAGTTGTGTGTGCGCATAAAATGCTGTTAAATCTACTTTTACTTCCTCCTACTCGTAAATTATTGACATAAGATCCGCTAGTTTATAAATACTACGCGTAAGGAAGAATTAATATTGGAGACACGCAAGGAATGTTGCTGAGGCTTGGGGCTTTTTTTTAATTTTCGTAAAACACGTAAAACCATCATTCCCGAATCGAGAGTTGCCGTTGTAGCTCTAGCGGTTAAAAGCTTTGCGCTCATACTCAAGATTGTGGGTTTCAGTTTCACCGACGCGGTACTTCTTTTCCTTCTTTGATGGTAGTGTATCAACTTTGCCCTCATAAATTCCAATAAAATATTGTTTTAAGACCTTAGCCATGTCTGTCCTCCGTATTAGTTTTACTTTTTTGGTCCTACTGTATTCTTTGTCCTTAGCTCTCGAAGAGTTTATTTGAGGGAGCTTACTTGCTTCAGAAAACTTTACCTATCCCCCTTCCTTTCCAATAAAACAATAAAGGTAAACATAATAGACTTGCATTTCCTAACTTCGTATTGCTTTTTAAGTTTTCCTAGTGTAATAACTTTTAGACATTCCCAGAAACTGCAATATTAACAAGTATAAACAGGGTTCGAAAAGGTTTAGTATAAATGTAACTGAAAGTTAAAAATATAAATTATAAAGGAATAAGTAAAAAAAAACTGTCTAAGAGTTTAATGGGGTTCATTAAAGGTCTTAATATTAAAGCTAGAAAGTTATAGTAGCAACAGTTTTTTGGTAAGTATGATAATATAGTATAGATAATATAACTTTCGGATCTGGGCAGGATATAATATAGGAAAATCAAAAAATTCATGCTTATTGAAACTACGGTTCATTTAAGTTACGAATGTTAAAATGAATCACGCAGTTTACATATTTGTACCTTAGTTTGTTTATTTTGCTTCTTAATTAATGCAACCTAACGTTAGTGTGTTTTCATATAAAGTAAGATTATCAACATATTTATTATTGCCATATGGCTTAGTTGGTATGCAATGGCTTTAAAATTTCAAACGCTTAATCACATTCGATGATTGTTTTTGAATGTGGAGGCGTTCAAAAGTAAAAACACGAATTGCAGTTTAATGCAACTCGAAAAAATAGATATCTGTGTCGTCAGCGAAACACAGAGCTCTTCTAAAATGTACCATTCAACACGCAACTTAGCGACGTGGCGCCAGAATCGGTTGTACACTAGTGGAGGAGGAATGGCTATTCTGATCAAAGGAAGCATCCAACACTATATTATAAGCATTACTAGCTCTGCAGGAAATCGAGAGAGTTGGTATCACCCCCAACCTGGCTAGACATGGGCCTATGACTGTAATAGCAATTTATAAACTGCCCTACCGACCACTCACGTTGTCCGAGCTTGACGCTTTTTTAGTGCACGGCATTCCTTCCATTCTATGCGGTAATTTTAACTGTAACATCCTGCGTGGAGGGTTACAAGTCGAACCGGCCACATCCTTGAAGCTTACGCTGAGGAATGTGAATTGAGAGCCCTAGGACACAGTTGCCAGTAAACATGACGAGGAAGATGGGCACTTGAGACGTGTCAATTATCGCTGAGTTAAAAAATATACCACTTTTAACGGCTTTTGAGGCACTGAATGAATTGTCATCTGATCGTTTGCCTGTCCTTCTCGAATTGGGCGACGAAAGGAAGCAATAAAAACAGTTCTCCGATCTTACAAGAATTAGAACAAATTCACCGAATTGCCCGAGAAGGCGTACCCACCTCCATGACACCACTTGAAACTCCCGCTAAACTAACCGGCGCTGCTGCCGAAATTGAGCGCGCGGTGAAAGAAGCTCATAGCAAAGCGGCGACGACACGTGAACTTGTGTTCCGCCATAAACGCCTTCCTGAGGAACTAAAGGCAATAATATGGGAGCGTCGGCGACTCATTCGAGTAGTCATAGTCTTCTAACGCGCAGTAGACGATTAGTGCTAAATCGCCTTCACTGGCACATCAGGAAAATACTCATGGCGCGTATAAACTGCTAATGGGATAATAAATTAAATGAAGTACCGGAAGCTGGGGACATCGGCAGCGCCTCTTCTTGGAAATTGTCAAGCGAGTTAGAAATCGCGCATGTGACTCGGCCACCACTTCTCCAAGCAGGTACCGTAGCCAAAAGAATGGACAAAGCGAAACTTTTAGCCGATAATCAAGCTGCCCAGTGTTTGCCTTCCGCCCACTTAATCATCGAAAACGCTCTCCTTGGGACTGATCTTTTCTCGTTTGGTACAACTGATTTTCTAGGAGCTGTCTACTACCGATGAGATCCAATTAATTGTTAAATTACTACCGTGGTTAACCTAATGTTAAACCAGCTGTCAGAGGCTGTTATGAATCATCTACCAGTCTCGTCAACTCGGGGCGACCTTCAGCTATTTCCCGGGTGAGGGAAAATGGCAGTATGACGTTATTAGAGACATCGCAACTGGCTTCGGAACCTCGCAACCATCGTCCCATTGGTCTTTTGTGGGGAGTAGATAAGATAGCTGAAGCAGTGATACTTAATCGTTAGAAGGTGGTTTTGGGGGCTCGTCGAATTTTACTTGAGTTTCAGTTTAGATTTCGCAAAGGACACTTAACGTTAAAACAAATTCTTCGCCTAACCGAGTGGACGACAAGAACCTTTAATCTATTAAAAACGCCCCATCGCTGTCTTTCTCGATGTTTAGAAGACTTTTGACCGAGTATGGCATGGTGACTTGTTACGCTAGCTACATGTTCTGGCCATACCGCGCGGCCTCCTAGAAGTTCTCAAGTTGTATTTAAACGACTGCGTCTTCAACGTGCGGGTAGGCGCTGCTCTGTCGGTGGCTCGCTATATTACCGCGGGACTTTCGTATGGCTATCTTCCATCACCACTGCTATTCGCGCCCTATACGTGCGACGCGGGACACGATGATACTATGATTTATGCTCCGTCAAAGTCACACATTTTCTACCTCAGCACTTGCAATTTTATCTCGACACGGTTGCTAGCTCGTGTCGGCAAGGGGACCTCTCCATAAACGCAGCAACAAGCAGGGCGCTTCTTATAACGAAAAACGCCATGCGCTGCCGGCTTCGTTTACTTTTAACGACATGGAATTTCGTGTTTTTCAGTTAAAATAATTGGGGGTAGGGTCATTATAAATTTTAAACTGTCGAGTCGTCCACACTTAAATTACTTGCCGGCTAAGGTCAAGGCAGCAAAAGTAAACTTTCGTTACGCAAAGGTTTTATGTGTTGTGCATTCGGCTGATTATGACAAATGCATCTCCTGTCTGGACTTATAACTTATCGGCATTAACTTCCTCGCATTAAGCGCGACAAAACAAGCTGCTGCCCCTGTTAACAAAGTGCCAGCGGTTTTAGCGCAATGATACACTTCACCACGAACTGCAGACTGAACTGCGGCCACAATCTTTGAAAATGAAGCAGTCACACTCTACGAACGGATAGCTGTCACGCTAATAGCCTTTTTGCGAAAGGGCTCACTTACAAGTTGTGGGACGGCGCACAATACCGTTGTCCGCGTGACTTACTCTCATCATTTGGTTGAAAGCTAAGTTGGGGATCTAAACTGAACGTGAAAAACATACGTTCATATATTAATTTTACTTGCATTCGAGGATGACACAAAACCTGTTTGAGATCTCATATTTTCGAAGTTGTTAACTCGATCGAACACCAGGAAACGCCATTTATAAATAAAATAAATAATATGGGTGAGGAGCTTATAGTCGGGGAGCCCTGCTGGCAGTGGTCCTGGCCGATATGTTCAGGGGACCTAGGTCCTCGTGCTTAAGACTGTCTCTCCCGATAGGGGTTTTAGAATTGTTCCACTAAATTAGGCCAAAATAGTCGGGATCGGGGCCCCAATATATACCGCTTTTCCAGTTCTTTCGAAACAGTCATTAAAGTTCTATAAAGGGCGTACACTGGTGGGCATTTGTGATCCAAACCTTTCAGAAAAGGAAAAGACAGTGCGGTTAAGGTTTCTTACGAAGACCGGCCATAGTATGCCGGTGCCCCCACAAATAAGTTGTAAGCTTTTGTTCTTTATTTCTCTTAGTAGACGCTGTTAGTCAGTTTATAGAGTCTGCGTACCGTCAGCCGGTTAGGTCTAACTATTATACTTTCAACAACAAGTAAATTGTTAGCTTAAAGAAGTATGCAATTACTCTCGCTCCTCACTAAATTTTTAATAATATCGGTCTCATTAATTTTTAGG
Source organism: Zophobas morio (assembly GCF_036711695.1). NCBI lineage: Eukaryota > Metazoa > Arthropoda > Insecta > Coleoptera > Tenebrionidae > Zophobas > Zophobas morio. The sequence continues at coordinate 402,156 of NW_026972408.1, read as the reverse complement.
GTGACTGCGTTGTCATTAAACTAATAGAGCCATTTTAATGAGTTCTTTTGTGACGAATTGATGCAATAATAATAATAATGGAGAAATAAAAAAAATTATACAGATAGTGACAACTGCAAAATTTAAAAAAATTTGAGATTTATATGCAAGCACCGCTCCTAAAAAGCAATGCAGGCAATAATACGAATTCACAACGCATTCAACAACTGCTCTCCGGGACCACATTTACTTTGCACCGCCGGTTGGATAACTTTTCGGGTTCTCCATTTGACCCCTCAAGTATTTTATGTTGCGGAAGAAAAGTTTGTGGTTGAAATAAAACTATTTATTAAAAGAAATAAGTGATTGTGATATTCCCTTATCTATATTAACAAGAGTTTTACAGTACATATACATTATATATTTATATCATTCTATTGTTTTTATTTTTTATTGCAAGAACCCTAATTTTAACGAGTTTTTTTAATATGAATTGTATATTTTTATTAACTCTTTTCTTTAACAAAAAGAATTTTGTTCGTCATGATTAGTATGGAACATGTCAGATCTTGATAGGTAAGATAACATAAATTGCTTGGTAATATCTTTTTTATGTTTTGCGAATCCAAGGCAAATTGAAAAGTTACGTCGCTGTGAACTTATTACAGAGTCAGAAGTTAAAGAATTATGCAATAAAGCTCGAGAAATTTTAGTTGAAGAAAGTAACGTCCAGAGAATAGATTCTCCTGTTACAGTTAATTTTTTTTTTGTATATAAGTTAATTTTTTTTAATACTTTGTTTGTTAGTTTATTTAATTTTTTCTTCACTTATATTTATCTAATTTGCAACTGACCTTTTGGGTAATTATATAGATTTGTGGGGATATCCACGGACAATTTTACGATTTAAAAGAATTATTTAAAATTGGAGGAGAAGTTCCCGAGACTAACTATTTATTTTTAGGTCGTCTTAAGAATTTTTTTTTTACAGGCGTTTATATTAAGTTATTTTTATCAAGCAGGCGATTTTGTTGATCGAGGCTTTTACTCTACAGAAACATTTTTGTTACTCCTCGCTCTAAAAGTTCTCTTTGTATACTTTATTGTAATAAACTTAAAGAAAATGTAGCGCTTTATAATTAACTTATTTTAAAAATTTATAATATTTATTATCTTTGTAAATTTATTATAATGAAGGTGAGATATCCTGATAGAATAACACTTATTCGTGGAAATCACGAATCGAGAGGAATAACACAAGTAATTAAGAAGACCTTTTTATTATTATATTTAATATATAAAATAAATAGTTTTAGGTTTTATAAATTTTTTAAAATTATATAAATATTAATTGTTTTATTAAGCACGAGTTTCATTAAAAGTTTGAAAAATATAAATAGTTTTTAAATTGTTATTCACGCGTTATTTATATATTTTTTTCATGAAAATTAAATTTTTTTACTTGCATTTTTTGTGAACTTTTTTTATTCTTTATATTATTAAATTTTAAAATTGTTATAGTTATTAATACTTACAAGAATTCTTCCCTTTTTTTTAAATTACTATTAATATAATATTCATATAAATACATTTATTGAGTTTTTATAATTTTATTATTACTATTAGTAGTAATAATAAAAGTTTCATATATTTAAGTAATAATAACATTGACAAAAGCTTTAATAATATTAAGAGTTTTGAATAAACGACTGAAAAATAATAATAATTAAAATTTAAGTAATTAACTTAAATGTACTAAGCGTATAATAAAAGATTTAAATAATTAATTAAAAACCTTTTGAAATTTCAAATCATTTATTATTTATAATTTATTTAAAGTATTTTGTGTAATTTTCTCTATTAATTTATTTTAATAAGAATTTTATATAATTTTCAAATTTTTTGTTGACTGCAGTTTGTTTATTTAATAAATATTTTTTTGGTAGTGCTCTAATTTAATTTTAATTGACTTTAATAAAGTGATTAAATATACAGATCAATAACATTAAAATTTTGTGAGTTTGTTATTTAATATGTTTAATCTAATCTTTATGAAAAAGAATTTTAAATTTTTTATTAATTACTTTGCATTTTATCTAATTTATCCAATCTTTTCCTTGGGCTTGCCAATTTTTTAACTAAATTTTTATAGATTTATGGCTTTTATGAAGAATCTCTTAGAAAGTACGGCTCATTGAACGTTTGGCGGTACTGCACTGAGATTTTCGATTATCTTTCGCTTTCTGCCTTGATCGACGACAAAATTTTTTGTGTGCACGGGGGCTTGTCTCCTTCTATTTCTACAATCGATCAGGTTTTTATAATATTAGAATTAATTTTTATAATTCTCTTGCATTTTATAATTTTTAAAGAAAAGTTATAGAAATATTTATATTTATTATTAACTATGATTTATTTCTCCTGATCAATTTTTTTATATGGATTTTAAACTTTTATTAAAAGTTAAGGATTTTATTAAATCATTATTCTTTTATATTTTTTTTATTAGTCATATTGCTTTTAATCTATTAACTATTTAATTTTTAATGACTATTCATAAGATCTTACTTATATTATATAAAACTAAAATTATTATTATGAACTTTCTTTTTTCTTTCACTTTCACAGAATTTTTATACATGTCATAGAAATCTTCAACGCCTTTTCATATGTTTTTAATATTATTTATGCTTATTTAAAATAGTTTATATGACATTTATGAAAGCTCAATATATATATTTTTTATTTACTATTATAAATTTTTAAATAATTACAATGAATTGTGTACTTTTTTAATCTGTTTTTATATTTTGATTATTCAGTATTTATAAAAAAGTGATAGAAATCTGACTATTTTATTAAACTTACTTAAATATATGGTTTGCTTATTTGTTACAATTTTTAAATTAAGTCTTTGTCTTTTATGAAGCTCTTTTTTTTTTTTAAGTTAAATTCTTTCAGTGGACATTTTTTTATTATTTTTTGTTAAATTCAATATTAAGTATTCAGTTTTGCTTAATAAAACTGAATATTTTTAAATTTTTTTCATAATTTAAATTTGGTTTTTTTTAAATTGAAATTTCCGTTTGCTTCTAAAGTTTATACTTTTAGTTATTTTTTTAAAATTTATAAATTTTATAATATACTTTATTTTAAGGTTTAACTTTATAATTCTTTTTTAATTTTGTTTAATCTTTTATATTTGTGATATTTTAAATTTAATAATTACTATGTTATATCTTTTTTTCTCTCCACAATAAGCGTTTACTCTCCTGCGAAAATTAAAATTTATATGTTTTTTTATATTTTATTGTGCTTTGAGTTATCTATAGTAAAAAAAAATTAAAAAAAATATTTGCGATTTCTCATTTTTTTTTGTAATCTTTTTAGCAATTATAAGTGTTAATTTTTATTTTAATCTTTTATTGCACTTTTAAATTTAGTTAATTTATCTATTCTTTAGAGACTTTTAATTACTACTATTGATAATATATCTTTATTTTTTTTGATTAAAATGTTTATCAACTTTTCATTAAGTTTCTATATAAATTATTTTTTCTAAGTAAATTTTCTATAAAATTATATTTTGCTACTCATTGTTTTAATATTTTATACGACATAACTTTAAATTTTAAAAATATTTTTTCTTTTATATTAAAACGGATCTTTTATTTTTTGGATTCCGCAGATTCGCACAATCGACAGGAAGCAGGAAGTGCCTCACGAGGGGGCCATGTGCGACCTTCTGTGGTCTGATCCGGAGCACATCGAGGGTTGGGGGCTCAGTCCTCGCGGCGCTGGTTATCTCTTCGGAAGCGACGTCGTGAGAAACGTAGAAAAACTGCTTGATTTTAACTTAATAGAATTTTTTTAAAATTTTGTGAATTAATTTTTCATTTAAATTTTTTGTAGTTCTGCCATCCTTTTCGTTCATAAATTGGTTAATTAGTAGGCTTATTTTATTTGTAATCTTTTTATAAGTTTATAGTTTCCTAATATATAATATATTTATTCTGTTATAATAAATATTTGATTTTTGAAAAAGAATCTTCCTTGTGAATTTTAAATTCTCATAAATATATTGATATATTCTTTATTTGTAGTTTTTATTTTATATTTTTTAGTAGTCTTTTACTGTTGGTATGTTTTTTGGTTAAACATTTTAATTATTTAAGCTCTGAAAGATTTTTTTAAATTTTTATAAAGTACAAGACACAGATTATTATTTAGTAAAGAAAGTTTAGTAATTTATATAAATTTTTTTCAGTTATCAAAAGTTCTCTTTAGAGTTTGTTTTACTTCTGACCACCGTCCACCTTTTTTTTTAATACTATTTTTTTTAATTTGCTTTCATTTTAATATTTATAATTTTTATATATTTTAGTTATACTTCTATTACTTTAGTATTATTATTCACCTAATCTAGTTTAACTCAATGAATGGAATCACTTTAATTTGTCGGGCGCACCAGTTAGTAATGGAAGGCTATAAAATGATGTTTGACGATTCCATTTGCACCGTTTGGTCTGCGCCTAATTACTGTTATAGGTGTCGCTTTTCATAGATTTATAAAAAGTAGAGTAGTATTTTTATACATGTATAATAAATTTTATATATAAAAGCTCACACTTGGTGTTATGATATTATTAGTAATAAATATAAAATCGTTTAATGTTTTACTCGAATTCAGATTAATTATAATTTTCTTTTAATTATGCTTTTTTTTGTTAAAATCTTGCATCTAAAAATAACTTCTAAAATTTTTATTTGAAAAAAGACTTTTTTGCTATTTTTAATATTGTAATCTTTTCATCCCGAGAGCCCGGCGGGATCCTGTATATTCATAATTATTTTATTGCCCGTCTAATTTGCCCCAACATATTAAACCATTTGGCGCCACAAGCTTTTTTACTATATATACGTCTACTTGTTCGTGTGGTTGGTTTTAGTGCGAACTGCTGGCTGAAGTAGACTGCCTGTGGCAAAGAAATTGGTGTTTTCTGAGCCTGCAGGGGGCCGATGGGAAAGAAATCTTTGGCTTCCTCTAAATTTTAAACTTATTCTATTAAAAAGTTTTAAACAAATTATTATAACAAACTTAATTTCCGTTTACTAATTAGCAAATTATCGTTAAATATATAAATTGATTGCCTAATATTTGATCGTCATCCCTTTTTTATAAGCATAATTTCTGTAGGTACCCTTGCAGTGTTCTGTAAAGCATTGATTTTTATTTTTTTCAGTCAGTTGGAGTAAACTAAGTTTATTAGGCGTTTAACAGCGTTCAAATATTTCCACTGATAATTTATTTTAATATTCTTAGTAACTTTTTTGTTATATATATATGCAAATGACTTATTTTTATAATATAAGATGCGGAAACGTTGCAGCCATTCTTGAACTTGATGAAAGTCTAAACACTAATTTTAAAATTTTTGAAGCTGCTCCTCAAGAAGAACGAGGTATTCCTGCTAAACGCCCTCAAATTGATTATTTTTTGTAAAAAGGATTTGAAATTTTTAAAGCGCGTGCTGTTCTTATAACTTTTTCTATAGTTATTGTAAAAAAATATATATGTTTACTACCACTCACCGCTTCTCTTTTTAATATAAATGCACTAGTAAAGATATACAAATTTTAAGTTTTTTTTGTTTACTATAGTAAGCCGCATAGTTCACAACACATTTTAGTGTTAAGCGATTTTTTTTTATTACTTTACTACTAAATAAACATGTCTATATTACTAACTAATTTCACCTTTACTCCGCTCTCGATTCAGCTGTTTCATGTGTACTGTTATATCTGATTTTAGGTTTTGTAAAATTTTACACCTAATTCTGAAACTCTAAATCTATCATATTCCTCATTTTTCCCTATTGATTTCGCATTAAAATTACGTTTGCACTCTAAAGATTTGACTATTGTTAAGTTTTACTTTCTTTATTTTTAAGTATATGAGAATAAAAGAACTTTGGGCAAGCGCACAACCCCAAGTATACTTAAGACCCCTCGTGATGTTAATTTTCATTATGCATAATAGCAACTTGGTTTAAAAATTATTCTAAAAATTGTTTTTATGGAAGTAAGAGAAACCTTTCTATAAGGGATAGCGGTGTGCGTACGGGCCAACTAGAAAGGAGCATAATATTATAATTATCTCAGTTTTATACTGATTTCAATGAAAACTTTAAGATTAATAACTAAACAGACTACTTTTGAAAAAGAGAATTTACGATTGCATAGCGTAACAGTATAAATTATATATACCGTGTACAAGTGTCACAATGCGCAATGTAAATAATATATTAGATAATCATATATTTTTTGTAGTGGCAAATGAAGTAAGTAAAACTTGGAAAAAAAACCTTTGTTTATATAGAAGTGCTTGAGTATGTTATTCTACAACTACAGCGTTAACTATTAATGTCTAGCTCGAATTTTTTCAATTTTTTCCAGTTGTTTTTTTCTTTTAAAAGCTGCGCTCCCGAGTACCTCTCGCTCGGCTAGCTCTTTTTCTTTTTGGCAGTAAACTTTATAATTCCCTGGAAACCATAATCTCATGTTGATATACGATTGCCTAGAGGTGCAGGGCTGAGTAATGCATTTTTAAAATATATTAATAACTAATAACTTTTCTTGTTTAGGGAGACTATTCCACTTTTCATCGGACATCTTTAATATTTTCTTCGTCTGTCGTTCCTTTTATATATTTACAAGAACAACAAAATATTTATAACATAAAAGGATTTTAATATAACTTTTTTAACTTTTTCAGCTTTGTCATAATCTAACTTCAATATGTAGTATTTATATATCCAGTTTGTTTTTTCTATTATATACAATAAAAATACTACATACTTAATATACGTATCACTACCCCATAAGAAAGTCGGCAAGACTAGCGGTATTTTTATCAGGGACATCCACAAACAGTCTTTCCAGTTAATTTTCTTCCATCCAGCTGAAATAAATATAATTTGATGTTAAATATAATATGTCCAAGCCGAATATAGATTTTCTAAGGGTTATACGTTAATTTGGTTTAGCGTATTACCTTCATATACAACTAAAAAGTGGTTCCAAAGTAATAATTAATTGCAGACCACTAATTTATTAAACAAAATAGCTGGTAAAAAATTTAACTAGCTATTTTTCTGCGAGTGCTTTTTTCTACTCCAACCGTTCTTTCTTACTCGTAAGTATATCTCTTTTTTTTTTTTAATAATTTTTCTATAGTTTATTATATTTTTAGTTCATTATATTTACTATGAATTTTCACACGTTTCAATCATTATCCTCTATATTACCATTAATAATGGGAATTTACTAACAATATAACTTATTTACATAGTTTTTAACTCTTATTGTTAAATAAAACTATAATGATAGTTATCCTTATAATTATCTCAAATAGTTCATTAATGTTAGTTATAACTAGCAAAAATGCTTATTGCTAACAAAAATTTTATTATCGTTTTACAAGTAATGCTTTATTCTTAAAAATTTTTATACTTCTCTTTAAGTTACGACATATACAATAAGCATATGCTTTCTTGTTACGTTTTTTCCCCTCATTATCAATATTAATAAAAAGTATATTTTAATTTTAAATCACTATAATAATAATAATAAAGTATAATGTAATTTTCTGATATCTTCTATTTGAATAAATGATAAAAAGCTTTTTTTTATAATATATAACTTTTAAACTCCGTTAATATAATTATATAAAACACTAAAATTTTATTAATATTACCAGAAAGGATTATATTCAGGTACAATATTGCAAGAATTGTCTAATAATTTCTTTAAACAATCTTTCATTTTTTAATAAACTTATAATAAAATAATTGCAAATGACTAAAAAAACAATATTAAGCTAATTAAATTTACAAGCTTCATTATAATGAAAAAATATATAATAATATCCTTAAGGGCCAACGGTACCTTCCACACAAATTTCAGTTCCAAAGAGGTCTATTAAAACTTGCTTTAGTTTATTTTTTTCAATAAGCTTTCCTTTTGTTTCCTGCACGCGACTTCTAAAGGCGGTCATACAAAATAATAATAAAAGAAATTATTGATTTATTAATCCTAAAATATAGTTTTAAAAAAAGGCACAAGTTATCCCAAATATACTTAACTTTTTTTTAAAGTTAATTTATAGTAAATCAAAGATCAAAGTCAGTAATGCCCATTTAATTTTTAAAGTTAAAATAAATAATAAGACAATAAAAAAATTTTTTTACAGTAATTTACTAATTGATTAAACAAAAACCCAAACGCTCTTAATCTTTTATAGAAAATTAACACAAATTAAAACTTGAGTAAAGCGGTTACTATATTATAATATTTTGTTAAATTAAAAAGATATATAATGTATCTCAAGTGGAAAATATTTGTTAAGCCAGTAATGTAATTTCAAACTTAATCTAGTTAAAAATGAAAATAATCAAAGCTGCATTTTTATAAGAATTACTTCTTCATAAGTAAAATAATAACCCACAGCTAGTCAATTTCACTAAAATTATAAAAATGTAACTATTCTAGTTTACTGGCATGAATGAAAACTTTATAATCACTCTACTTTTTATATAAATATTTAAAAACTATTAAGGCAAATTTGAGAGAATATAAAAACAAAGAAAGTAAACTAATTAAATATAATTTAGCGTATGCCATAAATTATAATGTCGTTAAAATAATATAAAAAATAATTAATTTTATTTTGAAGATAAATTTAATATCATTTTTCCCGCGAGATAAAAAAATCAAGCATTTGAAGTAATAAACTTATAAATTTTAAAAAAATTAGTAAGAATAAATATTCTTGAAGTTGGAAAAAATTGAGCAATAAAGTATAAAAGTAGATTTTATAAGGTAAAACCAATTTTTAGAGTATATATATTAAGTAAATTTAATATCCGACAAAGGTACAAAAAATTAACAATAGAAAGTTATTAAAAATATATTTAAAATTTAACCTTCAAAAGAAAAATATTTATTTATAATGCACAAAAAAAGAGAGTTATACAATAGTACGCTAAATTTTATAAAAAAAAGTTAGGATTTGGAATTTATAAAGAATGAAATAAGAGTTACTGATATTTAAGCATCCGTTAATGAAAATTATATTATTTTCTCGCATCTTATAAAAAGTACTTGTAGCATTTAGAAAAGTAAAATTGTTCTAAGTTTAAATAATTCAACAAAAACACTTTTAACTATTAAACTATATAAGCACTACAATTTTTATGATAAACCTTAACGAGAACTTGGTAGAATATATATTAAAAAAATAAATACCCGTAACCGAGCTCAGTAGCCTTCTGAACATATCGATTACGAATGCGTTCATTTTCTAGAAATTGCTTTAAATTTAGTTCAACACTATTATTCACGAGATAATATTGAGCAGCTGTTAAAGTTAAAGTAAATTTAATTCTTTATAACAATAATTTAATTATAAAATAACTACACTATAATAAATTTATGAAACTATAGAAATGAATTTAAAAGTTCTTAAAGCAAATACCAGTTTAGAATTAGAAAACTAAATTAAGTTCGTTTCACTAAATTTATACAAAAATAAAATAAGTTATAAAATTTTAAAAAACAAAAAGAAATTTTAAAATGTCAATGATTCCCACTTTAAATAATAATTTTAATTTGAAATCACAATAAAAATATAATTCTCAATAACTTAAAAATATATGTTTTTAAATTTTTTTTTAACGAAACTCTATTAAAAAAAGATTGTAAAAACAAAAGTAGTGTTACTAACTTTCGTTGACGTAAAAGTACTGTACCTTAAAAAAAAAATTGAATTAATTTTCACATTAAGTTTAAATTAACTTACTAATAAAAATTATTTAAAATAAAAAAAAATTTATAAAACTACGAAACTTTCTTTAAAAATGAAATTTATATAAAACTAATATAAAAAATTAAGATTCAAAATATGTATAATTAAAAAAATCTTTTTATTTAATCTAATGTGAAAATAACTTGAAGTAAAAAAAAATTACATCAATAATTAAAATTCACAAATTTAAAGTAACATTTTAAATATATGAAGCTTTCAGTTATGTATAAAGCTAATCAAAAAATTAAAGTAGAATTTTAAGTTACATATCCTTAAGCTATTGAAAAAATTACTTCAACTTAGTTAAAATTAAAATAACTAAAATTTAATTAAAAAGAAGACTTTATTGTTTTAAGAATACCTCAGTATTTAAATAACTTTTTAACTAAATAACAATAATAGATAAAACTTATTTTTTTTGTACTTAAAATTTTTAAATTTAAGAATTTTTAAAGTAAAACAGGAAAGATTCCATAAAAAAGGTTGAGAAGTTAGTAAATACTATATAATAATACATACTTTAAAAAAAAATTATACAATTAGAATTGAGATTATTTTTTCAACATCAAAAAAATAAATTCACCGAAATCATTCAAAATAAAGAAAAATAAACAAAATTAGTTTTAAAATGATATATAATAAAAAAAGATTTACGGGCGAAAGTTTATTTTTATAAAAGAATAAAAATTATAAAAGTATATGTTAAATATGAGTAAAAAATAATAAATGGTAAAACATATAAACATACAAATTTTTTATAAAAAACAATTTTTATAGAATTCCCAAAAAAGTATAAACAAGTAAAAATACTGAACAGCCAATTTAACGTAATTTAAATAATTACGAAGTAAACCAAAATACAAACGAAAAATAGAAATACCCGAAAAAAGAAAAACGAGTAATATCACAATTACTATTGAGTTTGCATGAACTTTGTAGCGATAGCCGTACTTTAAGATCATTTCACGCCGAAGTTCTTCCGGATGGTCAAGCAAAAAATTATATCTTTAACAAGGAAAAAATTTAAAATAAAAAAATAAATAAACAAAAATAAAGTGGTTAAAATATGATAAACACTGATAGAAGAGATTTAAGAAACGTAAGAAAATTATGTAATTAGTAATTAATGTTCGGTTATAAGTAAATTAAAGTAAAGAAAATAAAGGAATAATCTTAAAATATAAAATTATAAAGGATTGTTTAATAAAAAGGAAATTTTATAAAGTATTTATTATTTTAAAAAAAAGTTAAAAATAATAAATGACTAAGTTTGTTACTAAAAATAAAAAAACACCATAAGTTACTTGAAGTTATAAACAGATTAAATATTAGAAATCAATAAACTGTGATAATGTAGTGTAATAAGTGTATACAAAAAGATTATATACTGATCAGAAAATTTCTATATAAAAATAGTTTAAAAGTAAACTGTACTGTAAGTACCTCTTTATAGCAATAATTATATAAAAGATGAATTTATTTATAAAAAAACTTATTTAGTTATAAGTTATAAAAAATCGTATCATATATACATAAAAATCAAAATAGTAACAAAATTTAATAAATAATTTATATTTTCAATTTTTGGCAGAAAAGTTTTGTTAAAAAATATTAATTTATACTATTTTTGAGGTACAAAAAAAGTAAAACTGAAAGTTTTTAAAATTTAAAAAGGTTTCTTATATTAATTATTTCGTTGTAAATAATGAATTTAAAAAGAATCGATAAAAAAATAAGCTTTGGCATTAAAAAAAAATCAATTAACTTATAGAATTACTTAAAATTAAACTTTAAAAGTTAATAGCTATCTTTCGCTAATTTTGACACCTTTTTCGCTTTTCATTATCTTTAAGTGTTTCATAAGCAGTAACCAAAAGGTTTCTATATTTCTTTAACTCGTTCGAGTTAACTTCCCCAACCTGATTATCTTTACGATCGGGATGGAATAATAGTTGTTTCTGCCGGAAAGCTCTAGAAATCTCCTAATAAAGTAAACAAATATTACTTTATTTAACTATTACCGTGCGTATGTGGTCATAGAAAGAGGCAAAGGTGAAAGCTAAATATATACTTTTATGGAAGAATTTCTATTAACGCCAAGAATTTCATAGCAAGTTTTTTTTCCACAATAAATTCCTAAAGAAAAAAAATAAGTAAATGTATATTATATATATTAAGTGTTTACCATCATATAATGATTTAACTTCTATAATCAAAGTAAAGAATACAAATAACAAGAAATGATGTCTTATTCTCCAGGAAAGCAAAGTTATCATACCCAAACTATAACTAATTTCACACAATAGCGTAAACGTCGCTTGAATTTTAGCAAACTTGGAGAGACTCTTGGTATAAGTCAAACCCTACTAACCCTAACCCTAACCTTTATTGAAACGAAGTATGGAAAAAATGAAATTTTTTTAAAAACTACTGAATATTATTAGTAAGTTCGTGTTATAATACTGACACCGCTAGTGTTAGCATGTAGAATAAGTATTTTTTTTACAGCTGAGTAGATAACTTTACAAATTAGGTAGTAAAAATAGTTCTTTTGAAGATAGGCCGTTTGGAGTCGAACTGTTCTATGCAATTAAGTAGGTAATTATTCAAGTCATGTATTAAGAAAAGGTCTCTTAATGAAGAGTCGTTTCTTGTTATTTTGTATTATATGTATAGTATTATTATTCTTTATAAGAGTATAAAGTACCTAAAATATTAGTATAATTCCTCCTTTCGTTACAACTATTACTACAAACTGCTTAACTTAAGAAGAAAACTAAATACTTGTTTATCTCAGGTTATCTATAAAAGATAATTTCTGAAACACCAGCCATCCCCTTTAAACTTTTTTTTTCATAGAAAAATAACTCTTATACAATTATCGCTTAGACACTTGTATTTTCTACTTACAATCTAACCATACAGCTCTAAGTTGCTCTCTGTACACTTGTCAATATAAAATAAATCGCAGAAATTGAAGTATTTTATATTTAACAAAGAAAATTTTTACCTAATTAATAAATTTGCAGTTTACAACCTTAAACTTTTTTACTAAATAAAAGTTCCAGGAAAATTCTGTCCATCTTATTTAGAGGTAGGAACTAAGACAAGTTACAGCTTGACACCCGTTGAGCAATTTATGTTTTTTTTCTTCATTACAAATAAGTATCTTCCAAAATTAATTTAATTTAGAGTAAAATAAATAAAAGCTCTATTAAAGTTACTTTGAAAGCTAATAAAACCGCAGCAGTTCGGATTAAAAACGCAATAAAAAAAAAGGGAGAAATTAAACATACTTTTTTTTTTTTTTTTTTTTGCGGAAATCCCGTGCGAACAGAAAAACTGTTAGCTAAGTTAAAATTCAAAATTATTAAACAAATCCTTTTAAGAGGTTGAACGAATTAAGGATTATTACAGAGTTAAAACGTCAATCAACGCAAAAAAGAAACATCGTTTTTATTACTCAATAAGATTTTAAACTACTACACAAGTTCTAACTTATCCACCAAAAAACGGTTAACACTGGCTCTAAGGACTTTAACTTGTGTTATAAAAGTCGATACAAAGCTTTAATGAAATATCTATGTTATTACTTGAATCTGCTTAAATTTTTAGGTTCAGCTAGAAGCATTTGTACAAACTCACCATGCTTCTCCAAAAGTTGTGAATTTAGTACATGACTATACTTGAAACGAAGAATTAGCTGAAACTAAAAAAATATGCAATTATATAATTTATTTAATTTCATAAGCTAGTCATCATCTTCAGCATCAGCTTGTATCTTTTTAGAAGCCTTCTTACGTTTAATTCTTCCCAAGCGGCCGCCCGCTACTAGCGAAGAGTTGCGGGAAAAATCAATGTGCTTAGCCGAGTCTACACGAACCAAGAAGGAAGGGACATTCACAACTTGCTTCCCAACTCTGTACATAATCAACTTAATCACGACGAGCGATAGAAAAAAAAAATAGACCTTATATGGCGCTGTCGTATCAAAATGCGAGCGTGATGAATAGATTTAGCGTAACGAGCCTTATATACTAAAGTTTGCAACCGTCGCTCCAAAAAATCTTCGGTTTTCAAACCCAAAACATAATCCAGTTTCATTTGATCTTCGGTAAGAACGCCCAGTCGAATAAGTCGGCGAAGAAGAGCATTCCCTAGCGTAAAATGGTTATTTAGAAAAAAAAGTATAACTCTTCTCCAAAGCCTCTTAACTTGGCTATACAAATAAAATTATTAAGCTGTTGCTATTCAGTAAATAGTTTAGAGCATAAAGCAATAGTTATTTGCTTTTATTAGTCAAGAGGTGTCAGAAATTCAAAAATAGCATCACAATAACAACAGATTACAAATGCTGAAAAAAAAAATTTCCACCTTCAAATAAACGTCGAGGATCTTTCTCTTGCAAAGTCAATAATTCACGGGCTGCCTTACGAATTTTTGCCAAACAGTATTTAACTCTCCAAACTTCTCTTTTATTTTTGAGGCCGTATTCACCAACAAGTTTTAGCTCTTGATCTAATCTCTCCTTTTCATAAGGACGACGAGGGGTTGTATAAGTCTTACTATCTAAGTATAAGAGGAAATAGTTAGAGAGATCAAAAAGCTCTAAACAAAATGTATTATATAATGTTGATAATATTAGTACAATTGGGCCGAGGCATGGCTCAGCAAAGACTAAATCCAAACGACAAGCACCAAAGGCGAAAAGCAAGGAACTGCAGAAAAAAGAAAAGCACGCTACAGAGAAGAGGGGATACTGCCGCCTTGCGATAAGCTAATTATACATTTGCTTATGGAGGGTTAAACTAAAGCGTGGATTTAATTTCTTCCCCACTTTAATAAAGGGATGGCAAGCAGTATTTTATTAACTATGACGATAACTATAACGTTGTTAACTAATTTAGTCTAAATTTTAAGAGATGTTGTTTTAGATTTTTATTTTAATAACTTTAGATTTATAAAAAAATTTGTTAATTTTCTTGAAATAAAAATCTAATTATAAAAATTAGTTAGGTAAACTATTAACTAAGCTAATTAATCAAAAAAATCATTAATTTAGTACATTCTAAGAATTAATGCCCGTTTACCACATTATTTCTAAAGCAAAGAACATTTAGGAAAAGATTCACCCTCGGTATGTTTCAATTGTATTAAGTTTCAGTAGTTAAGAATACGGTTCATAAAAAATACAGGCCTTCAAATATAACATTATTTATTTTAACGTGGAGGCCTAAATATTTCTTTTGAATAGCTGGGCATAAGAAGTGCGTGTGCAAAGTTGGCTAATTTTAAAAATTCGGGGAAGCTCAGTTTAAAAAAATAAAGTTATATTATAAGAGGAATTGCTTATTATTGGTAAAGCATACCAGAGCGCAATGTTAAAATACCCCCAAAACTTCCGGTAGTTTTTCCATCTCTGCTCATAATGTATGTTCCAATTGGAGGCAGTAGAGGGTAAGCCCTTAAACAATTTCAATTATAAGTCTCGCAAAATCTTTACGCGATTATAATAGAAACAGGTTAGTTAAATAGGCGATCATAAAAGAATAAAAATTAATTCGGCTGGAATTTTATAATAAATATTTGAGATCCTACGCCATCTACCTTTTTCTCTTAACAAAAACATAGTCTACTGAGGGGTTTGCTAAGCTTTCAACGTGTGCCCTGAAATGAGTTCACCTTTTAAACTTTTTCAACACTTCAGCGTACTATAAACGCCTTTTAGAAGAACTTTCTCAGGCCCAAAGCTATTTATATATGTGTGTTCTGCATGAGTTCCTCAAATGCTGAAAAGGGAGAAGAAAGTTTAACACCAAAGAAACCTTTGTCCTTTACTTTTAAAACGAAGTCTAGCCATTTAAACATTAAAAGTAAGAGCGAGATTGTAACAAGTACTGGAAAATCTATATCATTTTTTGAAGCTGGAGAAAGCTTTTTAGAAAAGGGCGAGAATCATAACTCTTCCCTAATTTATAAGGCACCGATTCCTCTCGTTGCCGATGATAAATGGTTTAACAAAGGCAAAATTACTAGTAGAGCTAGAGCTGCTTCGACGCAGACCAATAACCTGGCCTCAGGTTTCTCTTCGTTTTTATTAAAGTTACTGTTAATATCATTCACAATTTAAGGATCCGAGGAAATAGTTTCCGCTGTAATATCTGATTGGACAGGTAATAGGTTTTTTAGTTTGGGAAAGAGTATACTTAAAAAAAAGTTCAAGTAACTTTGAAGTTCCTAAACTTTGGACTTAATAGATTCAGTCACTTTAAGTAAAAAAAATCTGTCTGGAGAGAAGAGTATTCCTCTTTTGTCTAGCGATAGATCTTCTGTTGATGGTTTACCTTGGCTTTACTCTTGTTATATTGGGTATTAGTTCCTAAATATATTCTCTGAAGTTGGCAGGCCACTAAGCGATATAGAAAAATTTAAAAATGATGTTAATTTTCGACCCAACGAGTGCACCACGGAGCAGTACGAAGCCATGCCAGTGGAACATTTTGGAGTGTTGCTTGTGAAAGGAATGTTAAAGGAAAATGAGAGACTTGAAGAAGAGTATTTATTTCTTATAATTTGATTTTTTATTTTTTTTTATTTTGCCTACTGCATAACTATAATAACAAGGCATGTATACTAGACTTAAAGAACCTCGTAAACCGCTTGTGAGGTACGGAAGAAGAGGTTTAGGCGCTTCCATGTCTATTGAAGATGTACACACTCTCCCTTTCAATATCGCTTGCATTCCTTTTGCTTATTTTGTTTAATTTTATTTAAGCAAGACATTGAAAATTTGCTGCGGAAAAATAAAAAAGGCAAAGTAATGCAAATCCTTTTAAGCTTTTTTTTTTCTCTTATTGTTATTAAATCTTTAGGGATATACTAAGCAGAAAATTAAAGCTTCTACAAAGATCCTTTATAAAAAAAATGCACAAAGTGTTGCTCGTCAAGCTGATCTTTGTGAAGGCGACTTTGTAGAAGTGACTGCAGGCAAGCTTATGGGCTCCTGCGGCCGAATCAGTTCGATTAACAGGCAGCACAACTACTCTTTGCTGGAGTTGCCCGTCGAAAATTTGGTTTTTTTGCTCGATTATTTTCTTTTATCGCGTTTTTGTTATCTTTTTAATTAGAAAGTGAAATTGCTTAACACTGATTTGAAGATTATACCCGAAAAGAAATTTCTCAAAGCTATAAAAAGCTTGGCCAAAACTTAGTATCGTTTATTATAAGTTTATATTTTTTGCGTCTCCTGCATCTTCTAAAAGATTTTGGTTGAAAAAACTTGAATTTACCTTAACTTTGTTGTTTGTGTATCCAATAAATTTTATGTTTTAATTGGAAAGAGAAGTTTTATTTTAAGCTAGCTTCCCCTTTATGCTTAGAATCATGAAAGCACATTTATAGTAAAAAGCCTTAATTCGGGCAGTTATGAATCCTCATCAAGTTTGGGAGATCTTCACACTGGCCCTATTATAAACACGTAGCGCCTCACGAGCCTGGAAAACACTTGCAGGGCGCATAGTGGTCGCGGATGAGTTGCTAACCGCCCTAGTTTACTTCATTCTAAATAGTTGCCACTGCCCAGGCTGCTGTACTGCTCGCCATGGACAGCAGGCGCCGGAGTTGCGGAATGAGACTGGGGGAAAAATTGTACGACGAAGTTTTCGATATGCGAGTTCGTCTTTTGTACAGCAAAAACGCCATAAAAAAATAGAAAAACACCCTTTTATTATACAATTAGTTTGGCTTTGAAAAAAAAATTACTATTTACGGGCCCTTCCAATGGGCATTCCCACTCTCACCAGCGTTTCAAGCGGCCTTAGCGAGTTTTCTATAAGATCTCTATCAAACTACGAGATGTTAATCGTAAAGATCTATAAAATTTTATGAAAACGATCGCACGAGGATGCATCCTGGTTGAAAGAGCAACAATACGGTTGATCCTCCAAAGGCAAAGTAACCGTGTTCTTCGCCCTTCCGCATCTGCTCGGTTTGGTGGAAGTCAAGTTTGCGTAGTTGAAGACAGAGCACGTGTACCTCTCCCTGCAGTGGCGCAGTGATGTTTACGGATCCGACCATGGTAGCGCCTATGCATACCATTAGCAAGAGCCCAAATTCTTTTGTGTGTACTTCCTCTACAATCCTGGAAGCGAAGAAAGTTGCGTGTGCGTTGGGCACCACATGGAACTACTTACCTTTTGTTCTCGGTAAAAACGTCGATACACTGGCACACGGCGATGGGGTTGACAGTAAGTAAAGTGCCGTCAACTTCTACGCGGCGTCCGAGTTTCCCTGACACCTGCATTGGTTTAACGTGGATCTGCCTTACGAGCTATAGGTAAGTGTAACAAATACAGGCATGTGCCAGCGATGATAGTCTTGTGGAGCCAAACGCGCTATTACCAGCGATCCTTCGTGGAACTACACATGTGCACGGCAGTTTATAAGCACTGGTAGTATACTCTAATGAATGCGCAAACCAGCGGTGCCACGTCGCTCAAATGCGGTCCGAGGAGTTGAGTAATAGTAAATCCTGCGCCCTTGACCCATATAGCTGTGGCTATAAAGGGTACATTGTACTACGCTTAAGTTAATCTGCTAAAGGAGTGTACCTTCCTTCACGGTCTCAAAAACTGTCATTCTGCAATCAGCACAACTCACGACTATTCGATTGTCATTCTATCGAAAGCTAGATAATGACTTTTCCAAAAAAAAAAAAAAAAAAAGAAAATGTATTAAAACAAGAAAAAGAACCGGAGAGCCGATTGTTCTAGCAGTGGGTTTGAGTTTTCTATAGAAAAAGTGGTTAAAGCATTTATAGTTTCTGTTTTCATCATCGACGGGTAGTAGCCACTCGGCTGAGTTTAACTTATGAAAACTGATGAAGGGCCTTATATGGGCTACTGATGCGGGGTCGTCCATGCGTTGGCCCTGGAGGAACCATATCACGTGCCTTAGCATAGTCACGCAGTTGGGGGCTCTCCTTGTACCTCCCGGCGGGACATAAACTTGAGAATCCTGTGGATAGACTTAGTCCTCACTGTAAACACCCTCGACCGTTTACTATACAACAAGTTCAATGCGACTTTCACGTAACGCGGAATGTTTTCGCTAACAATCAAGCCGGTCGTGCGGTCCATGACATTTAACATGAGCATATCTTTCCGGCTTTTGTATTCTGCCAATCAACGCGAAAATAGTTTTTCCACGGAGTCTAAAGTTTGAAAAGTACACGCCTTCGTTAGTACAGAACACGCCAACTCCAGTTCGTGTTCTTTCGGAAAGAGTGTCGGCCAGCGAGTATCTGTCGTCAATCATATTGGCCAGCCCCTCCTTTCCGTCCGCCAAAAAGGAGAGCAAGTTATAGGCTAAAGGGTGCGACTGAAACTCGGCAGACTGTAGAAAATCCAACAGATCTTCCTCCTTGATTTCTTCTTGGTGCTTGAGTTTCTGTAATAATCGTTAATTAGTATGAGCTAAAGACGGGTTTAGTAATTAAAATACAACGCACATCCATTAGTTCGTCGACATTTTCCTTGCCTTTGAAGTTTACCGAGGAAAGCATGGCGTAAACTTCGAACCAGTCCAAAAGACCATCCTCGTTCGTGTCAAACTGCAAAAAAATTTACTTTACGCACTTTCAAGCACGCTATAAACAACCTCTTCAAGGAGTCGTTTGTAAAACCAGCGCTCCACATCTTGCTTTGGAGAGAATTTAACTCTAAGTAAAACTTTGCCGAGCATGTTCTGGTCAATTTCCTTCATGTGATAGTAAAAAGGTCACCAACACGTGCGTGCAGGGCACAAACTTGCCAGCAACCTCCTCCAAGCAGCGTGTCAATTCCGGCGTTACGCCTTCGGAAGCTCCAGTAAAGCTAAGTGGGTTACGACCAATGGAAAGCGCTCTCGATAAGAGTGGCGAAGACGGTGGTGTGGCTATTCAGAATTTTTATTGATCTTCAATTTGTGATCTGGAAATCTACTGATTACCTCGTGCCTGTTTGAAACGTGTCCACCATAGCTTTCTTCCTCCCGTTCTTTGATGCTGAATAAGTGTACGCTCTGAGTACACTAAACATTATATTACCTTTTCGCCTTAACAATTTCTGGCAAATCTCGTTCTAATTCAGACTCGCTCCTTTGCATAAGTGTATAAGTTGTGGCTTAATAGAATACACGAAAGGAGCGAACTGTGCGTTAATATCCGAAATTTCTTCAGGCACTCCCTTTTTTTCCATAAGACTCACCTCAGCATTTCGTAAATCTTCCATACTCTGGGATCTGTATAAAGTGTTACAAACATACTTTATAAAACTTATGGATCTAAAATGTGCGCTATAAGAGAAGAACTGTGTGAAGGATCGAGTAGATAATAGTTCACAGTGCATGGAGTCCGTAAGTTTTTCGTCAGTCTGGAAAATCGGGACCACAAAAGTGTAGTCTTTAGCCACCGTAGTTTCGACAAAACTCAAATCAGCAAAACCAATTCCAGCAAATCTTAATTTACTATAACTATATAAATTAAAGTCATCTACGGCATGTACCGAGAAGCTCTACCTCCTGTTGAGGGTAGAATATAAGACAAGTTTGAGCATGTACTTTACCTCTCCTTCTTTGACCCATATTCTGCATTCCTGATGATCAATACGCCTATAAAAGTATTGAAGTCGTTATGCATTGACTAAAAGTTTTCTTGCCTGATTAAAAATGGGATGCCTGCCGGCGACAACCCGAGTTCTAAAGGCAGAGAATCCGTGCCTAAGAATGAACTGAGAATTCGTGGCTTGGTTGCTTTTGCCCTCTAACCCTGAGGTAAGCTAATAAAGTGTTGCATATCTACAATGAATATTGTTATAACCCCTGAAATATCCAAGGCGAAGAGAAAGTAATCCTATATATTTTGCATATTCTACTTCCGAAGGATTCGCAAAGTTTACATGCGTAACATTTATTTGAAGTTGCAACTAGATATTAGTTAGTGTATATAGTAAGAAAATTTTTTAAAGGTTTTTAAGAATAAAATAGGTTTCACTTTTCCAGCGAAAGAACCCTTTTCGTGGAGCGAGATCCAGGAAGTTATCGGTAATTTGTAATCAGAGCTGTCAAAGTTGTAAAGAGCACTGCCAAGCTGTTCCTCTTCGTCTCCAAGGATTTGAATTTCAACACTGCCAGGTTGCTCTTTCAAATATAAGTCGAGTCGATCTTTCTCAATAGGAGTAGAAGGGCCTATTTTCTTTGGGTTACTAAGTAAGTGTTGCTTCCCTGCTTTTAAGCATATATGAAAGGGGCCTGTCTCACGCTCTGCAAGCCCTTGAATTAAAAGTACAGAAAGCGCAACCCCTTCTAATAAAGATAAGAAGTATTTAGATATAGATTGGGCATCTTCTATAAATAACGAACCTTCATTGTTACTATGTAGCATTCTTTATACATAAAAGTTAAGATAATATGATAATTTTAAGTAAATTTGATTAATTTATATCTAAGTTAATATATAAAGTTTATTATAAAGTAAAACAGAATTTTATTATTTCTGCAAAATGAGATCATTACTTGACATGTTTGGTCTGTTAAGGACATTATAAGTTATAAAGTGACCAATGGCAATGAGTTTTATTATTGAAAACCTCTTACGACTAATATGATTAATAATTTAAATATAGTCTTAACCAGACCGGCAAGGGAAGACCAGTCCGCTTTTGGAAATAGTTTTTATTTTATTATAATAAAAATAATTTTTTTTAACCTCCAACCTTAGTTTAGCGTCCTTTAGATGCCTCTATTTGTTTGCACAAGAGCAGTTTTTAGAAAATCTCGTTTTAGTTTTATACTAAAAAGTTAGTCTTAAAAATATATATTTAATATTTTTAATTTTGTTCTTATTATAATTAAAATAATTAAGAAGTTATCAAAGTAAATTTTGTAAATTTTGTAATGATATCATGGTTTTTTAAAAAATTAAAATTTTTGCATATTTTATTTAACATAACATTGTTGTCTTTGCTTTCTAAGCATACAAAATTGCTTTTAATAGAGAATTAAATTAAAGATTCATCATTTACAAAATTATGATAATAATCTGTTATAAACTGTGATAGTTTAAAGGTTTCTATTGCTTTGTTAATTTTAGGTTCGTATTTACTTCTGCTTTTCTTACTGGAGTTTAACTTCTATTAAACACACATAAACATATTGTTAAACCAAAAAGGTAGGCCATCAATAAAATTAACTTTTTTTATGTTAAGAAAAGCTATTTAACGAAATTTACAACTAATTTGTGTAACTTCATTATAGATATTATCTGTAATAATAGAACCGCAATGAAATAACCTAACCCTAACCCTATTTGGTGCCTCATATCTTCTGCTTTTCATCGCTTAAAAATATGTATATAATTTTTAGTAGGATATTTTAACTTTAACAATATTTAAAAAATATTTTTTATTAGAAATTTATTTACAGCCTTACCAGTTTGGTCAGAAAATTATTTTGTGATTACATTAAAAAAGTTAAATATTAATTGCACAATAATAAAAAAATACTAACCAGATATTTATTCTTATTCAATATATTAGTAAAGGATAATTACTGAACGAGATTATTAACTTTCAGTTAAAAAAGAGGTGACTTTTCTAAGTACTTTTAAACAATAATTTGTAACGTTATATCATGACTTCAATGTCTCTTTGAAATACATATATCTCAAGGTCACACCAAAAACTTAATAATATTTATTAAAGGGCTGTTTTTGACACTCCCGTCACTATTTATCTTTGTTACAACCGGTTTAATGTTTTTTTTTTGAAATTGACCAATAGTTACCTTTCAGTTGGTTAGAATGCTATAGACTATTTTAGGAACTAAGCCTAAAACTTGCCCTAGAAGTGCACTTAACAAACACTAAAATAAATGTCGCTTTGTTTTATTAAACTTAAGAACGAGTAATTACGAAAATATTATAAAAAAAATAGTAGACAGTTTTTAAAATTTTAAAAGCATTTACTTACTACTTTTACCGGAGTAAATTAAAAGTACTTTTATGAAGCAATAAGCTTTTTTTTAACTAGTTAAACCTCTTACTTTTGGTCTCTGTGATTACCAACCTTTTGTTCTCCGAAGTGGTAAGAGGCGGTGATAGTTCAAAGGTTTTTAAAACTGAATGTTGGTTTAATTATTGCGTACTTTAGCGGTGAGTTTTTTTATATATACCACAGATAAATTTAATTACATAATTATATAGGGGTAGACATCTGTCGAGGTAGGATAGACAGTTAACTAATAACGCTCAATAAGAGTAGGTCGAGGTACCAGGCCTTGTAAAAATAATTTAAATAACCTCTTCTTTTAGCTATTTTTACTTCAATATTCCTGGATAATAATTCAGTAATACCACCTTTAGGACTCTAAACGCAGTTACTATATACTAATTGGTTAAAGCAGTGCTTTAACCTCTTTAAAAGTAAGGTAAAATTGTTCTCTTGTATACAAAACTAGATAATGTTGCGGAAAGCAAAACTTATTATTATAGTTGGAATATTTATTGAATTTGCTATCTTTTACGCGCAGGGTTCTAATGAAAAAATTGCACAAAAAGATATTAATCCTTAATCTAAAGTTTTTGGTCTTAGTGTAGCTGAGCTGAACGGTATATCTAGCATAGTGACCCTCAACTTTGGAATGCAGCAGACCCCCGAGGCAAAAGTATGTGACTTGGACCCCCTAATAAAAAATACATCTAATTAGTATTGATTAATTTATTGGTAGTTAAATACATGGTAGTAGTTTAGCGTGGCACAGGGTAAAGAGACATTACAATAGTGTTATTTACTGGTTTATACTACAATAAAAAAATTAAGAAGATTACGCTTGCAATTTATTTACTAGTTGCGAAATTCTAGGACTGATACTGGTGCTCAAAGCGACACCATGGCGTCGGTAGCTTCAAACTGACTCCTCTGTTCGTTTTTATCAAAAGTAGATTAAAAAATCCCTCTTTGAAGGAACAAGATGCCAAAACATAACAAGATGTCGCAAAGCGTTTTCTCGAAGCTTATCATATGAAATTGCTTTTTTTGCACCAGAACTTTTATAGGTTAATATCTAATTCGACCGTATCCTTGCAGTTGCTATCATTTTGCAACTGGATGACTTTTTATTGGATTTCGTAAGGAAGCTCTCCTACGTTGACAGGGGAGGGGTTTCTAATTAATTTTCGCATCGTTGCCTTCCGGAAAGTATCTTGTAAACGCCTTTTTAAATTCGTGGAGGTGATCCATGACATTTTGTTGAATTTCGGCAGTGATATGCAAGTAATTTTTGTCGTTAAGAGAATTTTTGAGCGTTGGAAACGGCAAACAGCTCGAGTGTGCAATTATTTGCGGTTAGGTTGTTTCCGAACATGACGTTTGCACAACCCTCTAGTTTCGTATTGCCTGAACCTTGTAGTTGCATATTAAGTCTGTTTACGTGTTTAAAAATGTCTACAAGTTAGCCCAACCTTTAGATAACAAAACTGCTCCCACAAATAGGTCAATCCTTTCTCAATTAAAAACACGCTTAGCTCTAACTGAAAAGTGCACGAAAGAGATCGTGCCTATCTATTATAATGAGCAGTTCTAGGACACATTGCAATCCTCGCTCCATTAAAGAGTATACAAAATAGGCGAAAGCCGCTAGATATCATATGATCTTCCCAGCGTGTCTCCTTTCGTCAGTCCACGAACCTTACTATGAAAAAAAGTAGTGTATCATGGTCGGAGTCCAAATCAGAGCACAATTTTTAAAAATACGCGTAAACGCACTGTTTTTGATTGCATCCACTAATGTTATCGAAAGTTTCATGGTGTTCGCCAACTCTTTCGAGCGGCGTTACTACGATATTCATAGCTCATGTAGAGGTCTTTCACTGACGAGCTCTGCTTGGTGGCTAACGTTTGTTTTATGGAAGTTTACTCTCGTACTTTCACAGGTTTAGATGGCAAGTGTTTTCCGCCCAATGCTTGGCTCAATGCTAACTTCAACCGCGTATATATAATATCCACTTTATAGCCCCTTTTTTAGTTATTAATGATGATTAATTCGTGGACCTCTTTTTTATTTTCACGGACCACCGGTTGGGTCCACTCTTCTAGAAAATTATCACTCTAACGTTCTACCGCTTTCACATAGTTCGGCGGTTTAGAGTAAAAGCTGCTCACTTTTTCGGTCGTTCTTGCTCCTTAAAATTTAAAAGTTCAAGCATAAAGTTGTAGTCAAGGCTTTTAATGCGACTCAACTACTAATATTCGTGATCTTAGCATGATTTATTGTTAAAATAACGGAGTGGTATTGATTATATTCTAAAAATGGCCTGCCTTTAATTAACTTCCAAAAAATTTTTTAAAAGCAACTTATGCTTGTCGTTCGTTCAGGCAACTTGCAAATAGCAAATTATTGCGCTTAGTCCACATTACCTAAGTTCCAAGTAACAACACAAATGATGGACTCGGTAGTATGGCTCAAAGAATTGTGTAAGCTTAGTTTATGGGTGCAATATAGCAGCCAGTCTAAAGGACTGTCTCGGTCTATGTAACATTCACTTTTTTTAACTCAGGAACATAAAATATGAATAAATAGGAGTGTTTTGGCAAATAAATTCTTTTATAGCAGGTGCATAAAAGTACACATAGAAGTTTAAAAATAGTAGGGTAAACTTTATTGCTCCTTACGACATTTTTTTGGAGTCCGCGAGTTAGTAGAGGGCTTTATTTTCTTTTTAGCTGGTCTTACTTCTGATTTTGGCACAACATCTAAGATTATACACACAATAAAATCAATTAAATTATAAACTATAGATAATAGGAAAGCTAGTTAAATAAAGAAGAGTTCTAGAAGTCTATGAAATTAAATTTAATAATTTAAACTCTTAAATGTTACCAACAAGGGCGACATGCTTATACCTATTAAGATATTGCCGAATCGCAGGGCATAAAACACCGTTTAAACTGAATTAGACCATTAAACGAAATTAACGGAACTGTTTATCTTTTTTTTTTAAGTAGTAGAACAAGAGTTATTTCTCTGTCAAGAATTAAATCCGTACAATAAAAAATTAAGTTTAACAAGTGTTATACAGCAAAAACATGATGCAGAAAATATATAAACTACATCGCCTAATTATAACATAGTGAACTTTAAACCATTATCATTTAAATATGATCAGTTCCAACTGGGCAATTTTAACATTTATGTTGAGACAAAATATAAAAAATCACAAGTGTTTTTTAGAGACAGGCAGTTACAGTAAAAAAGGGTGCGCTAATGAAGTCAGGACAACCATTTTAAAAACGAAAGTGCGAAGTGTCGCCCTATTGTATATATCTCTAAAGACTTGCAATGTAAACTGCAGAGAAAAGGAAATACTGTTGCACTTTTAAAAAACTGTACGGAAAAATTTTTTTTTTTAAGCAGATATACTATATTACCTATGACCAGAAAATGTGACCGTACTTACTGAATTCGATTTAGAATATACTATCCATTAAAATTCTTTTAAATTTTTTATAAATTTTTAATATTCCTGCTTCTCTTGGTATAACTAAAACAAGCAACTTGTAAGAGTTAAGAATATACGTGTGGAAAGTGGAAAGAGATTCCTATTTAACTAAGAAAGAAGTTCAATTTTTTAAATACATTATATTAAAATTAAAAGACAGGAAATGAAATTTTAAATTTTTACTTAATTTTTTTGTGGAGGATTATAACAGATAAAAAGAGATTCAGAGTAAATTACACTAAAATATAACCGTATTTTTAGATTTTTTTTTGTTTTTTGGCTGATAAAAAGCGGTTAGAACATACAAGGGTTATAGAAAATCAAACAATGTGATAAGAGTTTATAACTATAAGAGAAAAATTCTAGTTGTGCTGGCGAGCAAATTTTGTCGGGAATTTGAGCTTCCTCTAGTTTTAAGTAAGCTCGCTTCCTAGCTCCAAAAAGCTTCCATTAAATTAGCCTTAAAATGAGCATAATATGAAAAAATTAGCAAGCGTTCTCGAATGTAATAAATTTTTTGAAGTTTACAAAGGTGCTTTCATTTTCAACGCACAAAAAAAATTTTAACGACTTATATTTAAAACGCAAATAAAGGTTCATATGAGGTAAGTGTAGCAACTAAAACTTTGTAACATTATTTCTCAATAATTATTGAATCTACATATATAGTTAAAAATATCTCCTTAAATTAGTTAACTAAAACCATTAGAATTCCAATCACGAGTTATTTATTTTGCACAAAGGCTTGTGAAGTTTTAATAGTAAAGTGACCTTAGAAACATATATATATATATGAAAGTTACCATCTAAAAAAATAAAGGGGTCTTTCGCATAAGTGCAAGCCGCTAGATTAATTGATACGAATTTAATATAAGTGAAGCTTAACATTTACCTAAAGTGAAAACATACATTTTTACCTATATCACGAAGAAAAATTGTTTTACGGTCATCTTTCTGGGTTAATAAAAATGCCTCGCCGACGAAATAATTCAAAAAGCATTCCTACATTTAATAATTAGCATTATATAAGGTATAACGCAAAGTAATCTCTGATGTTATATGTTAAGTTTGTTGGAAAGAAGTTTAACTTGGTAAGTGACTTTTTATGAAATAATATAATGGTAAAAGTCTAACAAACTTTTAGTAACTGAAAAAGCAATATATAGAAAAGGCATGACGGTCGGTAAGCTTCAGAGATGGTGTTAATTTAAATTGGTGGAAAGAAGTTTTACTTAGTAAAAAACTTTTTACGAAATGTTAGTGCTTACCAAACTTTTAGTAATTAAAAACAACGCCTCACCACTTAGTAAGGGAGCGTCTTCATCCCTTTTAATTATTTTTTTTACAGAATATCGGGGCAAATCCGTTGAACAAGAAGGAATGATTGCCATCTTTAATTGTTATTACTTGTAGGGTTAGAAATTAGATAAGTTTGGGCTTTTGTGTGATATACTCGAAGTTCGAGGTTTAAGGCTGATCAAGTAAAAACATTTCAATCTCCTTTTATGCCTTTAGTCTGAAACTAAAACTAGAAGGTAATGCTAATGCAGGTTTTTAAGCATTAATCTTTTTTAATAGGTAAAATTACTATTGATAGAGTGGGATTCTCTTAATTTTTATTGCTAAAGTTTCTAAATATAAATTTCGCTGTAAAAGTATCAATCATTATTGATAAGTGCGGTGTGATATGCGGTCCTAATAACTAAATAAACTGGGAAATTTAATTCTCTCTGGCCTATATATTTTTTTTATAATTATTAAGGGCTCAAATCTTGATAAACTTGTTAAATGGTAATGAAAAATGGATATATTACTGTTTATTCATGTGGTTAAATTTATAAGCCTATTTAAGTTAAAGTGCATGTTAAAAAAAGTACCAAAGAAAATGGAATGTCAACGCTCCCAATCTTGACTTGTAAGCATCTCCTTAACTCAATCCTTGGTTTAAAGCAATCCCACAGGAGCTGGACGGGGGCAGACATGAAGAGCCTTCTTAGCGAGTCACGGTGTGTATATTTGGAAAAGCTTGTGACGTCATTCAAGAAGGAAGGATCTAAACGACGCTGTTTTTTACCCCTACTGATGCGAAAAATGATATAAAAATACTTGGAAAAGCGAGTATATATACTTTGAATGAATTTTACCCGAACTAGTGACGAATTTGGTGAAATCAAGAGCAATATATCACCGACATACAGACCAGTTTCAATTTGACTAGTTGTACAGACTTTGGGAGTTAGTAGGTCTTTAGCTCTATATAGGTTAGGTATTTGCTGTGAATAGAGTTGCTAGAAACGTAAGTAGCCCTACTATAGCTAACTCTTTAATAACTCATTAAGCGTTAGACACTTAATTGTTACGAAGCAGCACAGGACCTACCACTGCCGCACTGTGACATTCTCTCTGAAGGTTTTTGACAGAATAAATCAATATAAAATTATACTTCTGTTTTACGGAAGTTAATATGAACCACTACTTTGTTAACCATGGAAGCGGAGCTGGTGGCAATAATACGGACTCAACGAAAGATGCTTTAGGGATACTCTACTTCGTGATGAGGGTGCTGTCTTTAAAAATTTGCTTCAAGCTGCACCTCGACAGTCAAGGTGGCATTAAAATGTCGCATTTCGGAGCATCACGAAAGGTTGGGGGGTAAAAAATAGTCAGATACTAAAGCATTCTTGTTGAGCTGGAAAGCAATTCTCTCTCTCTAAATTATAACACTCCAAAGCTCATTGTGGCGAACATGCTCAATTAATATGTCAACCGGTGAATTTAAAAATAAAAACCGTTTCAAAGATTCCTCGGTAGCCAGCCTTGGAGGGTTAAAACGCTGCTAGAATGCTATGGCACATTTTTTAGGTCATTTTTGATTTGATCTAAAAAAGGTGATTATTAAATTAGCGGACCTCATATGTAAAGATGTATGCTTAATAAAAATCGACTGATTAATTTCATCTTTCGCGCTTCCCTGCATTGCTGTGGATCGTTCTCTCATCAAGGTTTAGTAACTGATTAAAACTCGAACCAAAACCAATAAATAAACTAAACTAACTTAGTGATCTAAAGGGTTAATAATAACTCGAAGCATTATTTATTAAAACAAAAACAATACTAAAGTAGATAACCCTAACCTCAACCCTTAACTTCACAGTAAATCTGTAGTCGTATAAACCTGAAGCTCCTATAAAATACCTATAAGGTTTTTTTTAATTGTCATCTACATATATCAGGAGCCAGGGAATAGGATTAATCTAGGTCCAAAATAGCTTGGAAAAAATTGTTATAGAGTAGTTCATCATTTAATTATGTAAAGAGTATAAAGCCAGAACAGTAGTTTAGTTTTTTCTTAAGATATCCAAAATAGGACGTCCAATTTTGATTGTTTAAAATGTCATGGAAGCATTAAATGTGTTTTTGCTAAGGGAAGAGGATCTAAATCAATCTTTTACTGTAACCTTTTTCTTAAGAAAATAAACATGGCATGGCTCTTTTAGAAAATAGCAATTATTCTCAACCTTTGTTAACCAAACGTTACTAAAGGTAAAATTACTTAACTTAAATTGCGAGAATAGATTAAGTAATTGTATATAAATTTCATGGGTATAAAAAAAAACGTAAAGGTGCATGAATGTACCATAAAGCATTAGTCTATCCGCCACTTTTCAATTAGCGTATTGTCCAGCTATTAAGTGTTCTCGATGTTCAGACCTATCTTATCATATTTATTATCTATTGGTTTATACAGTGGGTCTCAGTTATTTATAGAAGTCGGAGGAGCCGACTCACCTCAACCGCTGAACCATGGACAGTTTCAAGTTGTAATTAGCTGATAAATTAGGAGGGAAGGGGGATAGTTATGTTTATATGTAAGCAAAGCATAAGTTTATAGTAAAGACTAGAAAAATAACGATGCATAGGCCACACCAAGAAGAATAACAAAAGGAAAAGGACATTAGATATACAAGACTAGTTCTACATCATCAGCCTAATAAGCCTTACTTATTTTTTGTGTTTAACTTCTCTTTTAAACAATTTTCAGAAGCCTAGAATATATAAAATTATTAAATCAAATGGTTAATTTTTTGCATGTGCAGTCCGGAATTAAAAATCTGGAAGACAACAAGAACCAAGAATTCTATTAGCTAGTTGGAAGCAATTCAAATGGTTAATCATTATTGATTAACGAAAGCCGTCGCTTATGAGGACCAGGAAAAAGCAGAAGCCTTTTTTTAATTACTTTACGGTTTGTTGCTTTTTGACCAGAGTTGTTGACCTTACTATAAAAATAGCGTTGAACACTTATTTACCTACATTATTATATATTTCCCACTAACGAGCTAACTAACATAGACGAATAAAATAACACCTTGCCTGTTCTACCTTAACTAACAAGGCATTCAATTCTGTAGGTAAAGCATCCTTTGAGCTAAAAACATTTCTGAAGTTAACTGTATTTATTTTATATATGGTAACACCATATTTCCATTTATAAATTCAACTACTCTAATAACCTTTGAACCGCAAATGCGCGAACCATTTATAGTGCTAAGAGCTATCGTCCTATTGTCTAGTTCTTGTGCTTCAGAAAGATTACTGAGACGGTAGTATTGAAAAAACTAAGAATATATGTAGACTGAGCCAAATTATACCAAAGTTAAATTTAAAATGGCTTCTAAGGTTTGAAAGCATACTATTGAAAATTTTTATATGGAGAGACCGACGTGGGCGGTTTTTTTTATCGAACATGTCTACAATGAAAACATATATATATATATTTTCCTCAATAATTTTTGATTAAGTCATAGACGGTGAAATGTAAAGAATTAATAACGCTTGTTCAACCTCAAAGAGCTAGAGTGCCTAATGATTCTTTACTTACACTTATCCTTAATGCAATTTATATGTCCAATATTCTAGAGCCATAGGCAACCATACTATTAGACGAATCGCGATTTTGTTTGAGTTAGCGTTGTTTACAATATTGAGCTAATGCACTTGTCCGCCAAAGCGCTTTACGATAACTTACTATATGAACTGCTCTTTCACCAAAAAAAATTTACTTAAGATTGCCTATACGCAAAAACAAAATATCATGTTATCAACCTGACTTGCTTTATGCTATCGAACATATCTAAGATGGCTCAATACTTAACCACGACATTACCCAGATAGAAAATTAAATTAAGCAGTATATTGGTTCTAGTTGGTAGCAAGCAGCGGGTTTTTTCTATACCGTCTGAAGTCTACACGCCCCCTTCCCCACGAACTAGATGATAAGCGGTTTAATGGAGATGCAGAAAACTAGTTTTGAATTTTCAGATATGTTATATCTTTTTCTGGCGTTAACACTGTATGATAAGTGAGTTATACAAGTATAATAAATATTATTTAACACTAATAAATTATATAAATTATTTATTAAACTATCCCGTATATTACTAGACACAAGATAGATTCAGTTCTTATACAGAGGGCAAACTAAAACAACATGAGAGAAAGATAGGGGAAAGTCATAAAAAACTGTCCTCCATGTGACTTATATATAATCACCCTAACCCTTAACCCTCACTTTCTATAGTTGCAGCTATAGCAAAATTAACCTCTCGTGTATGCGCGGTTACAATCTTTTGTCCTCTTGGAAAAAAGAGTTACCTTCGACGTGGGTAACTACTTAAAAAGGGATTTCTCGAATCAATTTAAATTTATTCTATAAAGATTGCGAATTTCGACAAGTGGAACAGGCCATTTTTTTAAATATGCCACACTATAAAAAAGAAAAATTAGCTAAATTGTGCACATAGCCTTACCATAATAACATTATTCTTCCTGTAAATATTTTAAATAAAATTTAAAATTAACTACCATTTGTGTATCCTACATAATTATTACACGTGATTCATAACTTAAATTAACCGGCAACCGGTCACGTGTTAGGCAGGATTTCTTATCCTACTAGGAGTGTTAGGCAACCTGATTTAGCAGGCATTCAATATACTAAATGCCCAAGTCGAAACGTAATAAAATATATAATATAAATGTAACACGAGCGAAGGGTTTATGTGGAAAGAAAAAAGTTGCTTCTTCACTTGCTGAGTGTGTTGGAAAGTTTTCAAGCATTCACATATTTAAAGTTGAAAACTATAGGAGCTCTTTTTTTAAGAGAATGAAACGTATATGGAACGACAGCAGATTTTTTATGGGAAAAAACAAAGTAATGGCTCGCGCTTTAGGTCGTAATATTGAAGAAGAACTGGAAGAAAACCTTCATAAAGTAATTACATTGTAGTCTAAAATTAATTGTTTGTTTATTATCTACTCCCGAGAGGTGTCAGGATCTTTACACGGAGAAGTTGGTTTGCTTTTTACTAATAGGACTTTGGAAGAAGTCAAAGAATTTTTTGAAAAAAATACTTTCCCGGATTACCCTAGGCATATTCACCGTAATAACTATCAAATTTATGGCTAGCTCACTGTCGATATTGGCAGGAGCGGAAACATAGCCACTGAAGACTTCATGTTAAGTGAAGGCCCACTTGAACAACTTCCGGCTAGTATGGAATTTCAACTTCGTAAATTAGGACTTCCTGCTTGCTTAAAAGCTGGAAAATTATTTTTAGAAAAAGATTTTCAAGTTTGCTCAAAAGGAGATTTAATTAAACCCGAGCAGTCGCAGATTTTAGTACTTTATTTTTTAACCTTTTATATTATTATTTATATTATATAATATTTAGAAGTTATTTTGCGTAAAAATGTCAAAATTTCAAGTTCATATACTTTCCAGTTGGTCTGGCGGAAAGTATGTAGTCTTGTAGTCTATACACTTAAATTTCTTTTCTGGCTTTCTTGTTTTTGACTTTTAGCAGTAATTTTTAGAAGAAAATAAATTATACTTTTTTGTTAAAAAAAATTAGTTGACTTAGAATTTCAGTTTTTTAAAAAAGTCGTCTGCTAATTTTTCACTTCCTTTGTTTTTGCATTCGCTTAAAGCGAAGTGGACGCTGTCATAAATTATAAAATCCACTGTGCTTGAAGTGTTTTCAGATTCCTTTTCAAAGATTCTTTTTAAGACTGACTTTCTTTTTAACTTTTCTGCATTGCAACTTTCCAATGTTTGATGATTCTCAGTTACACTTAATAGAAAGGGAAAAAAATAATTAAAAAATTGAGCCAGATCGTCGCTCAATCCTTTGTCTATACAATCTTCTATAATCTTCGATAGGTTGACTAACAACGTATTCTTGAATTTATCACAAAACACTGCTGGGCTACTCTCACCCGTTACCACGCCGGGATCGTAGCCGCTGAGGGAATCAGTTAAGATTCTCGCAATGTCTAGAGCAGCGTCAGGGCGGCTGCGGCAGATACAAGTGGCGATCAGCGACACAAGCAATTTGTTGTCCAATAACTCAAGCGATGGCGCATTTGTTTGTCGGATTCTCGATTCTTCCTCGTTGATGTACTTTACTCTTCTACAAAGTCGATCAACGTCCTCGTCACTGCCTCAGGGAATGAATCAAAACTTGATCACGGGGAAAATCTACGCAGAATACCTTTTTAATAGTTGCTTGATACACCATCGCAAAGTTATCATCATCTTCGGATTATTGAATTTATCACGAACACTACCAACACGACTGGCGCTGTTTATTTCCGAGTGCTGCGTGTATACAAATTGAAAAAAGTATGCTGTAGAGCGCAGAAGTTCCAAAGAAAATTTAAATTCCATGTCAGACTCCTCTCCGAGACTTGGCGAATTTTGTTTTAGTTTTTGATGGAAATAAGTAGCCAAGTCAAAAGAAGAGTTAAAGGGATGCAAGTGCATTCCATCATCTTTCATTTGTTGGTAACGAACTTCGACCTCCTTAAATTCTTTATTTTTCCAAAACGCTGTAAAATTTAAAAAATATTTAAAAAATTATGGAAGAATTACATAAGAAAAACATGCCGATTAAAATTTGAGTGTTAACTTTTTCATTAAGCGCTTTAGCGAGGGTAAGACGATACGAAAGTTTTCTTAAAAGGTCTATTTT
This sequence comes from Zophobas morio, assembly GCF_036711695.1. Lineage (NCBI taxonomy): Eukaryota > Metazoa > Arthropoda > Insecta > Coleoptera > Tenebrionidae > Zophobas > Zophobas morio. The sequence goes on along the minus strand of NW_026972408.1, from coordinate 367,748 downwards.
TTGGTACCTATTAAAAAAAAAGCAAAAAAGAAGAAATTCACTCGCTTAAAAGAGAACTGTAATACCTACCGCAATTAGAGATCATCAAACAATGATGATAATCGCTGGGATTTTTTATTCCTTCATAAAATTTTAAGGCTTCATCCAAGTTTCTATGGTGGATGTAGCCGAAGAGAATAAGACTTTCTGTGAGTGCGCTAGATAAATAAAAATTATAAATGCATCCCCAGAGGCAGCGGTGATGCGCACTCTGGCGAGAGAAAACTACTGGCTTTCAGTTCCGCGTAGTACTTTAGCCTGCAATACGAAACTAATTTTGGTGTGAATGGGAGGTTCAAAAAAATATACGCCGCGTCAAATTTCCCATTTTGCACGAGTCCTTGAATTAAACAGTTGTAGGTGGTCGTGCAGGGCCGAGCTTTGTTGTTGAGAGAGGGATGGGCGTTGTAGCTGTTAATCTAATTCAGAGTAAACGCTAAAAAAAATTAATTTACAAAGTACGTTGTCTTTAGTTTTTCAAAAATTTGAATCCCACTTTCTGTTAAACCTTTTTTCATATAACCTTTAAAGAAATAATAATAAAAATTAAAGAGCAATTTTTATTACATAACGTCAATCACTTGTAAGTAGGTGTATGTTGGTTTTAAGAACAGTGTTTGTTATTTAAAATGCGTACTGACTTCGAACTTTAGCACTTACTATACTAATAAATTACGTTAAGACTTAAATTAAAAACGCGGGAGAAAAATAAATATTACACAAGAGATTTAATGAAAGGTTAATAAATAGACTTTGCTTTGAAGGACTCAAAATACCTTTTATTAAAATGCTACAAAAGCCCGCACTTAAAAAGTATTCACTTATAAAATTTTGAACTTCTTTGTACACAAATGGATCCTCGCCTCTTTGGAAGGAAGCGCGAATAAATTGTAAAAAGCTAAAATAAAAAGAATTTCAAAGATCGCCCAACGCTGGCTAGTTTAATAGCTAATAACGTGGCAAAGGTTTTTGGTTTTCCGTAAAGATTTACAAGGATGGATGCGACGTCAAACGCTTCTTTAGGCATGTTCAAGTAGGTGTATGACAAAAACACAAATTTTAAAGAGGTGAAGCAAACCAAGGGAATATTATGTTCTTGAAGCTCTTCATACTTATGTATATTGGCCACGGCGACATCCAAAAAATAATAGCGAGCCCGTGCTAAACTAAGATGTCAGTAGATTTTTATAAATAAAGATAAACACATGTTATCGAGTTGTATTTATAAAAAACTGACCTACTATGAACGTTACTATTTAAAAAAGTGAAACCGATATTAGATTTTTCAGCTTTCTTTAAGTATTTCTGTTGAGAATTTTTTAAAACAAGCATTTCTTCAAAAGTGTATGAGCATATAAGCTTTTTCCCAAGTATGTTTTTCTTCCCCTGTAAACGTAAATTCTCTCTAACTTTCTTTAAAAAATCGTCTTCCCTTTTCATATTCAACTCGGTCAGATCCACTTTTGGATTAAGAAATTCATAAAATTGAGTTCCATGAACTTGATGCTTTAACAATTTTTTGTTTTGTAAATCTTTTATAAGACTTTTTTCAAAGAGATTAGCCGTGGTTGAAGGAGAACCTTCTTGAATATGAAAGAGTTTAAACGTAACGTAAAAATAAAATATGGCACTATGACTAATAGATCTTAAAAATAAATTTTTATGTTTACTATTACGAAAAGGCCTATGACTTGCTATATTGTAAAGCTTATAACTCATTAATTTACTTTTAGTTTTTAATAGTAATTGTTAAACGAACCAGCTCTAACACTAGCAAAGTAAACATAAATGCTGGCTTTCAAAAATTTTATAGAATAGAGCAATGTGCCACTGTTCTTCAATTATAAGGGCAGCAGAAGCTACATTTACTGTTTGAGATAAATTGTAACTAATCAACAATGAATGGTAGTTAACATTAGTAATTTATATATTTTTGTAGAAGTTGGTTCTATTTTATAATAAATATGTTTTTATAAGCTTGTTTAAAAGTCCTTATAACATTTTTAGTTTTGATCTGCGGATTAATTTTGCATATGGGGGGTGCGAAAAAAATTATTATATATATAAATATTGCCCTGACTGACTGTTTAACTGAATTTTCTGTGCTTGTTGTATGTTTGTATAAACAGATTTTATAAGAGAACGGTTTTGTCGAATTTTAAAAATAACCTAGAATCACGTATATTTCCACACAGACGCCATTATTTTAACGCAACTAATCGCCCCGCTAAAACTTTTATGTTAAAGTTTCCGTGAAAATCGAGTTAGCCCCCAAGCCAAACGAGTAATAGCCTATCAACCTCTTATCATGAGCTAGGAAAATAGCTAAGGCCACCATGCTGCGCCGCTTTACGCAAGAAGCCATGCCCTGTCAGTTTCTGTTTGCATTTCGGCAAGGGCATTCCAAAACGCGTTTTTCATTTGCCATTATAGCCGGACCGTGGCTTCGGCTATAGAGCCGTCTTTTCGGATACCGAAAAGCTTTAGACCGAGTTTGTCACAAAGGAAAGTTTGGCTTGTAACATTGTATAAACTACTGGAGAGAGGAAGAAAAAAAGTTACATGCATGACCATGTTTTTTTTTTCTCTCTCTTTTCTTGGACTAGGTTGCCTATTGTATGTGGACTGGGTCTTTCCTGTGTATAATAACTTACCGAGATAATTTAATAAACAAAGTATACTTTTTCTTAGCGTTAAGTAATAGAATTATTAAAAAAACAACAGTTAAGAAGGGAGAGAACAGAAGAAAAAAAAACGCTTCATCCATGCGACTTTAACCCTTACTCCTTTGTGATTACAAATGCTCAAAGCTTACCGCTGGGATCGTATCCCATGTACGCGATCGCACTCACTGTAAGAAGTACTAACAGCAGGGGACTAAAGAGAATCTTCCCTTATACCCCTACTCTATGCCTTATATAAGAGCGACGTGCCATGGTTCGACAACCTTCACTCGTGTATTGTCTTACATGCAGAAGTTACGGCGAATTACTCTTTGTAAAGTCCGCTAGCCTAATTGCCTGCAGCGCTACTTAGTCACGCTTGTTTAAACATTAAGGTTAATGGGAGAAAGCAGGCTCTATTTGACCCGAGGAAACGCACTCGCCATCACTACCGCTAACCTGTAGGTTACTAGGCGAAATCATAGGGGTCAGCATTGACGGTAAGCTGTTACGGTGGCGGCTCAAACATTGTATCCTCTCTTTTTGCCAAAAGGAAACTTGTGTTTGCATAAAGCGACTCCTCTGTGTGTTTTACATACTGCCAATTAACAATTACCCGTTTTAACGGGTACGCCATGGTTTTATTTAAAACCACCGTTTTCCAAGTCAACACTTTGTTCTCACCACCTATGGACGGCTCATTAATTACAGATTAGTTAGTCACTGGCAGAAGCTTTGTTTTATATAAAAATTAGAACTATAAGTATAAATATTATTGCTTTGATTTAAGCAAAAAATTCTATTTTTACGCTATCACTCTATTAAGAGCTTAAAAAATTAGTTTATATCAACTCTATCGTGCACCAGATAATACCAAATACAAATAAATAGTTTCTTTGGTGAACTTTTTGTAGTAGAAAGGAGTGCTTGTTATAAGAATTATAAGAAATATATGAATTATTTTTGTATAATTTATTCGAGTGTATAGAAACCAATAAAGAAAAATCTTTGTATAACTTCTCAACTACACGATAAGAGTTGTAAAAAATAGCCCGTACTTAAGGAAAATGCGCACCACAGGTAAATATCAGACCCTCAAGCAGCCTCATTTTTCATAGTGACCACCCCTTGGGTTTCTTGTTATGCAAGAGTCGCTTCAAACTATTGAAAATAGTGCGAGTAAACGTTTATCGTCCGGTTGTAAAAACTCGATAAAAAGAAGACGCTCTATTCAATCTCCTTCTTTGAGCAAACCGTTTTCCACACCCCGTCGAAGTTGGTATTGTAGTACTGTTGCTTTTAAAAAAGAACATTTATACTAGCTTATTAGTTACATTTTGTACAATTTTTAATTTAGCAAGTGCTTTACTTTTGATACTGTTTTTAACAATATTTTCTTATAACTATTATTAAACAGCGGCGGCTCCCCTTTAAACTTAGAAGAGGTCGCTCTATTCTCTACGGCTTCCTGTTTTGAATTTATTACTTTCAACGATAATTTATTTAAGCAGGATATCAAAATTATAGAAAATGAACTTGAAGAACTTGATGAAAAGATCAACGCTTTAAAATCTGAGTTTTTAATCCTAGCGATAGTTTTTTTAATACAAAGTTACTAATAACACAGTTACTATCAGGTACGATGATAGCGAGCTTTCAGAGTATATAACACTTTTGCATCAGTACAACGAGATTAAAGATGTAGGACAGTTACTTCTCGGTACAATTGGTGAGCGTTCTTAAACGTTTATGCATTTTCTTCACTACTGTGATTTTTATTAGCTGAAATAAAAGGAGTCACCACTAAAAAAATTTACGAGGAATACGATTTAGAAGTGGATTGTTGATCCTCTAAACACTAAATCCAATATAATAATTGATAATAGAATAAAAATTCAAGAAAAAAACTTAGCCTTGATTTTATTAAATGTCCCATTTAATTCGTTTTACTAGCATGATTGTTCGTATTTAGGAAATTCTTAATGTTTAAATTCTATTTAAATGTACATATTTAGATTAAATAATAGAGACTATAAGATGATCTCTTTCGATTCTCTAGGGGTGAAATTTTTTTAAACAAAAATAGAAATCAAAAAAATTGGTATTTAAAAAAATTAACTGAAAAATTTAAGGTCAAAGTAATAAACTAAATAAAAACTAAATAGAGTAAAACTTTAATTTTTTATTTTTAAACTTCAAGTCTCAACAATTCAATTTTCAATGATTTAAAATCACAAGCATCTTTTCTCCACCAAATCCTAAAATTTGTAATTATAAAATAATATAAAATTTATATAAACCAGAAATAAATGAAGACCTTCCCTAAATCGGAGTATTCAACTTTGCTAATCCACTTTTGCTGGAAAGCGCCCAACGAGGCAAGTATAGATCCGCCGATCCATGAACTAAACTGGCGCTCTGAGTTCGTTTGTACAGCGAGAACTTTCAATTTTCCCTATAATTTATAAAAATTGAAAGCACACAAAATTAAAAAATTAAAACAATTTCTTTAATTTAGAACTTTTATTAAATTGAAAAAAAACTACATCACTGGAGTTCCTGAGCAATTGACGGTTGAGCCGATCTACAAGGCCACTCGTAAGAGAAACGCCGCCCGTTACTATAATGTTGCTTAGAAGGATTGCACGAACATCGACGTCGCAGCTCTCCACACTGTTGGCTATAAGCTGTTAAAATCTCAACGAATTTAGTACAGAAAAAGTATAAATTTCGTATAATAATTTACGGAAAATAAATCCGTGTTAGATTCGCTTCCAGTTGCAGCCTAAATAATAAAAGAGGTCATATATATATATATAATAATAATTTAGCTTTTTTAACAGGCGGTGGTGAAAAAAGGGATTCGGGAATCGCAAACCGCTCAGCACCAAAAAAGGCTTTTGTTCCGGTGCAAAATTCATATGCGAGCGTTGGAATATGTTGTAATCCGCTGTAAATTCGTTAAAAATTAAATTTTAAATTCATAAATAAATTACATTAAAATTATTTTAACTACTATACGAAAAAGTGTCACCTTTCCTTAAGCGGAGCGTCGGACACTTGACAAATGGTCTTATAAAAATCATCACATTCGTTCTGATAATTTTATAATTCACTACATTATATTAAGATAAACACATACTGGCCCCACCATAATACAAAGAGCATCAAAAGAAGACGTCATTTGCAAATTGGACGGGACAAACTTTTGCCGTTTTCCCTTCGCATCTTCGTAAGGCTCCTTTAAAAAAATTTAAAAAGCAATAAAAATTTGCGAAACAATAAAATAAAAGAGATTCACTTTTTTAAGAATCTTATAACGAGGAATTAGATCTATCCCTTTACGGCTGATTGCTTGAGAGCACAATTCAAAAAGCCAACGTCCACCAAGTGGGCTCCTCTTGACGCCTACAAAAATATAATTTTTTTAAGATAAGAAGGATGAAAAAAGGCATGCAATCTGCCTTTATTTAAGACAAAGCCGTCAAAGACGGGAGAGGCACTCGCGCCCGAATAGCCGATATCAAGGACGACTGCTGCCGATCTTCCGAAGGAGAAACTAAAAAAAAAATTAAAAATGAAAAATTCTACATAAAGTATAAAGATACGCGCTCAAGACTGGTTTTCGCATTAAGTAAAATGCAGGAACTTCGTACTTTTCAAAAAAAAGTTCAGTAATTTTTTCTTTACAGAATTATTTTTAACGTAGTTAGAGAAGATTATTAAAAAAAAAACACAACCTCTTTGATGCCTAGAACTCCAGACTTCATCTCCCATCATCAAAGGGTGTTCCTTTAAATTGCAGCGCAACTGATTTTTAAAAAGATCATCTAAAAGTTCTTCACAGGCCTCAAAATCAACAACTACCAATATTTTAATTTACAAAATGTCTTAAATATTAATAAGAATTACTTTCTCCATTATGTACAGGGTTAACTACTTCCATTGAAGGCCGTGGCACATATAACTTATTAGTTCCAACATAATATTTCCTTTTTTCTTCCTATAAAGTATAAATGGAAAACTATTCAACGCTCTATTATTATTAAAATTTTTATTTTTACCTATTAAACAGCCAAAAATAAAAGGGGTAACTAATTTCTTTTAAGTTAATTTAAAGTAACCATTATGTTCAACTTGCTATACTTATTCAGAAATATGTATATCAAAAAAAAAAGCTTACAGACGTATTAACTCCCACAAACGAAGGAATCACAACACTGGGAAGCTCCTCTCCTGCATAACCCGCTTTTGTAAGAAAACTGCCTACTTCGACTACTAAAGCACCAACATCGTCTACATATATTTTTTATATATATCAAAAAAGCTAAGTAAACATATTTTTTTGTAATACAAGAAAGTAAAAATATATATATCTATTATTTTTAAGCAAAGTAAAGGAAGTACTCGTTACCTCCCCCGTAAATTGCACCGCTCATAACTTAAGTCACAGGAAATGCGAAGTAGTGCTATAATGAGTCGCTTGCCCCCGGTGAACATTCTTTTTTGTAAGCGCTAATGATATATCCTTCTTTTTTTTTTACTATTTTAAATAACATTGACTAAAAGTATTTGTGTTCTATATTATACAAGAAGTATTGGAACGAGGGGGATAATGAATGTAAAAAACTAATTTTTTTTCATAATTATTTCTTTAGAAATTTTCTTGTAAGGATTAAATCTTTGCGAACACTAAATTAAACCAACGAGCACTCTATAATTTATAACCTTTTTTTGTAACTTGTATTTCTTGTTTTAATTAGATAAAGTTAAATGTATAAAAAATAAAAGAACTTGACGAATAAGTTAAGCTCAGTTTAACTAAAATATATCTAAGCTTAACATCTATTTTTCAAGTATCTAGTGAAGGAAACATTTCGGTAACAAATAAGCTTCTCTGACATAGGAACTATTCCTTAAATTAAGTTTTATATCTGAAGTGCTATTGATTGTTTAAAGCATAAAATATATTATTAAAGTCAGCCACAAACTTAGCCACTTGCTTTTCACCAGTTAAATCTTATACAACGCTCTTATCGCTACTATTTAAAAATCGTAGCTTAAAATTACCTAGATTTGATAAAAAACTTATAAGTATTTGGGCTAAAGCTCCGATCTCTGCTTTCTCATATAGGCCAGTAGAACAAAAGTAAAACGTTCAAAAAAAAATATAAGTGAACTATTTATTAACGAGTTTTGTATAAAATACAACTTTTATTTTTTAATTATAAGCATACAAAGTTATAGTTAATAAGAATTTTTAACTTTTCTTTAAAAAGTTTTGTATATTTTTTTAAAACTTACAAGTAAAACTGTTAGTAAACTGTTATAAAAGGTATAAATAGTTTTAATAATTAACTTTTTTATAAGGATTTCCATATATGATACAACCTTCAATTGTAGTAAAAGTAAAATGTTTAGTAAAAAGTATACTTCTCAAAATAATTTTTAATTAAAGTTTTCGTATACAATACAACTGGCGTGTAAAAATAATAGAGAATTGTTAAAAAAAAAGGTAAATTAAATCAAACAAATTAATCTTTTTATCAAGGAGTAACGTACACAAGACAACTTTCATTTTTAATTAAAAGTAAAATGTTTAAGGTAAGGTAAATTTATTTATAAATTATATACAGGTTTCGTAAACATTACAACTCCCAAGAAAAATTAACAGTAAATTGTTAACGAAGGTATAATTATTCGAAATAATAAAACTTTTTTATAACCAAGTTTCGTATATAATACAACTTTTCTTTTAAAATACTTGTTAAAAAAATTTATTAAATCAAAGTTAATAATCTTTTTATCAACAAGTTTATATGAGGCAACTTCCGTTTATATAAAAATAAGATAATTGATTAAAGAATATATTCCTTTCAAGATTCATATGTATTGCTACTTTCGCTATCAAGTATAAGTAAAATAACTATTCAAAGTTTATAATCTTTTTATATTATCAAGTTTCGTATATAAATACCAAAAAAATTTGTTAATTAAAAATAAAAGGTTAAAAAAATTATTAATATATATAATCTTTTTATAAATAAATTTATATATAATACAACTTTCTCTTAAAATTAATAATAGTAACTAGTAAAAAAAAGTATAATTACTCAAAATGATTAATCTTTTATTAATAAATCCGTTATAATTCAACTTTTATTTCTATATAAAATTAGAAAAACGAGAAAAGAATTCAAATTCGGTCGATCAGGAGAAATTCAAGAAATTGGTATAGAAATTTATAGAGCTATATAGAGTCTGTCAGCGATTTTGAGTTGGGTTCTAGTGAGGTTGGTCAAAAACATGACCATAAGCATGTCATGCAAATTATTATTGAAAAGTTTATCAAAAGTTTCAGTGTCGACGTCGGGAATAGTGGAAATAATGTCCCACAAAATATGGCTTATTTGTTTATCAGAAGGTATTTCCCCTAAATTTAAAAATTAATTAATTTAAAGAAAAGTTAAGGTTATAATGCAAAGAATTTTTTCTATATTGAAAAACGTATTTTTTTTTAAAAAAAAATAGTTCCATAATCAAATATTAACTATTATTTTGTAAAATTGAGAATATAAATTATGAAAAATATTTCTCCTAAATTCAAAATTATAAAATATCAGAAAGAAATTTTCCCAAATTTAAGAATAAGATACTCTGCCTAAAATTAAAAAAATTAATTTTTTGTTTTATAAATTAATATAGAAATTCAAAAAGGTATTACCCCTAAAATTATAAGTTAATTAACTTCTTTTAATAAAATTAAGAATATAAAATGTCAGAAGAAATTTATCCTGAATTAAAAAAAATTAATTTTTTTTAAAAAAGAAAGAATATGATTTCAGAATATATTGACCAAAAATATAATCATTTTTTTAAATAAAAGAAAGTAAGATTATTATTAAAAAGAATACTATATTTTATAAATTCAAATTTTTAAAAAAAATAATATAAATTTTCCAAACGTAATTTTCCTAAAATTTAAAATTGATTACTTTTTATAAATATATGAATATAAAATTTAGGGAAAATTACGATAAATAGAAATTAATTAATCTTTTTAGTATATAAATTAAATTATATAATAAATTGCACCATCTAAAGCCCTTTTAACATAAGTTGTGACGCGAGTTATTAGCTTTAACAATTCCGAAAGAGCTGATTTAAGATGATTCTTATCGGTCATAATAGAAAACGGATTAACCGTATCAGTATTTTTTTGCATCATGTCAACGGCAATAGCTTCATTCTCGGCCTAAAGTAAAAAATTAGAGAAAATTTAAGTTAAATTTATAGAAATTATAAAAGTTTGTTAAATAACGAACATATATAACTGTGGTGTCTAGAGAATAAAAAGCGGTTCCAACGTTCGACTCGGAATTTAATTGTCCAAATTTCATGGTCTGGTAGCTTTTAATAGACATGTCTCCGTTAGTAAGCATTACATCAATAGTTAAATGGACGGGATCGCAGCAAAGATTGGTATAAAATTCGTGAATAAGCAGAGAATAATCGTTAATTTTGTCGCCGGAGGCAAACCTTTGAAAGTAAACAGAAAACTAATAAACTGAATTGTTTTACTTTTATAAAATTAAAAAAATAGCGACAAAAATTTGAATCTAGATGAAATATTACTAAAAAAAATTTTAATAAAAGTTACCAGCCCACTATCACTTCTTTAGGGTTAACTTTTTTATGAAGCTCATAAAACTTCGTTTGAAATTCCATATTTACAGCCACCTATATATAAACAGTTAACTTAGAAAAAATTTTCTAACACGCTTAAAAATTCTGCCAAAAAAGAAAGCAAGCAAGTAAATAAATCAATGTTTCAGTAGTAAAACAATCTCAAATTCTTTGAATATGGTGCATATCATTCTTACGAGACTATGATAAGGGTCTATATGAAATTTAATTTTTAACACTATAATGAATTCCAACCTCATGTTCAGTTTCACTGTGAGGGACCATAAAACATTTAGTTACAGTCACTTCATTTTCTAATTTATGCCCAAGCAGCGTCCCTATAACTCTTTCCTGAGTAGGAGCTCGTCGGGAATAGAAATCAATAATACTTAACAAAACTAAAGGACGAACTTTTACTCTTGTTGAAAGCTTAAGATCATCTAAAAATAAAGGTTGAAGTACAACTCGAAAAGGTTGGTCAGTCATTATTGCAATGATAATTTTATTTAGTAAAACTGTACTAATAAACTTGTGAAAGCCGGGTCAAGTTTACAAATGAACTCGTGAGCGCCTCGTGGGGTAAGAAAAAGTACGTTGTGATTGCAACTTTTACTACACTTTTAACTAAAAAAGGTTTTCTTTTCTGAAAAATAAACTATTTTTACAAATGTTACAAAAATTTTTAGCTCTTTTAAATAAAAATTTTTATGGAGAAATGCTTTTACAAGATAGAAATAATGTTTGTTGCAAGATTTTCACACGTTTAAGTTAAAATATAATCATAAAGTCCTTTCATTTTATAGAAATCAAATGAATTGCCATTTCTCCAGTACTTATAAATAAAAAAATATTTAATAGAAAAACGCTTTTAAATGCTAGAAATACTAATTTATATGTGAAAAATTCTTGTGCACTTTACTAGAAGAATTTTTGTAGAAAATCGCTTTATAATTGAAATATTATTTTTATTCTTGTGTCAATAATACCACACTGTAAGTATAAAAATTATTAATATTTTTATTAATGTTGCAAATCCTACTGCAATCATTATTAGAAACAAATGTAAATAAACGCATCTATTAATAGATGTTATTTGTATTAACTGCTTATATAAAGAAATATTATATACAATGAATATATTTTAATTCCAAGTGAACACTTTTTATTATCTATCTAATTCGGGACCGATTACTAGTCTTAATTAACTTTTTTATAGTATTAAGAACTATTTTTTTATAACGCATATAAGAGATATGGCATATAAGCACAATACTGAATAACATAAAGTTTCAACGAGTTGGTTCAGAGATAAAGTTTTTTTATTGCATGTTGATCTTTATTGCAAGTTTTAAACTTAAATTAATGATATTCTTGGATGCTGACGACCTTCACTGACTAACTTTTAAATTCAACTGAATTATAGGGAACTAAACTTAAAATTACAAAAAAATTCTTCAAAGTTTTTATAGACGTGTGCAGTTAGGATGTGTACTAGTACCAAGTTATAAATTGCCGATGCCAGATTTAGACGCGTACAAATCCAATTTAATTTTTTTATTTCGTAAAAGTATATAAGCCCTTTTTAATGATAAGGAACAGCCCTCTTGGTTTTGGTCCCCGGGGAGGGCGTGTCGACCGCTACTGCACCTTCGATAAAACTACTCGTCCTTTATTATGTTGATCACTAAGGTTTAATTATACCAAGTGTGAGGGTAAACACAACAAATGCAAATAACTGGCGTTACCTAAAGCTACAGTTGTAATAATTACTTCCACTTTCTAATAAAACTCTAAGATTTGACTTATTACTATAAAAACTAAAAATTAATTCCAACGCAAAGTAATTTAAAAAATAAATCTTCCATCCATTTATTTAAAAAGGTTTAATAAACAAGAGAGATGCAAGCAGCCTTCCAAATGTTTATGCTAACGCTACAAATTTATTATAATGAAAACTTGAAAATCGCGTCGAAATTAAAAAAGTGCAAATCGTTTAAAACAAATAAACGTATAATTATATTTTTAATTACTTTGAAAAGCCTCCAATTAATTTATTGCAAAAAAGATGAGATTAAAAATGCCTCTTAAAATTAAAAGCATTAAACGCAGGGAATGCAAAAATTTGCGTGGACTAACAAACATTAAAAAAATCGAAAGAACCAAAAAAGGATGCTAGATTTTCTCTTAAAAAAATTCAAATGTTCAACTAATTACGGAAAGCACCCAATAAATTTATCAACTTGAATAAAAATTTATTTGAAAATGTGACTATACAAAAATGTTAATAAAACAATTATTAATAAATATTCTCCTTAGAAGTTCAAATTGTTAAAACTTAAAAAATCAGTAAACCGAAGGCCAAATCTCGAAATTTTTAAAGATGTAAAATTTCAACACTATACAGTGGAACTTTTAAAGTAGTCAATTTAATCTTGCTTTCAAACTGAAGCAAAAATCCATAAGATCCTGAAAAAAATTAAAAAATAAAAAATTATATTTAAAATTAAAAAAAAAACCAAAAGTCCTGCTAAAATTTTAAGCTCGCAAGTAACAACGCCTGCGATTTCTAGAAGACACTGGCGCGTCTCTGCGAAGAGGACCAGCCGGGGAAGATGCGAATCTAAAAGGACAGCCAACCAGTCCAGTACTTGAAGATACGAAGGAGCCCGCAATGCCGCCGTTAACTTTTTAGCTACCCGCTCTTCATTACTTGCGTAACTAAAAAAAAAAAAGTTTTACAAATTATAAGGAGTTAAAATTTTAAGAAAGTAATTTAAAGAATTAAAATAAATTAAAAATAAGTTAAAAAAAAATTTTAAAAAAACCGACGAATCCAGCAAACGGCAAAACGCAGAAGCTTCAACGTTGATTCAATCGGGATTTTCTTAAGAGCGGAGAGAAGAAAATTATCGTTTCGCGCCGCTAACAAAAAACAAGAAAGCGTTAAAGTATAACCAAAAAGTTAAAATTGAAATCTACAAGAAAATGCCAAAGCAAGAAGAACATCGCCAGGCTTTTCATAAGGAGGTTGCAGTTTCTAATAATCAATAAAAAAATAAATTTTACCATAAAAAATTGTAAAATCGAAAAAATTGCTACACACCTTGCGAGCAACCGACCAGTGTTGACTAAAATATTCCAATAAAAAGGCATCGTTGTCCTGATTAACTGCAAAATTAAGTAAATCGACTATTTGGGACTCAGGAATATCAGACACGTGCAAAAAATAGAGTTCAAGCAAATCCTACAAAAACATTCAAAGAAAAAAAAAATTAAAAAAAAGATTCAAAGGAAAAAATTACGATGGCTTTACGCTCCAGTAAAAAAGATAAAAGTTCAGGGCAAGCTTGATAGGAACAAAATCCGCTTCTAAAAAAAAATAAAATATAAGAAAACGCAACCATAAAAAAAAATATAAAATAAAAAAAACTAAAAAAAAATAAGCTAAAAAAAATCTTTTGATTGTGCTCTTCACCAATAAATTATTACTTACAATTAATATAAAAAAATTATAATTATTAAAAAAGCAGAACTAAAACATAAAAAATTTATAAAAACTTATAAAGAATTGATCTAAAACATGTTATAAAAAAATTATAAAAATGCTAATAAAATAAAAAGCAACAAAAAAGATAAAATTATATAAAAAATAATAAAATAAAAGATTTTCAAATTCAATAAATTTATAAAAAATTTACTCTAAAACAGTTTTTATCGCACTTTCCAGCAAAATTTCTTTTTGATCAACACAAGCTCGCAGAAAGCTGCAGACAAAAAAATACGAATAAACTGAATTCTTTGAATCCGAAGCTGTAGATTTAATAAAAAATCATCTCAGTACAAATAATAATAGTAATAATAATAGAAAACTTTTTTGCGTGTAAACAGAAAACGCCTTCATAAATTCATCTTCATTTCTCTGTTCCATTAATTTCAACATTTGCAAGATCGCATCTTGTTCAGACTGCGCATGAAAAAAATCACTACTAGTCAGCTCTTCACTAATAGCTGCAAACGGTTTAACTTGGAAAGGAGCAAGCATGTTTTCAGGATCTCTTAAAAATTGCTTCGTTTTGTTTAAATTGCCTTAAAAAAAAAATTAACAAATTAAATAAATTAAAAAAAAATTTTGCTTGCCAAGAAGGTCAGCTGTAAGAAGCTCGCGCGTGACAATAGGGAAAATAGTAGCGTTGCTTCCTATAAAGATTTATACTTTATAAAAAACTTAGAAGAATACACAAATTGCAAGACAACCGTCTACAGCAATAAAGTAATCGCAATCCACTACTCGAATCTTAAAAAGGAAACAGTTTAATTTTTCTTCGGAATGGCGTTTTTTTGAAAGATGATTTGAATTTAGTACATTATTTTCAGTACTGCTCTGGAAAACGTGAATGATCAAAGCTGCCAAGTATAGAAACACATGCAAACTCACAAAAGTGTCTGATTGCAACAAAGTCCCATAATCAGTTTCAAATACGCTTAAGATGTCTATAAAAGTATTAATTTAAATTTAGTAAAATTAATGTAAACATAATAAAAATAAACTAAAAATAGAAATCGTAAAATCTAAAACTATTAGTAAAGATAAATCAATTTTTTAAAAAATTGAAAATATAATAATAAATATTAATTTTAATAATAATAAAAAACTTCCAGTATATTAAAAAATAATAATTTAAATAATCTAAAAGTATAATAGAATAAAAATATTATATATTCTTAAAAGAAAATATTTATAGTATCAAACATGACATAAACTACTTTTACAAAATAATAATGAAGACAAACTTTGATTGTCAGTATAAATAGTATAGTAATTCAAATAATCTTAACTGATAATAAAATAATTTAATAAAATTTTAGAAAAAAAAGAGCAAAATTGAATATATAAATAATCTTTAAATAGTAATAAGCAAAAAAAAAGATATACTACATTATCAGAATACTAACAAGAAATTTTTAATGCATATAAATTAGTTCAACTAATAATTATCAAAAAAAATTACTTTATAATCAGTAAACTATAAATAAAATTCTAAGATAATATAAATTATTTATAATTCATAAATATCAAAAAAATAAATCACTTTATTAGTAAACTAAAAATAATGAAAATTATTTTCAATAAATAATAATCAAAAAAAAATAATACTTTTATTATCAGTAGAAGTTCCAGAAATGCAGACATACGAACGATTAAAAGCAATAAGATCCGCACGCCAACGTTTTTGATCAAGCACGTGGCCTGAATACAGACTTAAATTTCTTTTAAATTTGCTAATGAGCAGAAAGCTGGTCTCTTTCTGCCCCTCCAAAATCAGATGACTAACGCAAAGTCGTTCTTTTTCGTCTAACAAAAAAGTTAATAACAGATATAATCATAATAATATTCATATTCATAAAATCGATCGTACCTAACCAGACAAGTCTTTTGGATTCAAAATCAAAAGAAACGGAAAATAATTTACTATTTTCAGTGTTTAACTGCTGCTGATAAACTATAAAAAGACCGTTTTTGCTTAATTCATAAAGCAAAATAAAGTAAATGTTTGTTTTATAAATGGCCAACAAGTAAAGTGGTCCTTAAATAAAAACAAAGTTACTTTAATTAATTGATAAAAGCAGTAAATGATTAAACCATCAGTGGATATATAACCAACTTCGCTATATAATAAAAGTTCTATATTTCCTCTTTAAAAAAAATTATCAATAAAAAATAATAAGGGAAAAAAATAATGCGAGACATATCAGGAGGCGGGGATGATAAAGAGGCTTTCACATCGGAGGGATATTTAGTACATAAAGTTGAAACTTTCCCATTGGAAAGAATTAAAATAGGTTCACTAACATCTTTATGAATGTGGAGACCCAAAATTGAATCTTCGGAAGTCTGAAACTATTACAAAAACAAGGTAATTAGTCGATTAAAAATATCCTTTCAGTATATAAATAACCTCAAAACATCGAATAGACCAAAAGAAATAAAATTTGTAAAATATTTAATTTTTGTTCACTTATAAAAAATTTACCAAATTTGTTTCAATGCTTGTGCTTGAAGAATCCCAGACATAAAGAGTATTGTTATTAGCAACACAGAAAAAGCAACCGTTAACTGGATGCTGGACGGTTGGAAGAGTTAATGATAAAGAAAGCCCAACTCTCCAAGACAAAACACATTTTTGATCCAAGAGATTATAAATGTGAATAGCAGAAGATTTTAAGGTGACTGTGTAATTATAAATTACGTTTACTTAGTCACAAATAAGTACCTTAAAATGTAAACATACCGATAACATTAGTTTCAACTAAATGCGGAGAAATGCCGATAATATCTTCAGGTTGGCATATAAAAAGAAAAGGAGGTTGAATGCTTACACATGAAGAAGTCATATTTACTTAACTAAAGACCCGCTACACGAATACATGATATTAAGTACAAATAAATAGAACAAGCTATCTGACTTTATTTCAGTTGACCACGTGGGCCCTCTTTTGAGGGTTAACACTTTGAGGCCAGAGAGCGCCACTGTAAATGGAGGTGGTATGCAAGTAGTTTACTTTCATGTTTGTTAGCTTAAGGAGATACCGTGGTCTCCACGGGTTTAAAATATGTGATTAAGGGGGAGAAGAATTTATGTATTTGATATTCTATACTATGTACAAGTTCTCGAAATTTAACTTATAATCCAACACGTTAAACTAATCTGCCTTTTTTTGCTTATGATGGATCGGCTAGCTGTTAATCTTTTATTGGCTATAAACGAAATAATTTTTTTTAGTTTTTTATCGTTTTTTTAACTTAGGAATCTTAACTACGGATACTGTTACGTTAATTATTGTTTTTAGTATGTCTTTGTGGTATTTTACCCTTTTTAGATAAGTGTAATGATTGTCAAGATTTTTTTTAGACAAAAATTAACAATTTTTTGAGCGTCCATAAGGTTTATTTTCTTTTTTATTAAAGGCGTATCTTTAAATTTGTTAAGGAGAAAGTAGTAAACAGCTACTACAAAGTTGTTTTTTCTCGTTATAAATCTTTTTATGATGCCTTTATAAATAGAAAGCTGGACAGTAACTTTGCAGTTATTTTTTGCTTTTTACTATGATATACAAACAATGAATAAAGTTCAACTTGTATTTTAATAACTGTATACAGCTTCAATACATTTATTTACTAATGGCGTTTCTGATGCTCGATCGAGTTAACAACTCCAAATAAACGAGATCTTACAGATGTTTTATTCATCCACGAATGCAAGTGAAATTATCTTCACATGTGTTCACGTTTAATTTAGACCTCCCAAACGTAGCTTTCAACCATGCTGACAGTAAGTCGCGTGACGCCGTTATTGTGCGCAGGCCCCCAACTCGTGAGTTCTTCCGCTAAAAGGGGATTAGCGTGGCCAGCTATCCTTTCGTAGAGGACGATGGCTTTACTTTTAAAGATTGTGGTCAGCAGCTCAGCCTGTGGTATGTGGTGAAGTATATCATTTTGCACAAACCACGGCGTGTTCGCTTACAGGCGCAGCAGTTTGTTTTGTCGCACTTAAAGCGAGGAAGTTAATGCCGATAAGTCGTAGGCCCAGACAGGAGATACATATATCATATCCAGCAGAATGTACAGCACATGTAGCCTTCGCTTATTGCGCAAGGAAAGTTTACTTTTGTTACATAATAGAGGATATACGGTATGGGTTGCTGCCTTGGGCTTCACCGCCACATAATATACGTGGATGCCCGACAACTTAGAATCTGCGCTGTCGTTCAAAATTATTTCTGGTTTTAAATTTTTTCGTAAAAATTCTATAACGCTTAAACTAATAATTGGTTATATTGCCCCTTATATATATAAGTTTAGATTGAGATCAATTTAATGTAGTTTGTACTAGAAGATTTCTTCCATACTTGTCCTTATCGCTTTTTAAAATTTAAGTATAGATTAAAACGTTTTGGCACGTATTCCCCTTCGGTGCAAAAAAATTGCTTCAATCTTTATACGATATTTTCATGATCACTCCATATTGGGGTTTTTTTTTAAAGCGTTTGAATGACCATAAAGGATAGCTTATTTAGAGACCTTAATATAATGATGCGTTAACTTTCAATCGATAAAGAAAATGATGTAAAATGTCTTTTAGATCATGGCAAGCCATATACTGAGATCGCTCATGAATGTGATGTTAGTAAGATACAATATCCCGGATCAAAGCTCAATATGATCCAAATCGTCCTTGCAACGAGCCTGGGCGTCCAAAAAATTTGAAAAACCGGGATATAGCTTGACTTATGAAAAGTGACATTGAGCGCAATTGAATCTGCACAGAAAGTTTCAAATGTCATAGAAACAACATTAGATAGACCAATTTCAAGATCGACCCTATCGAGATTATTGCATCTGCTGGTCTCCATGAGAAAAAAAAAGTTAATTAAACTCACTTTGACGACCGTCACAAGCGACTAAAATTTTGAGTTTGCAAAGACATAGGAAAACTGGTCCATTTATGCCTAGGAAAAAGATATTTTTTCGGACAAGACCAAGGTCAATCGATATGGTTCATATGGTATTAGGTGGTGTTGGAAGCAATCCGGCGATAGTGAGTACTTGGTCACCTTCTGGTGCAAACGTATAAACATGGGGGAGGACGGTTATGTTGTTTGACCCTGCATAACATCTAAAGGGGTCGGATATTTAGAAAAATGGACAGGGAGCATCACCGCAAGCACTTGCTTAGACATAATTAAGAATAACCCACCCACAACATGCGATTGGTATGACAGCGAATTGGTTTTCAGCAAACTAATGCCCCATGCCACGCTGTACTATCGGTGCGGTTATGGCTTCAATTACAGTCGTTCCAAGTATTAGTCTGACCTCCGCAATCTCCTGATCTCATCCCATTGAGTACGTATGGGGAATCTTGAAGAGAAAATTGGGATCATGCGAATCATCCCCTGTTAACTTGCACGAGCTTTGGACACGTGCACAATCAGAATGGAAAAATCAATCCTACAATCTGATTGCCGGTATGCCAAAGAGGATACAAGCAGTGATTCTGGCAAAAGGGATCCATACCAACTATTAAAACCTCGTTTACTAAAATTAAAATTTTTCCTACGTTTATAGTATGAGCATAGTGCTCAAGGGAAGCGCATATGTGATTATATAAGTCTGGCTCGCGCAAGATTGCAGTTTTTTTTTCCTTTTTCTTTGTTTGTTGTGCAGTTGGATTTGGCGCGTCTGGGAGTCCATAATTATCAAATAAATTTATAGTGCTTTCTACTACTTCGGCTTTCTTGCACTATATTACTATATTGTCTAAAATATACTTTATATCTTTATTATATTACTTTGCTGTCTATAATATAAAATTCTCGAAGACTTACAGCCTGTGAAACCATCAAAGTGAAAAATTGTAATCTTTCAACTTTACAAGCTCATATCTTTTCGAATATTAAACCAATTTAAGATCAAGTATTAGTAAATCTAGCAAGAACATGGAAGTTTACTATGTACAAATTCTAAAGAAATCCAATAAGTTATCGAAAAATTATTATATATTACATGAAAAAAGGTAAAACATCGAAACAATTTTGCACGATAGTGTATAAAGACCCCCAGGTATTTTACCTGGGAGCACACGAATTTTCTAAGACGTTAAAGTTAACAGAGTTGGCTGTTGCAATATAAACACACATTAACCCCTTTATAATAGATTTTAACCTTTCCAAAGACTTCTGCACTTATTAATCTAAAACCGCCGCCTTTTCTTTTATCATTTTCCAAAATCTATACTTCAGTTATAAGTAAAAATAATTGCTGAAATAAATTTAATTTTATTAACTGCGTGCTTGCCTTGTAAAACTTACAAGGAAAACAACTCACCATTTTATGTTACTCTGCTCCGAAAAAACCGTAATTTATTCGAAAAAATAAGGTTTTCTTCTTTTTAAGATTTATCAGAATACAATTTTTATTAACAAATAGTTACAAGATGTGAATGACGGAATAGTACTTTTCAATCGAAGTAAGAATTTATAAACTTTTTTTTTTGATAAACTCTTTTTGAAGTATTGTCTTAGCTATGATGACTTCCGTAGATTTACTTTCTTTTTATGCCAATATGGCACAGTTGTTGAGTTTATTTATTAAGTAAGCGCAAGTTTTAAGGTTAAAAATCTTATTAAAACTAAGTAAAAAAAATTAAAAAAAAAACCTGAACTAAAAGGGAGGCACTTTTAAGTACTTTCGTTACCATGGGAAACTGCGCAGAGAATATAAAGAAGGTAACGAACGAAAATGTAATCAAAATTTTTATAAGTTTTGAAATAATTTAAAAATTATAAATCAAAGCAGGAGGGAATGTAGCTTTTTAAAGTGTACAGAAAATAAAAATTTATTTATGATACTTTTGTATAGTCAAAAACTTTTTATTTAAATTAATAATTATAAATTTTAATAAGCTTTTATTTCGGGTTGCATCTTAAGGCAAAACTAAATGAGCTAGAATTTATAAAGAATAATGAACAGGTATTTAGGGGTAACTAAAAAGCCGGCACTCTACTGCAGTGTGAATTTGCCGCTCAAAACTACATTGAATGTTCTTCTAATTAAAATTAACAATTAATATTATTATGAATTCTATATGTAGGACTAAAAGTTATAAAAAATAATTCATTTTAATAATGCAAACATTTCATTCTGTATAAAAAATAAAAAATATGATAAACAATATATAAGTAAATTTTTATTAATAAATTTATAAAAAATATTCAAATTTATTTTAATTTTTTGAAATTGTAAAAAAAAATTTTGAGCTACATCTTCCCTCTTAGCTTTGCCTCCGCCAGAAGAGGAGCACATGAGCATAATATATTTAAATTAGGATCCAGTGATCTGCCCACACCCTCCATTACCGCAATCGCTACAACTAAGTTTGCAAAATTAGTTTCGATCTTCACCTATATACACATTTCTATTATAAATCCGAGCAAATCATAAACAATAAACGAAAGCACCGCTAACCTGGTAACGCCTGAGCTGCTTAAAAACATCAGAAAGGACATCTCCTAAACGGAGTTGTGATAATATTAATTCGCTCTCGTGGACTTTTGCCACCAGTTTGCCTATTTCTTTAGCAAACGCATCGACATCGGGACAGTTATGCGAACTGGCGCGCTCTACCATGATTCGTCCCACATACTTATTTTTGTTAAATGATTTTAAATATATATATAATAGTATGTTACGCGCCAAAACACCTCACCGTCGTTCATAACAATGCCGTAAAGGAGGTCAAGAAAATTTCTTTGATCAACGCGGGAAAGTTTTAGCGATATTCCAGCGTCCAAGTAGGTGATGTTCGAATTAGCCTTTTTACTGCCACTAACCAAGATGTTGCCAGGATGCAAATCGCCGTGCACAAAGTTGTGGAAAACAATCATTCTTAAAAAAGAGGTAATGCCTGATATAAAAATTTAATAAAACAAACTTTTATCTATAACAATTATAAAAAAATAACATTTAGTTATGTGGAGTATAATAAATAAATAAACAAATAAACTAAATATTTTACATTGTTCAAGCTGAACTTACCATCGTTATATATAAAGTTTCTTTTTAACTTTAATATTACCATAGTCAATAATAATTTTGGCAAAAAACCATAATTTATATAAAAGTATAAAAAATGAGTTATAAACTTACACTTAAAAAAAATATGCTAAAAGTATATTATTAACCGAGAATGGCGAGCTTCCTGGAAACTTTTTCATCTACAGATTTTTTGCTTTCACTAAAATAATTTGAAATAGGAGTGCCCTCTTCTAGAGACTCCACAAGAACGCTCTTTAAAGTGCAAAAAGAGTAGATATAAAAAAGTCAGCAGAAAAAGGGATCCTCCCATTTTTTTCAAGCTACCTGAGAAATTAGCCCACCAATGGGAGATGGAAAATTTATATATGGCTCTGAAGCAAAGTTATTCAAAAAAACTTCGAGATTACGAGCTTCCTCAGTCAGATCAAGCTGTCCACGCATAGATTGAGAAAACTGTTTAACTACATCAACGGGGCCAAGCCCTTTTATATTAAGAATAAGGTGACCTGCTGACACAAACTTTACAATGAAACTAATTTAATTATAATAAGTAGATAAACTATAATCTGTAAAATACTAAAAAGAGGGCTGTTCAAATAAAGATCTATACATTCAAATCCAGGAACGTATGAGATTATTTTAGCTATAGAATGCATCAGAAGTAAATCACTTTCAATAAAATCGGAAACATGAGGATGAAGTACTTTTACAGCAACCCATAGATCTTATAATATAGGGTAAATAAGAATAGGTTGAAAGATTGCGCATAGCTAACCGCTTTGATTTTTTAGTTTAGCCTTGTGAACCTGCGCGATGCAACCGGATCCGAGAGGATTTGGCTCTACTACCTCGAAAACATCACTGACACTTTCCAAATTAAAGGCTTTCATAATAGCCTCAGAGGTGTAATTATATGGATGAGGCTTCCTATGCGAGTGGAGCTTAGAAAAATAAGCACAAAATTGTTCAGAGAATAAGTCACGTCGAGTGCCTACCACATATAATAGTAACTCAACGAGAAGATAAGAGTTTAATAAAGTTTAAATAGAAATTGAAAAATAATATGTATATATATGTGGAACAGACTCTAACTTGCCCACTGTCCAAACTTAATAAAAGTAGGACCGCTCGACTCTACCGCTCTCAAGAAAATATCCCACCACCATTGCGCTAGCTTTGGTCCGAGAGTATAATCTTAATAATAAAGAAAAAAGTAGAGCGAATGAGGAATCAAAACTCTAAAATATAAACTATAAAAATAGGAATTTTGTTAAACCTTTTTCATTCACCAACAATCGGGCATGTATATAAGCAAAAGGAAAAAGAACTATGATAGGAACGGATATCACACCAAGCCATAGCAGGCGAGCAAGAACTCGGATTGTGGTAAAAACTGTTGGAGTAGGCGAACTAAGCGGACTTGTTATTTTCATATTAGCTTCGAAATCGTTTTCACGGTCATACAAGGACACCATGTTATATTTGTGCCCAAAATTTAAAGTTGTATAATAAATTCGTAATAAAAGTTCATGACAATTAACTAAATTATAAGGACACGTACATATTATTAAAGTAAACAAAGCAATCATATATATTTCTCGATTGTAAACTTTAAGTTGATTTAGTTTTCCGCTGTAAAAATTTGACGTAATATTATCGTTACTGTTTCTAACAAAGGTAACTAAAACTTTTCTTGGTTGTAAAAAATATTTTAAGGTTGGTGTTCGAGGTAGGCTTGTTGAAAACTCTCTCCTTGGTAATAATTCCATAGTCAGAGGCTTAGTCTTCTCTCTAGTTATTACTTTTATAACGCTTGCAAAGCCTTTAACTTTCCATGCAGGAAGGTGGCCTAGTTTCCTGCAGTTAATAAAGCTATAAATAAAACGGTGAAGATTCCCACACTTAAAATATAAATATTTAGATGTCCAAAGCATATTTTTATCAAACTGCTTTACTTTATTCATAGCAATTGAACAAAGACTCAATTTTCATTGTAAATAATTTTTTTAAAACGTTAGTAGGCGCCACGTAGAATGGTTGGCATCACGCGGTGGGCCTAGAGAATATAATGCCATTTATGGAAAGAAAAGTTTTTAAAAGGTAACTAAGTACGAGAAAACTTCCCTTAGAGGTTTCGTTGCCTTTTATCTTAAATATACTAGCAGAAAGGAGGCAAAAAGGGGCTTGACTTAAATTCAGCTTTTTGTTGTGGTGAGTTTCTAAGTAGCTACGTCTAAGTAAATAGTTTAATTATTATAAGATAAACTTTTTAAAGAGCGGTACAATGAAAAATGAAAAAAGTTAAGGCTCTCGCTACATTGAAAATAGCATAATTTATAATACAGTGACACCTCAGGAACTTTTGGTGCATCAAAAAATTTTAAAAAAGTCTTATCTGTGCTAAAAGTTCTTTCTTCTTTAGTATCTAATATTTTACTAAAAAAGTCACTTAACCATATAAATAAACGTTGAAATTTCCCACAACTCTAAGTAGGGGCGCCTCCATTTGAGTGTGACTAACCCGTTATTAGAGTACAAGTTCGACTAAAAACATAACAGTAAGATTGGATAAACGATCGTTCACAAGGGTGATTACTGTTAAAATAAAATAATACAATACTCAGTAATAAATAAGTAATTCTAAAACAAGGATAAAGTTAAAACTTAAAATCATTTCAATCACACAGCAAAACTAAGTCACGGAAATCCAAAACAAGTCAGTGAGATACTTTAGAACATGGCATAGCAGCGAGGATAAACATTAAAGGTAAATGCAAAAGAAATACAAATTCTAAACCTTGTTTATATTCAATAACATAATTTAATTTTATAAAATTATAATTTATTATATTTTAAAGATAATTATCTTCTAGGACCATTAACTCTTAAACTTTATAATTTACTTATTTATTTGTTACTGACATACTACAGTCCATATGTGTAGCACGTTTTTGCTTAATCTCTCTTACATCTCTAAACTAACAAAGAGGTAAAGAAGGAAAACAGTCCATCTTGAAGGGACGTAACTTTCGTAGATTAACAAACTGCACACAGGCAATTCATACAAAAATACATTTTATTACAAAAGCCTAATTATGATTAATTAGAATAACAAGCTACCGGGTTTTATTAATAATTTAATTGGTCTTTTATTTAGGCAGTTAATTAATGCATAAATATAGAGTTGAGACTCTATGATGGGTGGTCATTTAAACCTATAGTTTTTCAAAAAAGTTGTTTACATCTTTATGAAAATAAATGGAATATCCAGTAACATCGTTTAAGTATTGTGATAAATGAGTTCTAGTATTTAAATATTTTTTAGAATTTAACTAAAAAGTTAGTTTTTAAGTAAAACTTTATCTTACATTTTTAGCATTAAATTGCAAAAGCGTGCATAAGAGTGATAGTAAAGGACAGTGTTATTTTGTCATGTGCTAATAATGCCATTTAAATCAGTCCACGTAATAAGTCTACTTTCACTACCAAGTTTAGCGATCATTATGGCTTTCTTTAGTAAAGCTTATAAAACTACGTGCCTCAAAATTTTCTAGCATTTTATAAATAGTTTTGTTAAAAATAAAAAATATAGGTTGTAAGCTGAAAGTTGGCCACTTATATGTTGTGTAAATTTATTTTTTCTAAAAAAGTTCTAGCTACGAACTTGAACTAAAGAAGTTTTACATAGAATTTTTATTAATCTCTAAAGAAAAATTTTGAGATTTTTCGATCAGGTTTTATATTGTATAGCGTTTGTAGTGTATCAATTTTATAAGACAATCTCAGCGACCTTGGATTTAGCACCGCAATAGGCTTAGTGCGAAACTGTACCCACGACTATCCTTTTTTTTAACTTGACTTCTCGTGTTTCTTGCTCTTTTCTATAGTTATATTAAAAAACTTAGAAAAATTAAACAAAAACAAAAAGTAAATTTTACGTTAAGTTGTCGGTCCAGTGTGTAAGCTTTGCAGTGTTAGGGGTCATTATTTATGGTAGGCAATATATTTAAGTACGTGGAATAGCAGAGTTTCTAATTTGTGTCCTAATTTTGTTTTCTCTGCTTATGAAGCGGAGCCACTTTGGTTTCTGGTTTAGGCCTTCCAGTTATATG
Source organism: Zophobas morio (assembly GCF_036711695.1). Taxonomy (NCBI): domain Eukaryota; kingdom Metazoa; phylum Arthropoda; class Insecta; order Coleoptera; family Tenebrionidae; genus Zophobas; species Zophobas morio. The sequence goes on along the minus strand of NW_026972408.1, from coordinate 341,652 downwards.
CTTAAACTTAATGTCATACTTTAAAAACGGAAACGCCCTCCTTCTATTTCACAAACACGTAATCCATCTGTACTTCACTCTGTGCATTCAAAGTAATCTCTAATAGAAACAAAAAACTAAAAAGTTTTCTTTTACTATTAATAAACTCTCAATAAATGTGTCTTCTCCGGTTTATACTAAAAACTGAACTTAAAATGAAGCCAATTTTTCCCATGTCTCCGTAGACATTGCTTGCATTGTTTGCCAACAGTCGTTTGCAAAGTTGTGTTTGGAGATGTAATATAAAAAATTAAAGTTGTTTGATCAATTATAAACTAACTTGAGCATAAAAAGTAGCCTACTTGATCGATTACAGAAAATAACTGGCAGTATTGACTTAAATATACGCAAAGATGCTTGCGTAAGCAAGTATATTTAATAAAATATACAAAAAAAATGAGCGTTAAGTTTAATATGCAACTGGACCCGGCTACTTGATACAGGATTGAAAAAAAACTTCGGGCCCCAATTGCTAAAGACTTGTTGACATACAAAAATCTTATGATATTCTGTAAAGTTGAACTTTTCAATAACCTACGGATGATCATTACTTAGATGAACCATTTTTAAACTGGACAAAACTAATAGAAATAAAACGGCTTCCTAGAGCGGCGGGAACGCTTACAGACCTGCATAGCGAGCAGCTGAACGGAACTGTGTAAGGTTAGCGCTGACTCCTTCCGGTTTGTGAAATAGCTGTTGCTGTTTGACATGAACATTTAAGCTTTAAAATAATATATTTTCTAAGAAAGATGGAAGGTTGTTTCTTTTTGCTTTTTGAAAAAGTTTTTTTTACTTAAATAAATATTATTGTAGTCCTTAAAGACATTAAAGAGCTGGAAGGTTCTGAAAGAAATGCCTTACTTGCCGATTTTGAAAGACGAAAAAAAGCTAGAGAATTAATTTTACCTACAGACGATTTAGCCGTTAGTTTTTTACTAGTTATTTATTTCTCTGATTTAAGAAGTGAACGATATTTGAAAAGTTTTTACATTCTTATTTTATATCAAGAATTTGGAAAACTAGTTATACGCAGGTTAGAGCCCGACTTCGAGAAATTGAAGAACCTGTGGCTCTTTTTGGTGAAGACAAGGGAAAACGTCGTGATCGTTTAAGTAAGTTTTTAATTATTTTTTTTCGTTTTAAATATTATTTTATATTTTTTATTTAGGGAATTTGCTTTCCAATCTTTCTGAAGAAAGATTGGCTCAATTAGAAGAATGCTTTAAAGAGATCAGTCATTCCGAAATTAAAGTTACAGAGGAAAAGGAAAAAACAGGAACTTTTTACTTTAGAGGTCTATTATATTTATTTTGTTTATAAGAATTTTTTTTAACTGAATTTTTTTAGGTTCGCCTCTTCTTAAAGAAGCACGGCTTTATATTGCGAGTTACTCTCTTCCAAGAGCAAGGCAGAAACTTATATTAGAGCGAAAGCATCAAGCTAATCAGAATAGCAAAGAGGAAGCCATATTACATCAAGAAGAACAGAAACTTTTAAAAGTTTTTTTTATAATTTAAATTTAATAAAAAAAATTTATTTTTTATTTTTTCTACTTTTCAGAATTATTCGAATTACTGTAGTCAAGTGGGAGGTGAGCGGGCCATCTCGTACAGCACTTTCTCTCCTGATTCCTCTTCTGTCGCCACCTCTGATTGGACGGGCCTTTGGTTTTTATTAACTTTTTATAATAATATAAATTTATTTTTAAAAATGTCTTTCGGAAAATTTAAAAAATTTCATCTTGTTATAGGTTTATTATTAATTTTGTATATAAATTTTACTAGTAAATCATGGAAGGTTTACAATCTTTTTCGGAAAACATAAAAGATTCCATCTTTTTACAATTTATTATAAAATTTATATATAACTTTTATTAGTAAATTATGGAAAGTTCCATCCTGTGATCTTCTGCGAACCTTAAGAGGCCATAAAAATCGCGTCTGCTGCATTAAATTTCATCCAACCTCCACTATTCAACAATCTCCTTCTGCTTTAAACTTAGTCTCGAGTAGCTTCGATGGTGAAGTTTTACTTTGGAATTTGGAAAAGTATTTGATCTAATTTTTTTTTATAAATTTATTAAATCTAAATTTATATATACAAAATTAGAGAGACACCAATCGGTTCGCTTACGGGTCATCCCCTCCGTGTTAGCCGTGTGGATTTTCATCCTTCAGGAAGATACCTTGGTACCACTTGGTAAGTCTATTAATTTTAAATTTTTTTAATAGTAATTCGATTATTTTTAATTTCACAGTTTTGATTCTTCTTGGCGCTTTTGGGATATCGAAAAGCAAGTAGAACTTGTCCACCAGACGGGCCATTCTAAAGAGGTTTATGATATTTGCTTTCAGAAAGATGGCGCTCTGGTTATCACCAGGTTTAGTGTATTTTTTTTTTTTATAATTTAATTTATTTTTTTTTACATCCATCTCTGCGTGACTGGGCACTCCTTAGCGGACTGGATAGCATGTGTCGTTTGTGGGATCTGCGAACGGGGCGGTGTATTATGGTCTTACAAGGCCACGTGAAACCTGTGATGGCTGTGGATTTCCATCCGAACGGGTTTTTTTACTTAGTTTTCAGTGGAGTTTTGGGTTAGAATTTTTTTTCAAATTATAATTATTTTTTAGTCACGTGGTGCTCACCGGAAGCGATGATCACACGCTGAAGCTTTGGGAGCTGCGCCAGCGGCAATGTTCCTATACGATTCCGGGCCACACCAATACTGGTGTTTTACTTTACTTTTCACTAATTTTATTTTAATTTTACATTATAATTAATTTTATGTCATTCTTGTGCATTACATTCCTTTTTACTCCGCTATATTCGATTTTATATAAATAATTTAATTTATAAAGTTTCTTGTGTTAAATTTGAACCCAATCACGGCCGCTACTTTGTCAGCTCTTCGTACGATCTGTCGGTGAAAATTTGGTCTAACAAAAATTGGCTTCATTTAAAAACTCTTGAGGCGCACACTTGTAAGATTCTCAGCTGCGATATTGCACGCGGTACGTTTTTGCTGTTTACCTTTTTTTTGATTTTTTCAAATAAATTTTTAATTAATTGGCAGATAACAAATTTGTAGTTTCATCTTCTTTTGATCGTACTTTTAAATTATGGGCTGAAGATAAGGAACTTTGAGTTTTGTTTAAATTTTAGCTAAATATATATATATATAAGTTTTGAAAAATTGTTATTTACGTGGATTCATTTTTTGTACGACTAAATTTTTTTATTATAATATTTGAGATCAACTGAAAACAACTAAAGCAGTTTCTATATAATAAACTTTTCTTTGCAATTTTGGACGAGTGTTTTACCACCTTTAATTTTTTAATATAAGACAAATTTTAATTCATTTAGTTAATTATTAAAAGGGGAAAAACTTTTAAGTAGTATTTAAATCTTTTTTAAGGATGTCAAATTTAGTTTTGTAAAGGAAAAAATACTTTAATAAAAAAATTATTATAATCCTTTTCGCTGCTGCGTCACGTTTTGCATAGTATTTTGCTTTCTGTAAAAGTTTACTTTTTTTTACTTTAAAAATTAAAATCAGCGACCGCATTTATATTTTACGCTTTCTGATTAAAAACGTTTATTTCTCATTCGAGTAAATTTTTATAATTTTTTTAATCATTAAATCTTTTTTGGAGACTTATATAGTTTGCTTTTTTTGAATTTGTTACTTATTATAGCTAAAATGAAGATAAGCTTGGTTATATTTAAGCGTAGTTTGTAAATTGCTCATCTCAGTTGATGTGATTTTTTGAGTTATTAACATTAATTAAAACCTGATATAGTTTTTTAAATTGGTTTTGAATTTTTCAGGTTGTTATTTACAAAGTAAATTTACTTTTAATATATAACAACTGAGGAAGAATTATTAATATTCCGCGAATCACACCTATTAGTTAATTTGAATCATGTTTAGCGCAACTTAATATTTGCTGCTTGCCCTTTATAAGTTAAGTTATCATTATTAGCATTTAAGTACAAAGATGAAAAGTTGGAAAACTATAACAGAAAACTATCAAATTTATGTATCACTGCTTTCTTTTTTAAAAAAGAGACGAAACTGCGGCGCCGTTTCTTATAAAAAGAGTAGCAGTTGCTGGTTGTTTTTGTAACAAATTTAATAATTTACATAGTGTTTATTATTATTACTAATTCTTGAAGTGAAAGTACTTGCAATTGAACATCATCTGAGAAAAATTAAGTCTTTTATGTCATATAATTTATATTTTGTTTGTAGGGGGCAGGATAGAAATTTAGTTAAGCCTTTTAATAAGTTACTAGCAGTTAATTAAATTAAAACTTGCACATTTTTTCACAGACAACTATTGAAAAAATTCCGTTAACAAAAAAGTTTTTTATAATATTTTTATAAAAGCATAATTTCCAAAACGGTTAGTCTTTATTTGAGCAAAAAAAGTATCTGAGTTACTATAGACGGAGAAACGACAGTCATTACTTTTTAATAAATCAAGAAAAGTTTAAATAATAAAAAACTTGTATTTTCAATTTTTAAAAGCAATATAATACTTGATAAAGATGAGCGATCTTTCATAAATGGAATTTAGTTTTTACTTAAATTTTTGCTCTTGATTTATGTATGCTCTCACGTAGCCAGAGCACTTAACTTAAGCGAACACATTTTCACTCTTTTCCCAGATTTTGAAAGTGTATGAAACAAATTATTTATAATTCAATTATTGACTCAGTTTTCATAGCAAAAGTTATTTTTATAAAGACTTTAAACGCAAGTTGAATAATTAAACTTAAATGTTATGATTCAAGTTTGGTTTAAACTAAGGCTTTTTACCTTTTTCCTTATATTTAAATAGATATAAAAAAATATTAGTATGTTTATAACTTCTTTCGTTATTTACTATGCTTGAAACTTAACTTAAAAACGATATATTCAACATAAACTCAAACTACAACTTAACTATTGCAAATAAACAAGTGACTTGTTTACCATATAAAAAATATAAAAATTTTCTTAAGAGTAAAATTTACTTGTATTTATGAAAAAAGCGTTAGTTGAAAGCTTGAAATGTATGTTTCCTAGTATAAAAAAACTGGTCGTCGTGGCTTATATATAAATCATAAAAACAATATTAGAAGATTAAAGCTGCTGTTAAGCTTTTATATTCTCTAGTTCTAAAAGAAAAAGGTAATAGAAATTTTTTTTTAAAAAAATTACTAAACACTACGCGTAGCAGTTTAATAAACATTCCGCTTTGAACTACTTTAGAAAAAAAACTTTCTAAGTCTTTAATATACTGTACAAACTGTTTCCTAGTTTAAATGCAGTGTGCAGCTAATAGCTTTTTTATATCTTGATGTTATTACATTAAAGTAAAAAGAAAAAGCAAAGTCAAAGCTCACTCCCGAGGCTGGGATTTTCACCTTCTTTTTTATTAACTAAGAAAAGCTTTGGCTCTGGGAATAAGGTTCATATCTCGAAAGCTTATTTAAAGTATATATACTGCTATACTTAAACAGAAAAATAAATTGTTATTACTTACACTGCCCTAAAAAGTTGTATAAACGCAAATAATTTATTAATTATAACAACCTTTTTATTTTAATTTGAATAGTGAGACACCAAAAAGAAATATTTTATTATGCCTAGTCGTAGATTAATTACTTTTAACTTTTGTAAATTAATGGTTCCTTGAAGGGATCGTTATCTCTACAGTTTATTGTACTTAAAATTCAAATTACATGATCTTTAACTTAGGCATGTTATTAAAATGGAACAAGCTGATATTAGGAAGGCCATATCTTTCGGTTATCAGTTAAATAAAAACATATTCAGGGTAATTTTAATAGTCTAACAAAACGATATCCGCTCCTAATGTTTGTTATATGGTTACTGTAATAACTCTCTTTTGTAAATATAGAACACTCCAGTTTTTATTTTTGATAAAGTGGACTTTATTAATGCTGACTTTGATGTAAATCAGTTTTTAGCAGAAGCTCGTTTAGTAATTTATCGCTTTTTTTCCTATTCTCTGTAAAATTTTTAGTTTTTTTAAAATTAGAAAGCACCGTTACCTCTTATTAAAAAAGAATTACTAGCGCTTTTGAACTCATTACAAAAGGTTTAGTTACAAAATAACAAAACATACAGTTTTATTATTTTATTTTTTAAAAAAACATTTTTCTTTACTTTACCATGAAATATATGACTAATTTAAAAAGGTCAAACCTATATTTTATTGTATTATGATTAATAATAGGAACTTGTGGACTTAATTAATGACGATTATGAAGATTTTCTTCAACTTTCAACTACTCTTGTGGATTTTGAAGAGAAAATTGATTGTGTTAAAAGTTCGCTTCTCCAAAGCAAAGATAAAATATTGGTCTACTTTATATAATAACATCACGAAAAACTTTTAAATTTAAATTATACTAGCTATAAACTCGAATGTTTCGTAATTAGTAGGTAGGATACCCGATTTTTGAATTTTTATATAAAATAAGAATGTTTTTTTTTAAAAAACGCTACTTTCATGCTGCAACGGTTTTTCTTACTTGTTCTTGTTGTAATCTGGCTTGCCGATTTTTTTTAACTATATTAAATTATTTTACTTGAAAATTATATTGGCTTTTAAATTTTAATCTTGAAATTTTCATTTAACTTAAAAAAATTCTTTTATATGAATTTATATTGAAGTTATTTAATCAATAAGAATTTGTAATTGTTTATAAATTATTATAAACTATTTTATGAAGTTTATATGCAAATATTTAAAAATTTTACAAAAACTGTTTATATTATTTAAAAGAGTTAAAAGAATTTCTTTGAAAATAATTTGTTTATATTTGTGGTAAATTTTTTTTATACGATATTTATTAATAACGTTTTTTTTCTGTTACTAATATTATTGCAATTGAAGTTTCTAGATGAAAATTTTGGCTGATACCGCTTTAATTTTAATGTAACTTAAAACAATTATAATTTTAATTAGTGAGTATTATTCCAAATTGTTCGTTATGAAATCAATAATTTCAAAGTAATATTTATAAGTTAATAGGTAATAAAACCTGTATTCGTGGAAGCAACTTTTAGCTAGCGTAATTGTTATGAGAAGTTTGTAAAGAGCGGATGTAATATAATTAAATATAATCTATTATATATTTTTATAATATAATTTTTAATATAATTTATTTGTTAAAAATAAATTTAAGCAACCGGCTTGTTAATAAACCTATAATATTAATAATAAAAAATAGGTAAGCAGGTTGAATGTATTAGAAAATTTATATTAACGAAAATAATGAAGTGAAATTTAAATATTATGAATTACAAGAGAACAAAAAAAAAGAATTTAAATCCACTTGACTATAATTAAAACTGTCTAATATACTAAATTTGATATACTCATTTTTATCTTTTATAAAAAAAATCGATGTTTTGAGAAATTATAAATACGATAAATTATTTTTGAAGATTTTTAAAGATTTTTTTTAAAAAATTTTTGTTAATTTCAATTTTTTTATAATTTTAATTTTGGTTTCAAAAAGAAGATAAAAGAGATCGAATCTACTTGGCTAAAACTGCCTATCTGCTAAAAATTATAGCGCTTTTTAACAAATATTTTTGAGAAATTATAAAAACGATGAAGAATTATTTTTGTAGATTTCGTAAAGCTTTTTCTAAAGAAATTTTAGTAAATTTTTTTTAATATATTATAATTTAAAAATTTAGTTTCATAATTAAGATAATAGAAATTGAATCGACTTGACTATAACTAAAACTGTCTAATTTCTGCTAAAAAAGTATAACGGTTTTTACTTATGTTTAAAAAAGAGTTTCGATGTATATGTGACTATTCATAATTACGATTAACTTTTTTTTTGTCAATTTTTTAAGCCTTTTTTTTAATTAAGTAAATTTAAATTTTTAATAATAAATTTAATTTTAATACTTTAAAATAAATGTTATGCTACACAAAAAAACTCTTTAAAAATTTTTATGGGCCGGCAACATTTGTGATTTCTTTTACAGCTTTTTTCGTAATTTATATGAAGTGATTCTCACGAAGAGTTTATTTATATTTCTAGTCTTTTTTGCCTTTTCAGTATTCAAATATATATTAAAAAACTTTTAAACATGTGCCATTACTAGAAGTAAGCAATAATAATTATAATCCATTAGGAAATTCAAAATTATCTTTCACAAAAAAGTCAAAAACTTTTAGAAAAAGTGAAGGAGAAATCAGAAATTAAAGAAAAACTGGTTTTAACAAATTTATTATCATTAACTTTTATATTTATTAAATGCACAACTTTTTTTAATTATAAAATTTCTAAAACTTTTTTTTAATTAACAATATAAAAAAAAGTAAATGAATTCTTTTACATTTTTTGCTAAAAGTCTTCTGATAGGCGCTTTATTTTATTTCCTTTTTATTAATAATTATAATTAACCCTGCAGTAGTCGCAGGGGGTCTCACAGGTCTGGAAATTATTTTGTTGTCTTAATTTTCTAATAAGATAGAAGTTAAAGTTTAGTGTGGCCTGTAATATCTCAGCAAACAACAAGTGTTCAAGAATTTAGGTATTTAGTATTTAATATAAAAATAAAAAATTTTTTCAAACTCAAAGGATCTGAGAGACCTACTGCGACTACTGTACGGTTAATATATAATAGACGATTAATAACTAATAATAAATCCTAAATAATAGTAAATTATAATAAATAATACAAAATAAATGACAATAAATAAGTAATCTATAGTAAATTTCTATATAATAATAATTAATAAATATTAGATTAATAATGGATAATAATAATAATAGAGTAATTAATAATAAATTTCATATATTATTAATAATTAATAAATAGATTAATAAAAAAAAAATAAGTAATAAATAAATAATAAACAATAATAACTCCTAAATAATAAATAATAACTACTAAATAATAATAAGAAAGTAAATAATAAATAAAAAAATACTATTTATTAATGATAAATAACCACAAAAAGATTAATAATAAACAATAAATATTAATAATAAAATATAAATAATATAACTCCTAAATAATAAGTAAAACTAAATAAATAATAATAAGTAAGTGATAAATAGTTAAATGCAATAAATAATATTAATTAATAAATAACACAATAATAAATCTAAAATTTAACAATAAATATTAACTATTAATTATGAAGTCTAAATAATAATTACTTTAAATAATAATAGTAAATAAGTAAGTAAATAATAAATATTAAATACAATTAATAAATAACAGCCATACTAAATCTTAAGTTAATAATAAATAATAAATATTAGTAATGAAGATTAAATAATAACAACTCCTAAATAATAAATAATAACCAAAACATAATAAAAATAAGTAAACAATATGTAAATAATAATTATAATTAATATTAAATAATAAATCATTACTTCAATTAGAGCGCTTTAAATCTTTTCCTTCAAATCAATACTCTGCTTACCCGACTCGAAAAAACTTTGGAAACACCTTTATTGATTGGTTGCTTATATAAGCATGGCTCTTAAAAAAGTTCATCGTTTACTTGTGCTCATTAATAATATCCATGCAGATCTCAACTCTCCAGCTGCTACTGGCCCTGAACAGTTTGTCGAACTGACCAATAGGCTTATCAGTGACTATAGCCGGCTGCAGTTTAGCGTTTCAAAATGTCCATTTGCGCTTTTTCGGAAGTCTTTTGAACCGGTTTTTTCCTTTTTGTTACAGTTTCCATTAATTTAATTTTATATAAATATATTTTGTGTTGGTTAGCGGGTCGCTCTTGTAACTGAAAAGCTTGATAAAGTTTTGCAAAGTCACTTTGTTGAAAGTTTGCTTACAAAAAACTTTTTTTTGCAGGAACACGTATTAAAAAAAACTTTTACTGAGATTTTTTTTAAAAAATATTTTTTCAGTTTTCTATAATTTTTATGCTTCTTATTACTTTTATTATTAATAGTGTCTTCGAACTTTTGTATTACTGGGAAAAACAAAGCTCGCCGAACAAATTTTCAGTGAAACCATTGTGTTGCCTTTTATAAAAAAAGTAATCATTTTTTTTGTTTATCGCTCTTTTCTTTCTATTGAAAATAAAATAATGAAGCAATTTCTTATATCCACTTTTTATTTCTATTACTTATTAAATGCTTAACTTTTTGAGGCTCTTTAGGCGTTATACTTCACTGTTATTAATGCCTCGTTTATAATACCGCATGTTGGTTATTCTCGGGTGGATTTGACACGTGTTTTCAGAATTTTTAAAGAATATTATCGCATATTTTTTGTTCTAGAAACAATAATAACTTTTTCTGTTGAATGTTTATAATAATTCTTCTTGCTTAGCATTTTACTTATAACATTATTTTTAAACACTTTCAAGATAATAAAGGAGATATTGCACAAAAATCTTTAAATTTCGTGGATATTCAGTTTATAACTATAAATTCTTTTAAAAAAATGCTTTTACCAATGAGATTGTGGTTTTTAAAAATATTTTTCCCCTCTTAATAAGGTTATAGCTGAGTGGAAAAGCGTGGGACTTTCGGAAGTTTATGAATCCATCCTTCACTTCGTTCGTGAAGAATTTTCACACGTGCGACAGCTTTCAAGGAAACCAGGCACGTTTCAGATATATATTCTCTATTGACTGGGAGGCCACGAGGCCAAAATTTACGCTGTTTTTCAGCTTATTTTAAATAGCTCCTATTGGTCCAATTGCTGTATTATTTTTTACATTGCATTTCCTGAAGATTACTATTTATTGTTTATTATTTGCTTGTTACTATTATAATATATATTTTTCTTAAACTTCATATATGATAAAGAGTTACACTTTTGTTATACTTTACTATGAAACTTTTATACTATAATAGTTTTTTTATAGTATAATTATAATAAAGTTTTTCAAAACTTTAAAAAATTTGTTTTCATTTATAAACTTTTTAACTTTAACGAAACTTTATAATTTTTATAGTAAAATTCTTAAAAAAAAATTTTTATTTATAAAAAAGTTATAGTTAATATTATTTTTTATTAAACTTTTTGGTCAAAAGGACTTTTAAGCGTTAAAAAATTTTAATATTTGTTTTGTTTATAGTGAAAATTATATCAACATTCACCGACTTTATATATACTTTTGAAAGTAAAAGTTTTTTATTACTAATAAGAAAGTTATTAATATTATTATGAAAGTACATTAACAAAAGTTTTGAGTGAAAAACTTATCAACTTTCACAAACCTTTTTATATAAAAGTTTTCTAATACTAATAATATAGTTTTTATAATAAATGAGTATATTACTACAAAGTTTTGATTTATAGTGAAAAACTTATGAACTTTTACAAAATTTTTATATAACTTTTAGAGTTTATTATTGTTTATATTTTGATAATGAAGGCTTTCAAGCGTTGGACTTTCTCACTTTTTCCCTGTGGGTTCCACTCACCACAATTATTGTGAAGGAGGCTCCGGAAATCGTCACGTGCGTCCTGCCCGACTCTTTTCATAAAGTTTGTTAAAACTATTTACTTTTTATTTTTTTTCAGTGATTCATTTTGTTTTTATATTGAAATTATTTATGAAATAACTTTTATTATTATTATTATTATAAAGAAAATTTTTTTTTACTTTTATTTTATTTTATATAGAAAACTATTAGGAAAGTTTTATTATTATCATATGAAAGATTTTAATAAATATATAACTATTTTGAAACTTTTCTTATTACTGTTACTATAAAAACTATATTTTAACTTTTTTTTGTATATATAAAAACTATTCCGACTTTTATTATTATTTTAGATAATATTTTTTTACTTATTTATATATATATATATAACTATTCTGAAATATTTACTTATTATTATTCTTAAGAACTCTTTTTTTGTCTACTTCTATTTTTTATCTATAAATAACTATTTAGAAACTTTTATTATTATTATTATTAAATAAAAAAAACTTTTTTTACAGAACTATTCAGAAACCCTTTTGTTTATTCAAAATTTCAAGTCTTTTTATGAAACTCCTGCGGCTGTAAAAAAGTTTTGCCTGCACAAGTCCGAGTTTATGGGCAAATGGACTCTTTCGGTTTATTATCAGTTGAGGTTTGAAAAAAAAAGTTTCTTATATTCCATTATTAAAAAAACTTTAAGTAGATATAAAACAAAAAAGTTGATCCTTCTTGTTTTATATAAAAACAGTAAAATCGAAAGTTTATTTTATAATAGAACAAAAAGCAATAAAAAATATTATCACTATTTTTCTTAAAAAAAAAAAATGAAAGTTTTAGTAATAAATAAAGAGAAAATGTTGAAAAGGTTTTCTCTATTTATAAAAGGTCTAAAGTATTTTATATTTTTTAAATGTAAAAAAGAATAAATTTTTTTAATAAAATAAATATAAATAATTTTTTTTCGTATTATATTAAATAAAAGTTAATAATAAAAATTTTTCATATATATTTTTTATTATAATTTTTATTTTTTATATATCTTTGAAAAGTAGAAAGAAATATTTTTATTAATTTTATATAATAAAAATATCTAATTCTTTATAATTTATATAAAAAAAGTTATAAATTAAAACTTTTTCATGAATTTAAATATTAAAATAATAAACAGTAGAAATAATGAAACTCTTTATTTCTATATTTTTATATAAAAATTAAATAATATAAAAACGTTTCTCATAATTTAATATAAGAAAAGAAAAAAAATATTTACTTTTTTATTAATTCTACTATGAAAATAATAAACGAGACCCATTTTATATTTTTATATAATAAAATAAATAATGAAAAAAAAAGGTTTTCATATTATATTATATAAAAGTTAAAAATAAAAACTTTTTATATACAAAAAATGTTTAAAAAAAACTTTTATGCATTTCAGTATATAATTATGATATTTTTTTTTTAAAAAAGTAAAAGAATTACTTTTTATATATATTATATAATAAAAATAATAAACACTTGGAAAATAAAAACTTATTATAATTATATATTTATAAAAATAATAAATAAAATGACTTTACTCATACTTTTTTTCTTGTACACTTTTTTTTGCAGGTATCAGGAAATTGCTGGCATATTGGAATCTTCTTTATATCTTAAAGAAAGTATGAATATTTTTTTTTACTTTTTCATTATTTATCATTATATTAATAATAACTTTTATTATCAATATATTTTTTATTAAAAAAATATTAAATTTTAGTTAATATTAATAAAATGTTTAATGAAAATATTTATATATTTACATCTTTATGAATATTATTATAAAACTTTAATTTTATTTTATTATATATAAAATAAGAATAAATTTATTTTTCTTATTATAATTCACTATTCTAATTGTACTATCCAGATGTGAACCATTCAAAATACATGTTGAGTGTAAGTGAAAGTTTGATTCGCTGCTGCCGGCTTGTATGGAACAAAAGCTTATTTTTACCGCCTTTGCTTCATCGTTTTTGGAAACTTTTTCTTCAAGTTTGTATTTTTCAAACTTTTTATTATATATAATATTTTGAAAGTGAGAAATAAATATGATTATAAAAAGATTTAGACCCTTATTTTAAACAAAATTCTGTTATAAAAGGTTTTTCGTTAGGAAAAGTTTATATTTCATTATTTTAATATAACATTCGATAAAAAAAAAGGTAACCACCAAATAAAAAAAAATTATACTTCATTATTTAAAAACCTTCATTAAAAAAAGTTATTAGTTAAAAGAGTTCAGATTTATTATTTATAGATAATATTCAGTAAAATGAAGTTTAGACTTCATTAATATAAAATAATATTCAGTAAAAAAAGGTTTATTATATAAAAAATTTCAGATTTCATTATATTACATATAATTTTGTAAAAAAAATAGACACTTCATTAATTGGAAATTCAAATCCAGTAATATAATTTAACATAAAAAATAATTAGACTTCACTTATTTTAACATGCAAAAAAAACTTTTAATTATTGATTTGTTGCAGCTTTTTTCTCGCTTTGATCGTTGGCTGAAAGACCTGGTTCCGGATTCGTCTCAGGTGACTATTTTATCACGTGGTTAGCTAAGCTGGCGCAGTGTCGCGCCGGTTGGGTAATACTGTACCTAAGTGATACCAATCTGGTGCTATCTAAAATTCTTATTATTATTTTTCTTTGACTTTATTATAATTATTATAACTGACTTTTTATATTTTTATTGTATTTTTATTATTATTTTAAAGTATTATTCTTTTCTATAACTTATATTTTTATTGTATACTTATTATTTTAAAGTTTACTATTATTTCTTTAACTTTATTATTGATAAGTTATAACTTTCTATATTATATTTTATTATATTGACTTTTTAAAGTTTATTATCATTCTCATTGACTTTATTATTATTATAACTTTTCATATTTATTATTTTATTTTTATTTAAATTAATTTTTAAATTTCATTTTTTTATTATTATTGACTTCTAGTATAAATAATTCTTATGCAAATTATAGTTTTTATTATTTTATTATATTTACTAAATAAAAGTTATTTATTTATAATATTTTAATAAAAAAGCTATAAAAGTTTATATGTTATTATTATTATTCGTTTTTTGAATATTTTTTTTGGTTTTCTTTGTTATCAATTATTTTTTTATATAAAAGTAATATATTCATTTTTATTTGTTTACATTATAGAAAAAGTTTATTATTATATTTATTTTTTTTATATTATTTTTAATTTTTTCTTCATATAAAAAAGTTTAATCTTATTTATATTTATTTTTTTTATATTATTTAAAATTTTATATAATAAAAGAATATTATTATTGTAATAATTGTTTTCTATAAAAGATTTATTATCTTTTTATTACTATTTCGTTTTCTTATAGAAAGTTTCTTACTTTTATCGTTATATTAATATTTTATTACTGCATTTTTTTATTATTATTTTTATTAATAAAATTTAATATTATTATTACTATAATAATTTATATCTTCCATATTCTTTTTTTATTAATGTCCATTTGTTTTTTATATAAAAGTTAATTATTATTATATTTGTATTTTTTTATTATATTTACTTTTATTAAATAGTAAAAGTTAATATTACTATAATAAATTGTATTTCTATAAAAAATTTATTATTTTTCTATTATTTATTGCTTTTCGTATAAAAAGTTTGTTATTATTAATATATTATCTTTATATATTTTTATTTGTTATATTACTTAAGTAGTAAATAATAATAATATTATTATTATCATATTTCATATATATTTTCTTTATAATATTTTTATTTATTCTTTACTATATTTATTTTATAATTATTTTTATATCGTAATAATGTTAAAATATTATTTTTCTGCTTTATTTTTTTTATTGTAGAATTTTATTATTCATTATTTATTTTTATGTTCATATTATTATTATTACTTTCTTCTTATTTTTTATAATATTTATTTTATTCGTACAAATTAAATTTTTTCTTTTAACTTTTTTTACTTTGGTAGCATTTTTTTAATTTATAGGAAACTTGTTTATTTTATTATTTTCTTTTTATTTAAATATAATTTTTTTATTATTCTTCTTATAACTTTTTATATTATTTTTTTTGTAACACTTTATTTTTATAATAAACTTCTATATATGTATTGATATCATTAATATTTACTTTGTTTAACCTTTTTTATTATTTATTACAAATTTTTTTTATATTAACTTGTTATATATTTATTTTTATCTTTTATTATTATTATTTAACTTTGAAATATTTTCTATTTTTTATTATACATTATTATTTTTATTTACTGTTTATGTTTACTTATTTTTATGGTAACTTTTTTAACTTTTGATATACTTTTATTATTTATAATATTTATTTGTTTTATATTTGTAATAATTTTTTTTACATGTTATCAAATACTTACTCATTTAATTATTTGAAACTTATTATTTTTTACTTCATATATAATTATTATTATATACTCATCTATTTACATATCAATTTTACTATTTCACTCTTTTTTCCAATTATTTTTAATTAATTATTATTATTATAGAAAAACCTGAACACAATTTTGGAAGACAAGCACACAATGTTTCTGCTTCATGATCTCCTGGCACTTTCCAATCACGTGCGTTTTTTATTGCTCAACTTCACTAATTTTTGTTTTTTATTAAGTTTTGCTTATAAAAATTTTCATGTATATGAAAGTTTTTATAAATAATGAATAATTTTTTAATCATATAAAAAGTTTATTTTAGTTTTTTTATACCAAACTATTATTATTTTTAATTATTAAAAAAAAGTTTTTATTGTATATTTGTTATTTACTTTGAATTTTTTTTAAGAATATTTATATTACTTTCAAAAGTTTTCTTAAAATATTATTCTTTTACAATTTTATTATAAAATTTTTTATGTATATTATTTTTTAAATTCAACTTTTTTTAAAAAAAAATTATTATATTTCTTACTTTTAACTTTTAACTTTTTATATTATTTGAAGAAGTTTTTAATAAATTTTTATTATTTTTATTAACATTTAAATATTATATTATTAAAAATGTTTTAATATATCTTTATAAATATTATATTTTTAAAAAGTTTTTTTTAGATATTTTCATTACTTTTATTTATATTTAAATATTACATTATTTTAAAAGGCCTTAATATATTATTATTTTACTTTAGGCCGTTTATTAATATTTAATATTTTGAAAAGTGGTTTTATATAATTTTTAAGTGTATATACTTTGAAAAAGTTTTTTAATATATTTTATTTTTTTTTCACTTTTATTAATTTTTAAATATTATATTCTTTTAAAAAATATATTTTTAATATATATATATATATTACTTTTCACTTTTAATATTTTTTATTACTTTTATTTTTTAAACTTTTTATAATTATATTCTATAAAAAAAGTTATTTTACTTCTCTTTGTTATTTTATTTTTAAATTTTAATTTATTATAAAAAAAAATTTATTTTACATTAATTTTTTTTCTTCTTTTAAAAAATATTATATTCTAATAATAAATTTATTTTTCTTTTTCTTTTAATCTTCATAAATTTTATATCATAACAAAAAAAAATATATTTATTTTATATTTATTTTTTTTAAGTTATTAAATATTAAACGAATTTTTTAACTTTTATTTGTTTTTATTTTACTATTGATTTTTATATACAGTTTTTTTTATTAACTTTTTTTTTAAATATTTTGTTACTATAAGTTTTTTTATTTTACTTTTATTTTTTATCTTCTTAATATTATATTATATTAAAAATAAATTTATTTTCTATATTTTTTATATTTTTTTATATATATTAAAGATTTTTATTATTATTTTCCTTTTATTTTTTTACTTTATTTAAAATTATATCATTATATAAGTTTTTTCATTTTACTTTTATTTATAACTTTTGAAATTTTATATTATTATAAAATAAATAAATTTTACTTTTATATTTTGTTAACTTTTTTTGATATAAAAAAAAATTTATATCTTTTTATTTTTTTTACTTAATCAATAGATTTTATTATTTTATCGAGTTTATTTATTATACTTTTATATTTTAATCAACTTTTTAAGGTTTTCTTTTATTTTGCTTTCATTTTTATTAACTTTTCTTATATGTTATATCATATTAAAGAGTTTTTTCTATAATACTTTTATTCTTATTAACTTTTGTTAAATATTATATTATTTTAAAGACTTTTTTAAATTTCTTTTACTTTACTTATTATGTTCACCTTGTTTAAATAATATATTATTATTAAAATTTTAGTATTATTATTTTTATTCAGCTTCCTGAACTGCACGAAAATATCCTGAATGATCTTCACGGGTGTCTCGACGAAAAAGTTCGGGAAAAGTTTTCCTGTTTACTTAGCGAGTGTTCTCCTTTCAAAATGCTCACCTCGCAAGCTACTTTCTTTCAAAGTGTAACTATTATTGTTACTATTATTATCATTATCATTATTATAATTATTAATTTTTTTAACGCTCAAAAATGTTTTATTATAATGAAATCTAAAAAGTTTTATATATTTTAATGAATTATTACTCTGACTGAACTCTTTGAAAAAGTTTTATTTATATATATAAAATAATAATAGAAAAGTATACTCTTCATTAAAAAGCTTATATTTATTATATTTACTAAATTTTTTTTATTATATTAAAATTTATAAACTTTTAATATATTTAATAGAAAAATAAACGAAACTTTGTATTATTATTTTATTAAATTATAAAGTACTATTAAAAAGTTAACAAACAATAGAAATATATTTATAGCTATAATTTTTTTTTTTTGGTGTTTATATTTTAAAATACTCAAAATATAAAGAAATATAGTTCACTACAAAATGTGCACTAGTTTGTTACTGGTTTCCTTTTTATATAAATAAAGCGGTAGTTTTCGTATAATCAAATCATTATTCATTTTAAATTTACGATTAAATTTATTGGTTGAGCGGTTAAAGCGGTTTTTTAAGGATATCTATGGGTCGCTCAGCTTTTAGAATTTGCAGTGCTGAAGGCTCTCGTTTTAATAAAAGCCCAACAAAGAGTTGCACTAACAATAAGGAAAGTATGAAATAAATGAAAATAAATATAAAAAAATTTATTTTTAATAAAAAAGTTTAAAGAAAATAAAAAATAATGATAAAAAAACTTTTTTTATTACTACAATAAACTCTGCAGAAACAAAAAGAAAACACCAACACCAAATAATTATTATTTTTCATAATTATTTTTAATAATAAAAATTTAAATTTAATAATAATAATTAAATTGAGGATAAAGGAAATAGGAAAAAGACAAGTCACATAAAATAATATTTATTGGTGCACTTTCGAGTGATTGTTCATTAAGCATTCGCATAACTTTAGTTTGGCCAGTCACAATCTGTGCTTGTGCTCCTAAAAATTTTAAGTGAATATATTAATATTTTTATATAAGATATTAAATTATTTACTATTTTTAAATTTTTTAAATGCTACTCTTTTTTTAATCTTATAAAATTTATTAAAGAAAACTGAAAAAAAATTGAAAAAATATATAAAAAGTATATACAAAAAATGAGGATATAATAAAAAATCTTTCTAATTACCTTAAATTAATTATACATTATTATTTTTATATTCATAATAAAGCAGTTTTTACCAAAAGTTTTTCTCCATTTTTAGTTTTGGCAGTAGTCAAATTTTTAATGAAAAAAAAATTAAAGAGAAAAGTTACGCTTCAGCACTACTTTATTTAGCGTTGGATTATCTCTAATAATCCACGTGCTCATCCACGCGGTACATATACCATGTTTTATTATATCACTTGCCCATGCCATGTGTTTCAAGTTTATTCCCCATTTTGTACATTTTTGTATACCTTTCTGAAGGTAAAATTGATTTGCTCCCCTCTTTCTCCATCATTTAGTTTCTTAATCATTATGGACAGTTCACTATAGATAATAATTAATTAGAAAAAAGAAATTCGTTGTATTAGTTTAGATAAATCGAGTTTTTTATAGTAATAATTAATAGATAAAAGTTAATTAACTAAAAATTCGTTAAACCATTTCAATGTTAACATATTTTATTTACTACAATTATCGCTTATAATATTAAATAAAGAATTAAGAAGTAATAAAATGAAACCCGCTACAGTTTGTTAAAGTTGCGATTTTCATAAAATAATAAATAAATAAATAAAAGTTCATTGTACTATTAATATTAATAACTTCATATTTTTATTAACTATGAATACTTATTAAACTATTACTAATAAAAATAATAAGTAAATAAAAAAATAATGGGTAAAAACTTATTATACTACTTTAAAGTTGAGACTTTTATATATTTCGATACTTAAAAAAATAATAATGATAAATAAATACTTTTATTAGATATTGAAGAATTCAATAATGGAGCAGTGCGAACGAGCGCTCAACAAAACATATACGATTACGAGCCTTTTTCGGGGACAAGCACAAGATGTTTTGAATTTATTTTTTTTTAAAAATTATTGATATTATTATAATTAATAATAATAATAATAGTAGTAGTAGTAGTATATTTTAAAACTAATTCTAATCGTTTTGATATTTTTAATCATTATTAAAATTTTAACGAAAAAGTTTATTATTATTTATTATAAAACTAAAACTTTTATTATATATTACGAATATAAAAATATTAACTTTTTTTAAAAAATTTTTTTTATACAATACTTTTTTTCTTTTTCTTTTTACTATAAAAAAATTTTAAAGTAAAATCTTCTATTTTCTACTTATTATTTTATATTGAATTACTTTATCAGTATCTTTACTATTTGGAAAACTTTAATTACTCTAATCATTAAAAAACTTTCTTACTTAATTCTAATATATATTTTTTAAAATAAGAAATTCTTGTAAATAAAACTTTTCTAATAACATTTTAAATATTTTTTTAAAAAGAAATTGTAAAAACAAAACTTTTTATAAATTTTAGTTACAATAAAAGTTAATACTAAATTTATTTTAAAGATATATTATTTTTCTATAAGGATTTATATATAATAATGTTATTTCTTAAAACTTTTAAGTATTATTATTATAAGATTTACTGATTTTTTGCTTATAAACAAAAAAATGGAATAGATTTTATACATTAATTAAACTTTAAATTTCTTTTTGATATTTACTTTTTGAGAAGTATAATATTAATATTAACTGTTTTTTATATTCTTTTATAATAAAGTTTAATAAAGACGGACTGTTCTACTTTTAAAATAACTTTTATTATTATTAGTTTGAAAATATTAAAAATTTTATTATAAATATAAAAAAAGTCTAAGTTTATATAACTTTTTTAAAGTAAATATTTTTATTTTTAATATATCGAGTTTACTTCACTGTTATTATATAAAATAATTACACTACTTTTATGTCTACAATAAAATATATCCTTTTTACTTTTTGGTAATAAAAAAGTTTTATTTAAAATTATTTTACATATTTTATTATTATGTATAATATAATATTTTTAGTATGCATGAAACTTTTTTAAAGATAGTAATCTTTATAATTATTGTTATTAAAACTAATAAAAATCCAATTCTTATCGACCAAGCTTCCTTATTTATTATTATTAACTTTAAATTTATAATAAAAATAGTTAATTTACTATTTAATGTAATATATACACATTTTATTGATTGTATAAAACTGCTATTGTTACAAAAAGTTTATAATATGTTGATAATAATAAAAAATAATAATAAAACCTTAATAAATATAATATATGATAAATGTAATAACCATCATTATTAATAAATATTTATATTCAAGATGCCGAGCAGTCAATCATATTTTGCTTCGGATATTTTAAAGCCATTAAAAGAAGTTGTTGACGCTTCACTACTTCCGCAGGGAATTTTGTTAAACTTAAAAACTGAAGTTTTAGAAGAAATCACCGAACAGTTTTCTCTTTTTTAATTTTTAATAAAAATATTGAAATATCTATAATAATTACGACTAAAAAAATTATTTATAAGAATTTTTATTAATATTATAAAAGTTTTCTCAGAAATAATATAATATTACTTTTTTGAATATTTTACTGGAAAACAAAAAAAGTTGAAGTTTTTGAAGATGTCAATCAGTTTTCCCTTTTATTTATTTCTTAGGAATTTTATTAAATTTACAATAAACTTTCATTAAAAAAAATTATTAATACAAATTTTTTAATTTTTTCTTTAAAAAAAAGTTTTCTTATTTGTTGTTTATAAATATTGTGATTAAGAACTTAAAAGAATTCAAGTTATGCGAAAAACTACCAATCAATTTTAATATATTATTTATATAAAATTTACAAGAAATTGTCAGTATCAAAGTTTTTTCCAAAATTTTTTTTAATAGGAAAAAGTTTTCTTTTTGTTGTTTTTATAAGTTGTTATTAAAAACTTTAAGAAATTGAAGTTTTTGAAGAAACCACCAATTAGTATTCTTTTTTAATTTATTAAAAAAAGTTTTTATATAGTTTCGATAAACTCCAGTAAATAAATTATTTACAAAATTTTTGATTTTTATCCAATAAATGTTTTAAAGATATTAATTATAATTATTTTTCGCAATGATTTTAAATTTTAATTTTTTTTTTAAACATTCTGAATTAAAACTTTAAAAAATTGTAGTTTTAAAAATTTTGAATATTTATAATAATCTTCCAGCTAAATAAAAATTATAATTTTTTGTTTTTCTTATAAAAGGTTCTAAAAGTAATCTAATATTTTTTTGCTTTAAAAATTTTGTTTGTTGGTTTCTTTTTCTTTAAAAAATTTTAAATGTTTATAAAAAATATTTACAAAAGTCTTATATGAAAATAGTTATAATTATTTATTTATGATTAAAGATTTTACTTGTTTTCTTTTTTTTTAACTCATACTTATTTTTACACTCCATATATTTGTTTATTTTTTATATATTAATATTTTATATAAAGTTTGAAACTCCCCCCCTCCCCCCCCCAAGATTACTATTTAATATAATTTTAATTTTAATTTACTTTTTTATCAAAAATATTTACTCCATACATATTTCATTAAAAATCTTTTCAATGATCCTTAAAAGTGTATAAAAACTATGGAGGAAAAGATCTTTCATAAATTTTATACTCTAATAACTTCGTTATAAACCTTTTTGATTAACTTTTTAAGTAAATTATTATTGTAGAAACTAAAGGAGAATTACAAAAACTTTTTTAATTAACTTTTTTAAGAATTCATTAAAGTGGAAAATTAAAAATGATTTATAATTCTTTTTTCTTGCACGTGTCCATAAATTCAAACGTAGTAAAGCGCGACAGCCGATAATAAAACCACGTTCTTGTTCTTTTTAATAAAAATAAAGAACTTCAGCTTTGATATTTTTCTTAAATAAAAATTACAATTAATTCTGAATTTGGATGTAATATTATGGAAATAATTTTTTGTCATGGCGCTTCTTATAGTATTTACCAAAAATTTATAATTTGATTCTTTTTATTTTTAAAATTTAAGGAAAACTGACCTTATTCGCTAAGCAACTGCGGTTTATACTTTAATTTATAAATTTTTTATTTAATCATCTAATAATATTAGATTTTTAATACTTTACCACAATCTGGATCTAAATTAAGTGAATCTAGTAGAATACGCTTACCAAATAAAAATAAATTCTAATCTGAATACAATTAATATTTTTTTAAATTAAAATTCTATAAAAAAATTGAAATAGCTAATGTTCTTACTTTTCTTTTAGCTACTACGCAGTTATCTCTGAAATTCTTTGCAACGTGGAAAGTACGGAAAAAAGTTTGCTTGCTTTGCGAAAAATTAGAAAAATTAATCATAAAACCGGCCCAACCGATGAAGATCGCATTAAAAAGCAATTGTGTTTAGACGTCACTTTTCATCTTCAACAAGTAATTTTCTGTTAAAATTAAATTTGTTTTATAAAATTGGTTTCTAATTTATAAAGACTTTAAATTTTTATTTAAAAACTAAAAAAATTGTATTACATAGAATTTAATATAATTTATTTAAGCTAAAGCAAAGAACCAAGTAAATTTTGAGATCAAGTATTGAGTATTAATAAAAATAATAACCGAGAATTTTTTTTATTTAGCCTTAAAGCTGTTAAGAAAATTTAATATATTTACTAAAAACAGGCGGAGAAATTAAATTTAAGTACTAAAGAAGTTCCAGCTATCGAAAAAATGAAACTATTAAAGTTGACATTCTGAAAATTAAACCTTAGTTAAAAAAGTTGAAGTTACAATAAAAAAATTAAAAATTTATTATAATTTTTTTTTTATTGTTTTCAAAATAATATATTTCTAAAAAAAAGTGTATTTATTATTATTAACTTGCTATAACTTGATAGAAATATTCATTTCAAAACTTGAAAAACTTTTTTAGCAGCCTAAAAAAAAATAATTAAAAATAAATAGAGAAGCTATAAATTTACATACACAGTGATTCACACATTCCATTAAATCGTAAACTTCCTGTTGACAAGTTTCTGTTGTTTTCTTTCTGCTGTTAACGCGGGCAGTACACTTTTCAAGTTCTTGAATGAAGGATGAACAATGAGAAATTCGGCATCTCTCTTGAATCTAATAAAAAAATATATTTTTATAAAAAAGTATAACATTTTATTAAGTAAATTAGTCAGACTTGAGGCATGGCATCTTCTGGATCCTCACGATCTTCTTCCTCCTCCTCTCGACCTTCCAAAGTACTTAACTTCTCGATAGAATCATAGTCTTCCCTTCTCTTTTCATCTTCGGAAGAGTTATGCTTTTCGGTCAATTCCTCAAGCATGGTTTATTATATTGCTAAAGCAAATTAAATAAAAAATATAAAAACTGTTACATACAGATAGTAGCTAAAGTTTGCCGAGGTATTTTACAAGAACTTAAAAATTTTAATGAAAAAAAGACGATATGTCTTGTAATTATTTCTTTATTTATATAAAAAACAGTATTTATTACTTATTTAAATTTATAAAAGGGTGTATGGATTTTAAATATTTATTATTTTTCTTAAAATAATTTTTGCATTTTATTATTTATTATAACTATTTATTATATAAAATTTTATACAAATTTACTATTCTTTTATTAAAGTATAAATAACATTAAAACTTTTTTTTTAGGTTTAAAAGAAAACTAAATTAACTTTTTTTAATATTTACTTTTTACTCAACTTACAAAGTACAAGTAAAAAGAAGTCTTTTTCAGCACAAACGAGGGAAAAACAGAAGAGCCCCCCAAGAAAGTTAAAGTCTACACCCCGTTTGTTACATAGTTAAAACTTTTTTTACGATTGCCACATTTTTTTAAGTTAGTTTGCTTTAAAAATTCTAATTATATCTCATTTCTTACTTTTCAAAATTTTTAAAAAAATAAGTAATTTTTATTAAATAAATATTGCAAGTAAATAACAATTTTTAGTCTAATGAAAATAGTTTTTTTTTTATAATTTTGTAGTTTGTTACATGAAGTCTTTTATTCTCTTAAAATAAAATTATGTATAAAGTTTAATAACAGTTTTACTAGAGAATTTAAATTTAATAATATAATTTTTAATATAATATTGCTAAACTCGAAACATTAAATAATTTGCGGTGTTTTTTGCTTTAATTAATTGTATATCAAATTACTTTCAAAATTTATGTAAATATATATATATTATTACCGTCAGAACTCTATTTTTGTGTGATATTAAAAAGGTTTAACCATAAACTTTAAATAAAATGGAAAGCCAAATAAATAAAGCTACTGTAAGGGTGTTTACAAAGCAAGAAGGTATGTGTGAATTCACAGACGAATTTTTAAAGTGCAACTGAAATATAATAATATAAAAGGTATATATGTATATAAAGAAAATTGAAATAGAGAAACTAAAAAGTTTATGGTTGATATTTACACGACCATCCACACAACTATTTTTTTAAAAAAATAACACTAAACTTAAAATTAAAGGCGGGTTTGTCTGCTATTGTAGTGCGAACTTACTATAACTATTATACTATCCTTACTCAACTTACTATTTATACTTACCTTACTTTTGCTAAATATTTTGTTTGTTTTTTAACTTACAACTTATATATATTTAGTTTTAAACTATTATTTTGCATTTAACTCTATTAACCACTTTATATTCTATTTTTTTTTTTAAAAAAACGTGATAAGCACTCTTTAGCTAGTGTCGAACAGCAAAAACTTTTTGCTACTCTATTAGTTACAAACTTTGCTCTAAGAAAGAGTTAAAATGCTTGAAGCGAGTTTTATTATTTAAATAAAAATGACTGGAAAGATATTGTCTTTAAAACTTGCGCTACAAAATTGATTCTAAAATTCCGCGTTACTGATTTTAGGCAAAGTTTAGACTTAAAAGTTGACGCTTTTAGAAGACTGAAATGGCAGAGGTTTCCTAGAGTAATAATAATGATTTATATGATAGTATCCATTACGGTATTAAATTCTTAAAGATAAAAATAGTTTATTAGAACAGGAACAATAACTACAATAATACTGAAATTAGTAAATTTAGAATAAAATAATTATAATAATAAAGCTAACAACGCTGAAAAAAACAGTATCAGCGATGATAACTTGGGATGCCTCCTATACGAAACAACAAGTTTATTTTGTAGTATTCTAAAAAAATAGATATTTTAGATTCCGATGGGATTATAAAATTATACATTCCGGCTCTCCTATCTGAGAAAGCACCTAAAGTAGTCTTTTTTGTCATTAAAGAAATGCAAGTAAAGGGCATCAAGTTGGGCCTAGAATACCAGTATTTTTGTCCGATAAAAAAAAGTTAAAAGAATGCTGAAATATAATTAAAAGTCTCTATTTTAAATGTTAAAAATATTCAACTTCGTTAAATTATAATAAAGAAAAGCAGAAATGGACAATTTTTTACCATAAAAATTTGTATTTCTTAGTAGGGAAGCGTTAAAAGCGGTGAAATTATGATTTCATGTCGTGCCTTAGGAAGAAAATAAATTAACTTGCGCTAACTTGAAAGATAAACACTCTACTAGTTATAAGAGTTTGCTTTAAAAAAAAATAAGCTTCGAAAACAAGACAATATAACCCATTACACTTAAGCATCTGCAGACAGAGGTGCACACCAAGATAAGATTATAGCCAACCGGTGCTATTTTTAATATACACCATAAGTCCACAAAGACTTAGGTTCATAAGTGATTATTTTTATAGTTAAACAATAGAAGTTGATTAAAACAAATAATGGAAAATTTTTTAATACTAACGAGATTTGGGATTAAAAACAAAGGAAATTAATTAAAAAAAGGATTTTGAATCATGCTCTGATCTTTTAAACTCACCTGAAGAGTGGTGATAAGTTTTGCAACCGTAACTACACGACTTGCTGAGTAAACCATAATAATATAGAGAAAGGAGGTGCATGAACTCTTCTGGAAAATGAATTAAAACACTTTTTAAAAATGTTTTGAGCTACAGAGTATAGAAGCAAATGAGATATGAATTAAGCTTAGTTAAGCCGGTTTTGTAAGTGCATCTACTTAGAAGCCTCTAAATAAGGACCTGAGGGAAAAGACTTTTTAAAAGTTGTTTAACGGCGGTGCTCCCAACTACTATATATCCAAGGCTTTTTTGATAACAAATAATTACACCGTACTATTAATATTATAATGAAATGTATTATTCACGGTAATCATTTCTTTGTTCCTCGATTTATATGATAAAGAGCCCCAAATTTTAAAGTTTAGTCTTTTCTAATTCTCTATTATACTCTTTAAAGAGTCATAGTAAAAAAAATATATACGTAATATTACTTTCTTCAGTATAATTTTAAAAAATAACCTATCACAAATTTATTAATAGCATATAATTAACTTAGCTTGAAAATGAGTAGTAGAATTAAACACATTTCTTATATTTTAATTTTTTATAAAGTTATATATATATAATGTTTAAAATACTCACATTCTTACAATCGCTAGACTCAAAGTAATGCCACTTTAATAGCAAAACATTACGCAAACTATAAACCAAGCGGGTTGGGTTTACCTAGTGGTCAACTATTTAAATTATTAAAGCGAAAATCACATGCTAAAACTTCAGGGATGCCAGGGCATAACAGACTTGTTAGGTGGTCGCAGCGGTCTTCGCCTTGGTAATCTTTCTTCTCGAATTTTGTGTGTGTAAATAACTTCTATTATAATTTTTTTAAATTTTAAAATTAAATTACTTAGATTCCTGGAATTATGAACTTTTGATTTCTTTTTTTAAATTTCATTTTTTTAGCTCAAGGATTATAATTTAACAATGGTTACTATTTATAACTCTACTTTAATTTTTTTATGCTTTGTAACTTTTATTGCGATTTTATTATCCCTATATATGAGGCTTTTAATTTTTCTTGCTTAGATTTTTTTTTATTGCCCTTTTCTCGTATTGTTTACTCTAATCTTGTTTTTGGTATTGATTACTCTAATCTTGTTATTTAGGTGTTTCCTTTTTTTAAGTTTATAAAATATATTAAGTTTTGGAATTATTTTTTTTATTTAGTCTGGCCCCATAATATTGGGTTTAGGTCTTATTGGCTTATCCTTTCTGAGCAAGTTTGGAAAAAAACTATTACAAGGGTTATTCAATAACTTTTTATTGTTTTTTTTCCACTTATTATTTTTAAAAGACCGAATTTTAAAGTTAAAAATACCGCCTCATTTGCAAAGTTAAAACATTTTTATAAAGGAGGTTTTGAGGAAAAAATGTCGAAAAGGGAAGCTGCCCTTATTTTAGGAATTAGGTTACTACTTTTGCCTTTTCATATAATCACATTATAATAAATATATTTTTTTAGTCCTGCTACACCTATCAAACGCGTTAGGGAAGCTCATCGTAGAATCATGTTAGCTAATCATCCCGACCGAGGTGGGTCTCCTTTTTTAGCCTCAAAAATTAACGAAGCCAAAGATATATTAGAAGGAAAAAGGAAAATAAAATAATATATTTATTAAATTCAATAAAATAATATTAAACTTCATTTTTGTTATTTTTGTCGAATTTAAAATTATTTACAGTCAAATATACTAGTAACTTAATACGTAGTATATTATATAGAGGGAGCGCAAGAAATTTTTTTTCATATTATAAATTTATTATAGGGATATCAAATTTTTATAAAAGGAAGAACAAGCGTAAATAGTTGTATGTTTGCGCAGAAATAACATAATTTACGAGTTATAGATATATAGGTTTTATATTTATAACTCTTTCAGCTTCACAACTTTCACTGCAAAAACTTGCGTTTAACTTTTTTACACAAATATATTAATGAACAAGCCTATTCACCTCTCACTAATTTTCTCTTTGGTGTTGGTGCGTTTGGTTGACTTTTGCCATATTTCCGTTTTTTTTTTTTTCATGGTTTAAATAAACATAAGTTTGTTTGTCAATCATTTTCTCATCATATTCTACGGGGTTTCCCTTTAAAAAGTCAAAGTCCCACTTCTCTTTTTTATTTTCGAGAATCAACTCCATATCTGATTTGAGTTCTCTATTTAACTTAGCATGGTCGATTGGCCCAAATAAGTTTCTTTTTACTGAGCGACTCCCTTGAAAATCATTAGTAACGTAAGCCCGTGATCTTTTTAGGTTCTGGCTTTGATATCCCTCTGGTGATGTAAGATCTTCTTGAACCGTTTTATTATCTTTTGTGTTCCATCTACTTGTCAACGATTTAATAGTTTTTTCATTATCATTTTTTGGATTACTTTTTGATGAAATATTTGGAGAGATTGCATCATCTTTTCTAGAATTTTTCTTTATATTATTAGTTTTTGCAGTTGACATTCTAACAAACAACCTTTTTTTATACCTTTTCGATGTGTATATATTTTTCTTTAATTCAAACTTTGACTCGAAATTTTTTTTATAATATATATGTCATACTTTTTTTATACACTGTCAGTTGGTATTTAAAAATTATAATCGATAAACTATTTGTAGCTAGAGGAATGTGATAGAAATGCGAGATTATATTGCATAATACTTATACGATAAATTTGTGTTGTCGTTTAAAGTGTCGTAAATTTGTTAAAAAGTAAATGTACGATTATTGCTTGATCGCAAATAAAACCATTCATCTATATGTTTTGTTTTAAAAGAAATTTATAGCTTAGAATTAACAATATATCTTTTTGTCAATCTGTTAACGTTAAAAAGATAAGAATTTTAAAGTGATTTTACTTTATTTAATAGTTAAAACGATAAATTTAGCCTTTTTGAAGGTAATTATTAGACATTTAGGGATTCTCAGATGAATATTTATAAAAGGCAATACAAATACTAATTTAGAAATTCTATATTTTCTACTGCTGGTTTAACCTTGCATATAAGGTGCTTTGTTGCGAATATGACTACGTTAACAATATAAGCATTTTTTGTATATAATTTTCTTTTTAAGTCTTTAAGTTTCTAAGCTTAGGTTTTTCAATTTTTGTTTTACTTTATAACTTTGAAATTATTAATTACTAATAAAAGGACAAGTTAAAGTAAAGGGTATACCACATAAGTGTATATAACACTGGCTGATTATATTTTAATATAAAAAATTCTCTAAAGCTATGCGGATTTGTAATGTATATAGTTTGAGTACCGCGCAACCATAATACTTGGTAAAAAATACTTGGAAAAAAAAAAAGAGCTCTCTGGTTTCAAATTTAGTAACTTAAGCGCTAACTTGCGGTAATAAGATATTATATATATCTAATTTTACTTCGGACTAGACTTTTGGCTATAAATTTATATATACTTAACGCTAATTTTTTATTAATTTACTAGAGACCCATTAATAGCTCAAAGCAAAAAGTGGTCTCTAGTCTCTTTCAACTCTCGAGGAATATATAAATAGATTTAAAAACAATGAAATACAATAAATGATTATTTTAAAGTAAAAATAAAATAATAGAAATTTACTTGTAGTTAAAGACAAACTCTAATTTTACCATATGATCACTTTAATAAGGGGAAAAGGGATTATTATACATTAATTATAACTCTATAATGTAATTTTCTTGACCTTGAGAATAATATATATAAGTTTTTCCTTTAGATGGTAAAATTCTTCTCTCACTATTATCTTGTGCCTGTTAATTTTTTAAGCGCTAAATTAGAAAAATGAATTACAGTAAATATTTTGGTTTCCTATTAATCTAGTGACACAAGCTTACCAGCCCTCTATAAAAGCTTAAGTTTTTTTTAATGATGTAATCACCTAAAATTTAGAAGTTAAATAAGATCATTTAAGGTAAAAAAAAGTGATTCTAAAACTATGACGATGTATTAAATTAATAAAAATATGTATATTAAGCACTCAAAGGATATGCTTGGTAATGAGAAAGTTTTTCTTAATATTGTGCTTTGAACTACGGATCAAATGTAATATAATTCCTAGTTACTTATAAAAATGTTTCTTATTATCTATGATATAAATCTCGCTATTACTTTACTTCAATAGTTACACTTACATAAAAAATATCGTTGTGATAAAAAGCCAATAAACCGCTTCGTATATAACGTCCCTAACTGGCTTAAAAAATCAAAATTTTGTTTAAAGTCTTCATATTTTTAAAACTTAGAGTTCCAAGTGGTCTATAAGAAAATATAGAACTGAAATTTTGTGAATCTGTAGTTATTTAAGATGCCTTTAGTTCTCAATATATTAAAAAAAATATTATGTTAACGTAATGAAGCATAATAAATAGATGAACTTGGCTATAAAATAATGCTACTTTTTCCTAACAAAAATACGTGATAAAAAGCTATGTGCTTTTTTACCTTAAAGTTTTTATAACAGAATAGTTTATACGAATACATTTATCATTTGAGGAAAGGCAGAGACAATATTAAAAGTATTTGACTAAGTACAATAATCAAAGCTCAAATTTTTACTAAATATCATATTCTTAATAAAGATAGAAGTGTTCGTGTTTACATAACTTTTTTAGTCCCAAACCGTAAAAGCCTTTTTATTAATATAAGTTGCAACTATTACATAGCCTTTAGGCGCGTAGAAGGCCCATTTTATAAATATTTAATGGCTTAACTGGTTTTTGTAAAAAAAATTTGTAGATGTAGAGAGATAATTGAGTCACTTAATTATTAACCAATATGCTATTCTTTTACTTTTGGGATGTTAACCACCTTTTCAGTTACTTGACCCTTACCCACCCTTTAACAGGCAAAACTCTAGGGCTTAAAATAGATTTGTGTTTTTTTCTGCGAAATCACTTCCTATGTTGGAACTATACTTTAAAGTTTAATATTTGTTTTTAAAACTTGATTCTATATTCCCACCCAATTAATATTTCAAATTAAAACAGTAAAACAATTGTTTACTTGTCTACCTAACCAAAAATAAACCTTACATCCAGATTGGACACTTTTTTTTTGACCAATAAAAAGCTCGGTAGCATATGCTTAACTTAACGTTCACTGGTAGATATATTTACCACTTTTTTTTGTTGGTTGATGCCTAGTTCGCCAGAACATGGTGCCCTAACTTAATAGGGATTGTTTCATTGGCCGTGTCTATAGTTTGGGGTCAATTTCCATTGATCTACTCTTGCAAGTTGGACCTAGACGACAAATGGTAAACATTGTAACCAGAAACCTATAAGGGGTTAAGGGTGCATTAAAAGAAGATATTTTAATTGAAGCCTCAAAAAGAGAGACTGAAAATCGATTTAATTACTATCAACTCTATTATAATATAGTTGACGAATGTGTATTCTTATAAAGAATGAATCGCTCCCCGTTGGGGGCGTACTCTTTCTGGAGTTGCGGTTGATTCCACACTGGTATACACAGAAATAAAAAAGTCAAAATGCAGTTTTTATTTTTTAATTAAATAGGTTGTAAATTCAAAGAAAACCTGTTATCTTCTAACTAATAAATAAAGAAAGGCTAGCTAAGTACGTTCATCTTGTACTTAATGTTTTCTCGAAAAATTTAAGTAAACACAGCCCGTGTAATTTTGCTTAAAAAACTATTATTAGCTGTATTAGCGTATACAGACGTAACGTCAAAAAAATATTGATTTTACAAAAAGTTACTACTAGACACTACAACTATTTTTCTATTAACCATAGTCCATTATATAAGTTGTTAAAAATATTATTAGCCTCCACTATTATGTTTGTAAAGCTATGTATATATCAACTATGAAAGCTCTTTCTTCCCATGTTAATAACTTATTTGATATTTTTTTTAATATCTCTAATACTCTATATTTTTAGTGCTTTGCGCTAAATAATAGTGTAGTTTAATTAAATATTAATATATATATGCTAAAATAATTAACGTTATGTCCTGATCGATTCTCTTTACAGCTCCGTTTCTCTAGTCCTCAGATCCACAAACTTATACCTGAGGTATATATAAACCTGAACAACCAATATATTTTAAAGGTTCTGACCACTATTCAAGTTTTAATGTATCTTTATAATGCTAATATTCGGTAATTTCCAAATTACGTTTTTCAAGTTTCCATACCTTTTTACGGATCACCATCCTCACATTAAAGCTTTCTACAATGGTATTAAAGTTAAGCTCGGCGACCAACATCATGTATATTAGCAAATTTTGTTAGTGAACTCGCGTATATAAAAGAATAATGGTAAATTTTTAAACGTTATTACATTATATATGTGGTTAATCTATGTTTTTTTACACAAAAGCAGACAACTGTTAGTTAGAAACCCACTCGCGTAAATCTTTCAAGTTGACTATAACCATTATTTACGTAAATTTATCATACCTAAACTGGGGGATGTCGTCATAGCTCCGCCAGCTATGAACAGTGAAGTCTACCAGCACAAAATTTGGAAATTGTATAACCCCGCCCCCATAACTTCTGATCAACTATAGCGCGTATGACAAATATACCTATTTTACGATTACTCCCAGAAGACAAATAAGTTGTCGTGCAGCTTAAAAAGTATTGTACCGCTTGGTAAATATTAATAAAAGCCTTGTGCTTAGCTTAAAGAAGTTATTAGTGCCTAGAGCTATCGAAAACTATGTACCCAGAGGTCTACTAAAAAAGGTAATTTTATAAAAACCTTGCAATTCTGTTATTGTTCTTCCCTCACGCAAGGTATTAATTGAATATTACTGACCAAAAGATGTTAACTTTATCAAGGATAGGAGTGGCTTTAGTCGAGGGCATAAGAGATTAAGTGTTCACCAGCGTAATGATTCATAAAAAGATCGAAAGGTAGCAGGAACTTATCCTACCAGGACCACCGCCATTTGGTTATTCATAGGTTTTTAAACACACCAAACAATAAACACCTGTCCTAAGGAGGCTGAAATCATTGGTTAAAGTATTAAGTCGTAACAGTGGAAAACTGCCAATAATCCATTCAACCTCGAATAATAAACCCTCGGCCTTTACGAGAAAAATGACCAGCATGGCTGCCAACCAGGCCTTACCGGCTTCTTAGAAATATTAGCTATAAAAAGGGCTTTAGATAAATTTACGACATCCTTAATTTTAGTATTATATATAATAATATTGTACTATTACATAATTTTATGAACTATTTAAAGAAAATAAGGAAATATATTTCAAAAAAAGAATGTACAGTCATTTAAAAAGCCTAGAAAAGTTTCACTTTTAAGCACTGGCTATTATGAGATTACTTAAGAAACCTTGAAGAAAAGGAATAGCTACTTTAAATAACAAATTGCAAGCATATGCACAACTTCTTGTGCTTTACTTATAAAGAATACCTTAAAAGGAATTATTATTATTTTACTAATGATCAAATAGAAAATTAAAAAGATGGTGCATGTAAAACTCTAGTTATCCGCGCATTGCCATATTTTGATGATTTTATACTTAACACCAAGCAAATGAACTGCACGCCTAGTTATTGTTTAGAATTTAATTGCCTTAGAGTAGGATTTAAAATTAAATAATTGAGTGTGACTATATATCGTTTATTAGGTATACCTTTTATAATTTATTGCTACAATATATGTGTATACATTTTTTTTAATAAAACACATGGTGCTATCATATTTTTCTGCTCTTTCTTCCCTTATTTCTTTTTAGGTTTTTACCGCGTCTTCAGAGTTTTAGTTTGACATTGGTCTAAAGGACCAGCGGTATTATAAAGGTTATAGTCGAAGTTATTAAATAGCTTAGTAGTCTAGAAAACAATTAAGTAAATACTAAGTTAACTAGTTTTACTAAATATTTTAAACAGATTTAGAAAATTTATTTAAACAGTTATAAACGCTATTGTCAAATTCGAGACTACGCTGTTGGGCGTCCTAAATAGCAAACCCAAAAATTTTTTAAATTAAAATTACAAGCCAATGAAGCTCATTGGCTACGCTCTTGAAGTTTATTGGTTGGCAGATTTCTGAAAAATTTGTAAGAGAAAATTCCGGTAATAAATACTTTTTTAGCAATTTTTTTAACCTGTTTAAGATGTGATCACAAAGTTCAATGTTAGATAACGGATAAATTTAACCGTTCATAAATTATAAGTTAACTTAACTTAATTATAGAAAACTGATTCTTTCATAAAAACTCTTGATTATTGCAATCACTGACTAGGGAATAGCTTATAAAGAATCTTTAAATCAAATATTTACAGGAGGGTTATTAAAGTTACCATTTATAGGAGTGGAAGATTTAAGAAATTTAACTAAGGCCAATATATGTATGTCTGCAATGCACGCTTTAAAGAAAACTTTGGCTTTTAAAAGAGTGGTGCGAGTTAGTCTAGGAAACCTGTTCTCTAACACAAGTAAAAAGGAAGAACTGAAGGCTTTGCTTGATTGAAGCTGACAGGCGTTATTTTTCTTTTTTTTTTAGGTTTCCTTTTACGTATAAGTACAAGTAGTTGTTTTTTTGCTTGTGCTGTTATATAATAAGTTTACTATTTATTTGCTTAAATGTTTGTTACCATCCAACCATAAGTATTTTACTTTTTTAGTAAAATTTTTTTATTGCCTTAAGAAAAGGTTGGTCGTTTTTCATAAGGAAAAATAAAGAAAAGATGTTATAGCGGTCCACTTTATGTTAGACACTTACCTTGCAGTAATTATTTAGTGAAAAAAAATAACGTGCTAACAACACTTCACGTCTAATGATTGTGTCGCAACAAGCTATTTATCCGTTCTACTTTTTAAAAAAGCTATGGTTTGGATAGTGGGTGTAACTTCCTCTCAAACAAGTATAGAAAATTAAACTTACATTAGCCGCAGTAGTTTAAGCTCACTTTCAATAATGTATACCTACTGAATCAAGTACTGCTCTCAAAGATATCTTAAAATTGTTCCAAAATATATTTTTAGTCTAAGCCTCCATTCCCTTAAATAATCTGTAAAGAGAGGGTGACACCCTATGTGAGTGGGGTACAAGGGGGCTGGACAAATTCTATTTCAGGTCATGGAGACATGTGCATCTAATGCTTGTCCTATTTCGCATGGGGTATATTTGTATCCTACCAGTAAGTGTCCACTCTACTGCAAAACAAGTCTTTTACTAAATGGACGTCGGGTATGCCAAAAGGGTAAACCGTTCTATTAAAAAATTTAATTAGCTTATTTCTTACAACCGCCATTAAAATTCCGAGCATTTGTTTCTTAATGATCAAAGCAAAAACGGAATGCATGTTAATGTTACATTCTAATTTATACTTTCAATGCTACGGGGCCCCGCCAATAGCAATGCGAAGCCAGTTCATATGGCCTTTAAACTAGTTTTCGGGGCCACCATCCCCAATGGTAAGTTTATAAGTTGTTTTTTCATTACTCTGAGTTAAACGGCGTAAATCCAAGTCGATATTTTTCAGGGACAGCCATACTTCTGTTTAGAGCAAATTCTTTAGAGGGCAAAGTTATAAGATTAAAGATATCTTAAAACTATAAAGATAACAAAAAAAATAGTAATGAAAACACTAGCAACTTAAAAGGCCAGGTCATTAGCGCCTGGGCAGTCAAGTTCGAAATTGGTCAAAATAAACTCTTCTAAAGTTAAGTTCATGGCAGATAAAGTCCGGAAATGTGGGACGTGGGTTGTTGCATTTTAAAATTCATAAAAAAAAATAGATAAAAACATTTTTTCAGTTAACCGTATAATAGCTGTTTTTTATTGATTGAACTTAGCAATTATGAAAGATAGTCATTCGGATAATAATTTAATTAGGAAATTTGTATTTTTGTGTTTTACGAGCTATAGTATATATTTTGCAATTTTTTTTTGTTTTTGTGTCATATGTTATATATATTATTTTATCTTTTGTGTATCGTGTCTTGTGGTTTTCATTATTATATTTGTATATTGGGTTGCAAGTTTAATGTTGGTGATGTTTTCCGTGTTATAGCATGCCATTGCCATCTACTAAAAATTATATCTAGTAGTGTTTTTTTCGCCTCTATTTATATTTTTCTCTTTTATATTATTACATACTTAATAAACTCAAAGTTCTTGATACATAGCCACCAATATCACAGTAGGTCGGTTCACGTCCAAAGTTTTATCCGCCGAAGTTTTTACCATTATTAGACGAGACATTTTTTTTAATTGATAGTATAATTATGATTTTTCTGAGTTTTAATAAGCTTCTGTGTATCTTGTTAAAATCTTGAGCTTCATACAAGTATGCATGTTTTAAATCATTGCTAAAAAATGACCACTAATGATATTATTTAAGTTATATAAACGTTGAACCATATGCCTCACTTAAGCAAAAGCGGTTACCAAAGAGAGATTGTAATTCCGACATGTTCACTAGAGGGATAAACTATTGCTAACAACAGGAAGCCTTGAACTGCTTCGTATTATGCAAAACCGCGCCGTCTAGTAAAGACTCTCTACTTATGGACAACGGGGATGTTTTAGTGCAGAACTTTAGCAGCGCAAGTCTCTTGTTATAAAAAGTTTTCGAGTTAATACCATAAATAAAGTTACCAATTGGAAGTCCACGCGGTAACCAAGCTCACTTTATATCCTAGTCAGTATATTACCCAGCCTTCTCGCATCTCTCGGAAAAGCATGAGGAGGTAGCACGCCCCGAAAAGTCACGTTTATACACCACGTGTTACATCAGATTGTGTTGGTAATACTATACCATCTGACCCCAGTACGGTCAAGTGCCAATGTCCAATTTGGTTTTTGATTCCCATATTTTTGTCCATTTCTTATACTTATCCTTAAAGAATTAACTTTTTCCCTTTATAATATAATAAAGTATAAATTTCAATGAACTATAATTTTATTTTTTCAAATTTGAAAATTTAATATTATTGATTACAATTATTAAAAATTAAAACAAGAAATTTATAGTTTGGGCTCTTCTTCTTTCTTAGTCGTTTAAATGCGTGGCAAATGCAGAGCTCGTTAACCATTATGTCATGTACTTTTCACAAAATCAGTTGGTAGGATGCAACGTGGTACTACGACTTCCAAAAAGGAGTTTTATTTAAAAAAAAATTATTTTAATTTTTGGGCGTGAGCCCTAATTTTTTACGTATCTTTTCATTAAAATTATACCGCATAAACTATAAAAAAATAATTTCGCTAAATGTTCTCTTCATACTTGTATAGAGATTAATTAATGCTTTTGGTATATTGCTAGATAAAAAAATTCTATAAGGCAGTGCTCCAAAATGTTTAAAATTTTTAACGAGATTAATAAAAACCATTACAAAAAAAAAGTTTTATTATTAATAAAAATTAATAAAAGTTAATAATTATAATATAACAGTTTAATTCAATTCTGTTAAAAACGTTTCTTATGACCGCTTAAAGAATAGGCAATTAAACGCTTCACTTAAAGATCTGTTTATTATTAATAATAAAAAGTTTTATTCCTACTGATTTTTGATATAATTATAAAAATGATATTTACAACACATGTATATTTTGTAATAATCATAATTTACTTTTAATAAAGTCTCTTAGCTAAATTACTATAGCGAAAAAAAAATTAAAAAAAACTTTATAATAAAATTAGCATAATTAAATAAAAATACGTCGGATTATATTAAAAAATATTCAACTTTATTAATAAAAATAATATTCTTTATGATATTTTATATAAAATTATTAGTGGACATATAAAAGTAAAGAAAGATTTTTAAGTATTATTTTACTAATAATAACTTTACTATTTAATATTAATAAACTACTTATATTAAACTTAAATATTTTTCTCAAACATCCGGTGAAAATGTTAATATTTCTCAAAACTATTTGTATAAATTTAATAATTAAATAATTAATTTTTTTTACAAATAGTTTCTAATTTATTTTAATAAATTTATTGGCTTTTAAATAAAATATGATTAATAAATATAACATGTATTTTAAAAATTAAACTTTTTTAATAAAATTTATATAAAAAAAATTATATTTTTATTACTACTATTTTATATATTTAAGAAAATATATAAAACCAATAAACCTTTTTAAAAAGTTTTTAATTTTAAATTTTAATATTTTGTAATTAATAAAATGAATTTTTTTACTTTTTTATAATCTTTTATTTGTTTTTAATAAACGTAACATGTTTTAATAAAAAAATAAAAAAATAATTTTTTCAAAATTAAAAATTCTAATTAAAAATAATGTTAAACTACTTCATAAATAATATTAAGTAACTTTAAAAAAAAATAAAAATTTTAAATATTATCATAATTAAAAACTTTTTTGGCTTATATATATAAATTAATTTTATTAAACTTAACAAGTTTCAATAAATAATAAATAATTTTTTTAATAAATTTTGATTTTATAAAAAAGTAATAATTTTAAAACTTTAAAAAAATTAAAAAATTCTATAATAAAGGCATTTAAATTATAATATAATGAAAGTAATTTTAGTAACTTTTATTAGTATCCATTTTCATTAAACTTAACACGTGCCAATAAAATATGAATATAACTTTACTATAAATTTTAAATTTTTGATCAAAAATATAAAATTTACAAAGAAAGTTTTTCAATAAATTATAATAAACGTATATTTTTAAAAAAAGTAACTTTATTTACTTTTATAAATAAATTAATATTATTAACATGTTTTAATAAAATAAATATCTAACAAATTATTAAGCAAAAATAATAAATTTTTTAATTTTATAAATAAAATAAATAAACTTTTTCAAAAAATTATGAAATAATAACTTTATTAGCTTTAATAAATAAATTATCATAAAAAAACTTTACATCTTTTTTTTAAAATTTTATAATAATAAAAAAATTCTTGTTAAAAAACCTTTGGATTTGCCTTGCAATTTCGAATCCGCACGGAACCGAGTGTTCAGGAGGCGCCAAGTCAAGCAGATCCGTGAATGCTGGCTGGTAGTGATTTTTTATTAAGGCATAATCGGGAACGGGTGGGCCGTGCGTATTGGATGAAGGGAACTTGTAACTGTACAAAACCTGATTATCAAAAATAAAAGATTATTAAATTTTTAGAAAAAAGAAGTAAAAAGTTTTTTATTTAGAAGAAATAATAATAAAATTATATAAATTAAACAGTAAAACAACAAAACCAGTTCAGAATAGATAAACAACTAAAAAAAATTTTAGAATAACTTTTTCCTATAAAAAGTTTCAAATGAAAGAAGTAATTTATAAATTCAGTAGAATTAAATAAATATATCTGAACTTTTACAAAATAATAATAAAAAAAGATTAAGTTTTTAATTAAATTTTTTTAAAAACTCAAACATCAAAAAATTGTCAATCACAAAAAAAAATAAATAGTTTTTATTAATAATTAAATTATTTATATTAAAAAAATAATTAAATATAAAGTAAAAATAAGTTATTTTTATACAATTTCAATAAAAGTAAAAATAAATAATTTTTTTTAACTATTTTAATAGGAAAAAATTATAATATTACTATTAAGAGTATTAAAAGTTCTTAGTAAAAAGGAATATATTTTTTTTATTTATCGTATTAAATTTATTATTAATATTATTTATATATTTTTTTAATTAAAGTTAATAATAATAAAAGTTGTTATATTAAAATTATTATATTAGAAAATATAATTCCTTTTTTACTTTGATTATAAAATATTTGATTTTGTTTAAAAAAGTATAAAGATTAATAATATTATTATTTACTGGTAAACATTATATTTTATTAGACTTTTTAATATTATTATTATATAATATATATTTTTAACTTGTTATGAAAAAAATTAACATAACATTCAAAGTTACTAAGAATAATAATATTTATTTTATTAAATATTTATAAAATTAATCTTCTTTTTTACTTTGTTTTGAAATTTTTTATGTTTAAAAAAAGTACAAAAAAGTTCACATTTTTAAGAGTATTAAATTTTTTATAATTTAATTTTTTTTATTAATATTGAGGAAAATATTTATTTATGAATAATAAAATTTAAAAAGTTTCAAAAAAGTGTTAAAAAAATTATTATAAATAATAATATTATTATATTTCCAAGGAAAAATAATTCTATTAGACTTATTATTATTATTTATAAAAAAAAAATTTCTTTCTTACTTATTCAAAGTGTTTGATAAAAGTTTTATAATTTAATATAATAATAAAAATAATAAATTTTATAAACAAATATTAATTCTATTACGTTATAGATTATAGTATAAATATTAGTAAGATTTTTATTTATCATACTAATTTTCTCAAGTATTATTATTTATAAAAAAAATACGTTTTTTATTTTTTATAAATATAATGAATATAAAAAAAAATTGAAGATTCATATGTAAAATAATAATAATAAATTTTTTTATAGGCATTAATTCTACTGAAATTTTAATTATAATATATTTTTTATATTTTAATTATTTATAAAAAGTTTCTATAAAAAAAAAACTTTTTAAAAGATATATAAAAAGTAAAAATCCGCGATCAACTATAATTCATAGCCAAATAAGTATTTCATATATTTAAGTTTTAAATATAAATTTATAGATAAGTATATAAATAGTTCAGTAACATATAATAGTATATTAGTTTTATTACGTATAAAATATTATTAATATAAAATAATTTTTTTTTATAACAAAAAAGTTTATGAATTATAAATAATAAAAAGTAAAAAGTTACTTTTCATTAAAATATTATTTATTTTATATTTTTTTTATAAAAAAGATTATAACAATAATTAAAATAGTAAAGCAAATTTTATGTAGTATCCATTAAAGAAAATAAGTAAAACTTTTTTATCAAACTCAATTTTTTTGTGTTAATGATAAACTTTATAAATTTCTAATTCGATTATAAAAATTTATATTAAATTTATTTTTTTTAATATTACAATACAAATATTTTTTTAAAAAAACTAAAGTGAATACTATAACTTACTACCAAAATACTGTAAAAATTAAAAATTTATATATCATTTAAAAAATTTTTTAAAATAGTAATATTCAGTAAATAAAAAATAATAAATTTTCATAAAGAAAAATTATTAAAAAAACTAAAAAATTTTTAAAAAAACAAAACAAATTTATAATTAATAAAAACTTTTTACAAAATTGAAGTAATAAGTCATTTCTGTAAAAATTTTTAAAGTTTTTAAAAATATTAAAAATTATATTTTATTATAATTATTTTTATAAATATATTTTATTTTAAAAATTTTTATAATAAATATTAAATATAACTTTTATATAACCAAAAAAATATTAATTTTAATAATAAAATATATTAACTTTTTATTTATATAACATTTCTCCTTAAATTTTTCTAAATTATTTTAATAAAAAAATAAAAATATTTCGTTATAAACAAAAAAAATTAAAAAATTGTTTACTTTTTATTTTGTTTATAATTAAATTCAAAAAAATTTATATAAAAATATTTTAATGAAAAATATAAAATTTACAAAATAAAAATTTTTAAATTAGAATTTCTAATAATTATTAAAAAAATTAGAAATTTGTTGTTTTCTTTTTCAAGTAAACAAAACAAACTTTAAAAAATAGCCGATAAAGAAAAGTTTTGAAAATACATTAAAAGTCGTGAATGTAATAACAATAAAGAAACCAATTCTTCGGCGGGAATTTTTAGTTTTACTGATTTGGATTGGCCAATCGCTGTATTTTGCGACTTTTTTTTCCGTTGCTTCAGTTCTTCTTTGTTTTTCAGCCGCTCCTTTAAAGAACCTTTAAGCATTATTATTATTATTACTGTTATTATGATTATTACTATTATTATTATTTTTGTTATCGTTGTTATAATTATTATGTAAATAAAAAAATAATGATATTACAATTATTAGTTGATATATTAAATATTCAATATTATAAGTAATAAAAATTGTCAAGCAATTTTACTTTTATAAATTTATTGTATATTATTATTATTTAATAGTTACAAGATAGTTACTTTAGTTATCATTATTTACTTCTATATATTAAATGCATTGTTATCGTAAATATTATTATTACTAAAATTAAAATATGGGGAAATAAAATTTTTCATGTTTATTATTATATATTTTAATGAAAAAAAGTAATAAACTTCACGATTTACTTATTCGTAAGCAGTACATTAATATTATTTATTTATATATTAGAAAATATAATATTTTGCATTTTTTATATTATAAATATTATTTAATATTAACATTTAAAGTTTATTATATATCATTATAAATATATAATTATAAAAAAACTAAACTTGAAGCTTTACTTGTTCGTAAGAAGCATTTAATATTTACTTATAAATCTTACATATATAACTAACTTCTATTAATAATTATTATGAAAAAATAAAAAAGCTAATATATAATAATAAATAAATAAAAAGATCAAGTAAAACTATAAAAGAAATAAAATACATTAAAGTGAAGTAAAAAAATATATATGAAATAAAATGTATAAAAGTTTATAAGCATTCTTAATAAATGAATGTTATTATTATTATAAATATTTATCCAAAAAAGTAATAAACTTTATTATTGACCCATTCGTGAGCAGAACTTAGATATTATTTACTTTTGTATATTAAATATATATAATATCGTGTTGTTTTTAAAACTTTTAATAAACTTCTACAAAATAAATTATCATTATTAAGTTTTAGTAGTAAAAAAAAGTTTCTTTTTAGAAAATTATTATTTTAATATTTTTTATTATAACATTTAATAATACTTAATTATTTTTTTTTAAACTTTTTTTTTAGTTTTACAAAGTAAAAAAGTTATAATGTTACTTAAAAGTTTTTTTTTAATTTAATACTTCTTTAAACTTTTATAAAATAATACGTCATTATTATAAAGTTTTCTTTATATAAAAAAGATAAATATATTATTATATTTTTCCTACTTTACAACTTTAAAGAAAAACGTTATTATAATCATATTTTGGTAATACTTGAAAATTTTTATAAAATTTTCATAATAAAAAAGAGTTCTATTATAAAAAATAAAAAATACCGAGATTTTCAGTCTGAAGGGCCTCAATAAAGTCTTCATTTTCCTTTTCGTTTTCTTTTATCTTTTCTTTTATAAAATCGACCTCTTCTTGTTCCTTTTGAAGCGCATTTATTTGTTCTTTTTCAACCTGATATTATTTAAAATTAACAACGAAAGAAGAAAAAAATATTAATTCTACATAAAAAAAGTTAAAAAGGTCATGTAAAGTTTTTAATAAAAAAAAAGAAAAAATATAAATTTAATAAAAATATAAAAAAAGCAAAAAAGATATAAAACTTGTAGAAAACAATATAAATTTTACAAATATAAAAAAAAAGGAAAAAAAAACTTGAAGTTTACTTGTTGACTATCAGACTCAACTAAACTTTAATCATAATTAAATTTATATTATTATTAATATTTTAGAATTTTATTAAAAAATATTAACAATAAAATTTTAAATAAAAAATTTATATTTTATTTCATTAATAAGTAATGAATACTTTCATAGAAAAAATAATGATTATTTAATATATTTAAAAAAAAATGGTAGAAAATATAATTTAGCAAAATATATACACATTTATTTTTTATATTTAATAAAAAAAAATAATAAATATGTAAAACTATAAAATATATAACTTTCATACTAAATAAATAAGTTTGGCGAATTTATTAAAAAAAAAATACCCAACTAAAATAAAGTAATAATTCTTATTTTATTAAAGAAATACAAAAAATTGGAGAAAAAAAAACCATGTTGTCTTTACTGGTCAATTAATAAACGATGATTGGTGCCTTATTAGTAATATTTATTATTATAATTATTTGGAGAAAAATTTAAAATTAAATTTAAAAATGTCTTTTCTTTAAAATTTATCGCACCAGCCAAGCATCAAATAAAAAATGCTAGACTTTTATTGTTTCCATATTTAACTTCTTTAATTATAAACTTTTTTTAT
The DNA here is from genome assembly GCF_036711695.1 of Zophobas morio. Taxonomy (NCBI): domain Eukaryota; kingdom Metazoa; phylum Arthropoda; class Insecta; order Coleoptera; family Tenebrionidae; genus Zophobas; species Zophobas morio. The sequence goes on along the minus strand of NW_026972408.1, from coordinate 296,659 downwards.
AAAAACTTTTATATAAAACTTTGCTAAAAAAAATAATATTAATATATAAAAAAAAACAAAAAAACAAAGTAAAAAAAGTATAAAAAATATAGTAATTATACATATGTTTTTTTAAAAGAAATTCAAAACATAATAGTAAACTTATAACTTTCATATATTGATTACAAAAATGGTTGCTTAAACTTTTGATCACGTGATTAATGCTCAAAGAGACATATGATTGGTGGAAATAAAAAGGAATTCAATATTATTACTGTATTTTGATATTTATTGGTATAACTTTTATAATAATAATTATTATGACTGCTTTAAATACTTATTTTATTAACTTTTTTTTTTATAATTATTTCTACCTCAGCTTTCACTCTTTCTACTTCTTTATTGTATTTTTCAGAGTAAAGTCGGATTTCGCGTTGAAACTCTTCTTTATATTTTGAAATTTCCTTTTATGTAAAAATTTTATATATAAGAAAATAATAAAGGTTTCTTCCTATAAACAAAAGTACTAATAAAAAAATAAAGAAAATATATATATAACTTTTTTAATATGAAAATATTTAGCAGTTTTATAAAATTGGGTATAAGTATATATAAAGATTTAAGATATTTACTATTCACAGTTACTTGTTATGTTTTAGTGGTTTTATTAAAACGTTATTAGTATTATTTTGCTTACAGTTTTTATTTCTAGGATTGAGTATGTATAAAAGTAGAAATATTTTCTATTATAATAAAACGAAAGTTTATTTTTATTTTAATATTTATTTTATTAAAAATATACTTATAAGCTTTATAAATCATTTTTATATATAAATAAAACTTATTAACTTAAAATTAATAAAATTTTTTAATAATTCTTACTTTTCTTCTCAACAGTAATAAAATGAATTATAATTTAACTTAAAAATATATATATATATAAGTTTACAGAAGTTAAACTGTTTGAGTTTTTTAAAAAAAATAAAAAGTAAATTATTAACTTTAAAAAAAATACTAAAAGTTTATATAAAGTTATAATAAAATATAAATATATTTAAGTAAATTATTAGAGTTTTAAAAAAGTTATACATTTTACGTTTCTTTAAAAAAAAAATGAAAAGTAATTATTAACTTTAAAAAAATATATAACAGTTTATAAAAAGTTAAACAATTTAAGTTTCCTTATAAAAAAATATAATAAAGTAATTATTGATAACTTTAAAATTAATATATAAACGTATATAAAGGTGATATATATATGGTTAAATAAATATATAACAAAGAATAAAAATGTATAAAAGTTTAACACCAAGTTTTTTAAAAGAAATATAGAATAAAAGTAAATTATTAGTAACTAATAAAAACACAAAAGTTTTAAAAGTTAAAAAAATATATAAATATAACAAAGCAAATTATCATTATTATATAAAATAATCTCTAAAAGAAAAACAAATTAAATTTTTCATTATATATATCATAAAAAAGCAATATTTTAGTATAAAAATCTATAGAAGTCAAAAATATAAAAATAATAAAGTAATTTATTATAAATTATGTAAGAAAAATTAATAAAAATAACACAGATTGAGTTTATTATAGAATATATAAAATATTTATAAATTTATAAAGGTATATACTAAAAAAAATATCATTTTATTAAAAAAAAGTAAAAATATATATTTTCAAAAGTTGAACATTTTGAGTTTTTTCTACATCAACGTCGCTAAGAAGATTGAAAACTATTTTTTCAATATTTTCAAGATAATCATTATATTGACGCAGACCATTTGCGTCCGGCGGAAAGGATTCTCTTGGTTTATTGTATATTTTCATTACTTCAGCACGAAGCACAACCTTTTATTTCTTTTGTTAATTATTACGATAATAAAAAAAATTGTATAAAAAAATAAAATATAGTAATAACGGTTTCTAAGAAAGTAATACTTATAATAAACAATAATAGTGTACATATATAAAAAATGTATAACAATATAATAAGTATAAATAAAATAGTATAACAGATAAAAATATAAGTGTAGTTATGATTACTAGAAAAATAAATGAAATCAATAAAAATAATTAGTATATATAAAGTATATATTCTATACTATTTTATATATAAATCTAGCAATAAAAGAAAAGAAGTAATATAAATAATAAGTAAATACGAAATAGTATAAATATATAAATATAAGTATAGCAATAATAACTAGATATAATAACAACATTCAATAATAGAAGTTTTGATAAATAATAATAAGCATATACATAATAGTATATATATATATAAGTATGATGATAATAACTAGTAAAAAAAGTAATTATAAGTTAAAAAAAATTATATAAAAATATACAAATACGAAAATAATAAATATAAATATGAATATTTATAAAAGACCAAAAAAATAAATATAAAAATCACGTTCTGAACTAGCAAAGAATTAATGAAACAGCTCTTAATAATAGTCTCATTGGACTGGAGGAAAATGTGGAATCAGGAAGCGCGCGAATAACAAACACTACACACCGAACAACCAATAGATGTTTTTAAATAAATGGTTGGGCAAAAAAAAAGTTTAAAGAAAATAGTATTTTATCAAAAATTAAAAAAAAAATTTTAAATTATAAAATTCTTATAGTTATTAGTAAGTATTAATATAAATTTTATTAAACTTTATATAATATTATAAGAACTAAATTGTAATAAAAAAAATTTAATTTTAAATTATTTAAAATTAAAATATTGAAAATTTAAATAATTTGAGAGATTATAAATACATGAAACAGTTGTCTAAATTATAAAAAATTTTAATGTTTTTCTTAAAAAAATAAAGTTTTGCTTACAACAAAACTTACTAATTTAACATTTTTAAAAAATAAATTTATTTTTATAATTCTTAAAAAATTAAAAGTAAATACAAATATGAAAACTCATATTTTTAAAATTTAATATAAAAAATTAACTTTTTTAACTTAATATACAAAAAGTTTATAAACAAATTTTAAATGAAAATAGTAGGTTTATTAATTAAAAAATGATAAAAATTTACTTTCAGAAACTTAAAAAAAATTTAAAACTTTTAAAAAAAGAAGTTCGCAAAATAATTTAAGGGAAAAAAAAAAAGAAAAATATAAATTATAATAAATTTCGTTTCATACTTTCAAGATTTCCAAGATAATACCAAACTTCATAATTAATAAAGTAATCAATTTTATGAGTAAATAATTTTAGAAGTGCAGAATATATAAACATTTTTACTAAATTTATATCTATTTAAATAAATAATTAAAATTTAGAAGTTTAATTGCATAATAAATATCTATAATAAAAAGTTTAACAGTATAAATTTAATATTCGATTAATATATTTACGATCGGCAAGTCTTTTCCCTTTTTTATATAATTTTATTTCCTCCAAATAATAATTAATTTGAGAGATGTAAATTATTGAATTAAAAAAGTATTATTTACTTTTTGTAAAGGATTTAAATTATTAACATAATGTGACCGACCCTATGTTGATTATAAAAAAAATATGAAATCTCTAATTATTAAAAAAAGCTGCTAAACGTTTCGCATAGTACCTCTTTGTGAACCTCAAGGTCATTGAAAAATTGAATTTTGTAGTCCTGTTTCTTTAATTTCTTCTTGCAAGAAGGGAATTGGCACAGGACATCAGTGTTAAGTAAATAAAGTTTGTTAACACAAATTCGGCAGAGTTTATGGCCACAAGGCCCGACTAGAATCTCAACATCGAGAGATTTGTCTCTAAAAAAAGATTGAAATATAAAAAATAGATATGTGATCGGCTTTATTACCTTAAAAAAAAAAGATTATCAAAGTAAATATTTTATTGTCGGTTGCGAACAACTTGGTAAAACGATGGCTATAACCTGGAACACTTCGGACATATTTCTAAATCGTCAACCTCCTCACTCCTAAATACCGAATTTTGTTTTCTGTTAATTTGCAAAACCATTGAGAATTTATTTAGTTCTGATGGAAAAGTTATACACCGCTCAGATATATAAAAGACGCATCTTTGTATCAAATAAATTAACGGTCCTAGAAATAAAGCAGCTTTCCAGAGTAAAGTACTTCAACCACCTCCAGCTGCTTACAAGCGCCTTGAGCGTTATAGCCTCTAACCATTTTAAAATCTTAAAATTTTCTCACAATTAAATAACAAATTATTTTTTATTAATTTGCAAAACGCAATCAATAACTTATTTAATTCCGTTAAAAAAATTAAAATACTGCTCAGTTACACAGAAGATACGGCTGCTTAGAGATAAAAATATAAGGACAATGTTAGAAAATAAGTAGTTCCCCAAAAAAATTTTTACTTAAAAAAACTACTTACAAGTGTTTTTAGCGTTATAGCCGGATTTTAAGTCATCTTTAAAATAATACACTTTTCCTTTTCGTAAAACCTTATATTGCTCGGTTATAATTTTTAAGCATATTAAGTCTTTTAGTTATAGTTGAAGGGAATTAAAGATAAAAACTACTTGAAATACAAATACAAAGCTTACCCATAAGAATACGTTAAGCATTCATAAATTTTTATTTACTAAGATACCACTAAAATTTTGGGAAATATTATATGTAACCTAATAATATTGTTTTCATTATAACCTTTTAATATTTCTGTATATTAAAACGAGAAGTTTTAAAGAAAAAAATTAAACGTAGCAGGGATGATTATACAACTCTGTAAGGATAAAGCTTTCTTTCAACCCATCTGAAAAACTTTTTGTGTACAACTTGTTTCTTTCATCAAATTATAGTATTTTTTAAACATAGCTTAAATAATAGTTTTTTTAAAATTAGATTACTAAACACCATCTTTATTTTAGTATCTTTGTTTAATATCTTAACTTAAGCATTTAGTAATTAAAACCTTTATAAAGTTAGCGTGACTTATTTTAAAAAAGTGAACTACTTATTTTTTCCATGAAAGGTTAGATGTCTAGAATTATAAAATATATCTTTTTATAAAAAAAACCAAACACAAACTTAATCACAAATTTTATACCATCTTTGAAGAATAACTATATTTTGGCTGCTATTAACAAAAACCTTTTTAGCGTTTTACTTTAATATAATTCATCTTTATATAGTAATGGTTGTTAACTTCACAATATAAAGATAGTTGCCAAGGATAAGACCTATAAAGCATACAAGAATAAATATAATCCCCCCGTCTATGAAGAACAAACTCTTCCTTAAGATTTTCAAGCCAAAATTATAAAAAACCATTCATAATGAAAAATTTATTACCATAATACGGAATATAGTATGAAACAAATTAATGATTATAGTTTTGTCAATAAACTTTTCCAAGAAAACTTCATAAATAATAGATCTGGAAGCCGATAAAGTACAAACACTTATTCTTATCCCTCTTCAAGCGTAAAGAGGAAAATGAGCCTAAAAAAACGGGTTCGTCGTTTGATTTACAGTCCCGTTTAAGAAAATTTGAGTAGTTAATAAACATTTGTAAAATAAAAGATACTCTATAATAATTGAACTTATATAATTTTTATTAATGTTATTAATTATTTAGTAACAGACTGCAAACCCTTTTAAAAAAAGCCTGGTTTTTCCTGTAAAAAAAAGTTGTTCTCCACTCGGGTGTTTTAGTTTTTATAAAAAACATAAGTACTTACATAAGTAACTCCGAAGTAAAATTTCTTTTTTTAAAAATCGGATAAAGGTCCTTTTAAAATCCTTATAGGCTTTAAAGTAAAAAATATACTTTTTTTAAAAAAGCAATAATTTCAAACGCGATTCCATAACCTCAAAACGATTACAAGGTTAATTTACAGTACAAAAAAACTAATAAAAAGTATAAAAGCATTCACCCTCATCTTAGTGCTAGCGTGCACATTAAAATTTTTAACTAGAAAAATAATTGTCTAATTATAAGCATTAAAAAAAAAACGACAAATTTCCATCTTTGCACCAAGAACCTCAAAAAAACAAAATTAAAAAAAAAAAGGTGCAAACATAAAATTTAAAATTTTATTAAAAATTTTAGATAAGTTTCCACGAAAAAAAATAATCCTCAACTTTTAAGGGTTGTACAGTTGTTTATTAGTAATAAATGAACCAGTTGAATGACAAAAACTTATAAATTTCTCTTAACTATTCCAACATATAATTTAAGTGTTCTTGAATAATTTATAAATATATTCCAATTAAAAGTTACACAAGTAAAACTAAATTATATCATAAAATCCCTTTTAATATAAAAAAAGCTTTTTATATTTTATTAACACTTTATTAGAGTAAAAAAAATTAAAATAAAATTTACTTATAATTAAAAGAGAGACTATACTTCCAGAGTAAAGTCTAAATTACGGAGAAAACTTGATTCCACGTATTTTCTTGTTATTTTTGGGACTCGTTCTTTTTCCCAATAAAATCCTCAAAACAATTTTAATATTTAACTTTTAAGGGTCATAAGAAATCAACAACTCAAGTTTGACTGTTTTTCCTTTTCCAATTTTTCACGAAGCTGAACCACAAGATTGACTAAGACATTTTTTTCTAGGTTTTCAATGTTTTTTTTCTCAATAGTCTCCGCCATAAGAACACTTTCAAGATCAACAGAATTGTTTGTCTCGCTGTCGGGAGCAGCACCTTCGCCAGAAGCTTCTCTTTGGCTGCTCCATTCAAAGCCGTACGGCGTGGCGGGATTAAAGACAAGTTTGGGTACTTCAGGTGTCAGGTTACTGGCACAAGGCAGAACCGCACTGCGCTCCGCTGCGGGCTCGGTTTCGGGGGGACTTTCCCGTAGCATCTTCTCAAAATCATCAACCTCAAAGCCATAGGGGGTCAGCTCACCATTGTGGTAGTTTTCGCCATGCTGAGCCAAAAGTTGCTTCCTGCGTATTAGCCTTCGCTGTTCTTTAAGAGCGTGACTTTTTTCATCCCGAATGCCAAACTCGTGAATCAAAAACTTTATAAAGTTTAGTTAGTCATAAGAATTATTATTATTTATAATATTATCACTATTACTATTATTATTATAAATTCACACCTGAGTAGTGTTCTTTGGAGCACGTGGGCAGACTGCACCACTTTTTTTCCCTTTATACCGTTTAGTATAAGAACCTTCTTGAGCTTTGATTTCATAATTTAACACCGCAGTGGCTTTTTCTTGCTCGCGGAGATATCTGTCCTTCAGCTCCTCAAAAGACATTTGAGAATAGGGCTTAAATTTCATTCCTCTGGATCTTAACCTACGAATTAGATGAGAAAAAAAACTTAAAAAAAGGTAAAATAAATAAAAAATTAATTAAATTTATAAAAAAGTTAATGTAAATAAAAAGAATTAGAATAATAGCAAGAAGCAATAAATAAACCAAACAATTTGCAAAATAACAAAATGAGTATAATATATAAATAAAAGAAAATTTCAACGTAAACTTTTTAATCTTATTTTTTTAAAATAAAAAATAAAACATATAAAAACCCTCTTCGCGTCTTAGTTCGCTTCATATTAGATTCCAAATCGTCATAAAAATCTCTTGTCACCGACTCGTCCGCATCCGATTCATAAGCGTAATTTAGACTGCTGGAAACACCAAAATTCACGTTAAAAGAAACATCGCCGTTATTGGCGGGATTCTCGCCGGATGGGCTGCGTTCGCCGTTTACAGGGCTACAGACTTTAGTAGACTTCTCAAGTCCGCCCCTAAAACGGGCTCTGCCAATATTATTTCTCTTTCCAGGATGTAAAAACTTATGGTAAGTACTCTGCTTTCCTCCATACCAGGCCCCTTTGCGTATACTGCGCAAGTTGCTACCCCGTAGCGCGGATGAGCCTCTGTTTTTATAAAAATGTTTGTTTCTTCTATCAGTAGATGTACTAAAGGGATGGCCATTGACTAACAAGGCACCGCGAAAAGCGCGAATCCCTCTTCCAGGGGAAGTTCGAGAGTAGACCCCATAACCATTTCTATGCAAAGGAACCATTATTAAACAATTGAAGCTATAAAATTTAATCCACTTAATATTTAAAAGTGTTAAAGTTTACAAAATGTAGGTGCGGTAACATACAAGAAAAAGTCACTAAAACGATACCTTAAACAGAAATGCCTCAATATAATTAAAAGGTCAGCTGGGCATCTAAAAAACCAAAAAATATTGATAGCACAAAAGTAACCCAAAAAATTTTTAATGTATAAAGAGTACTTTTTTAAAAAAAAATTAAGTTCTTTATGTCCCCAATTCTGCGCAACTTGTTGTAATTTAAAATCTTATAACTTAAAAGCACTGACTGTAAATAACGAAATAACGAAAACCACAGTACCGCCACAACTAATAAACCCCGAGAAGCTAATACTAAGTGCACACACAAAGCCCAAAAAGAAAAAACCCGGCCTTCCAGAAACGCACAACGGCAGACCAAAGGACTCCACAGACCCGTAGAATAACTATTTATACTTTAATTAATTTCCATTTTTAGAATTTTGTCTGGTCAAAATAAAAACTTATTGGGTACAAAAATACCAAAGAACTCCTCTTATTAAACGCTTATTGGGCATTAGTTACCCAACCAAACCGAGATTTTAACTTCCACTTAATGCAGTCGTTACTAATATGTCAGGGGGCTGTTTATTGGCAACAACTAATACCTTGACCTTTTCAAACGTTAAACTTTTGAAAGCTAAGGACCATAAAAAGAATTTTTTACTGTTAAGCACAATAGAAAATAAAAAATTTTACGTAAAAAAAGACACTTTTCTCACGACTATCCTTATTTTGATAAACCTTATGCTTTTTTTTTTCTGTAAATCAAATTTTAAAACTGATGTACACCAACATTAAATTTTTTAAAACGTGAACAAACGCTTCTTATAGTAAACTTTTAGCATATTATTGATGTTTCTAAGCATTTTAATCTGGAACTTTGAAGCAATGGTCTACGTCACCTAACACTAACTTCACTGTTTAAGTTTTTTGAGTAATATGTGGTGATATTGCCTAAAACTATTCTCAAAGTAACGTGTATACATTGCAACTAAGAAATTAGTACTTTTAAATTCTTGGTTATAGTAAACAAACTTATTAATTATTTTCCTATCTATATTACTTTAACAAAAGTTTAAAAAAAACCTTTTGACTTGCTAATTTATTTTAGAACTTTGTCTGCGAGTTTACAGTAAATTTGAGATTTAATGCTTCGTATTTAGCATATGAAAAAAATATTAAGTTATTTACTAAATTTAACTTTAATATTATAAGAAGTCTATTTAATAAATTTATAAATATTTCATGACAGCAATTGAATACTTAAAATGCAAAATAATGAATTATCAATGATTTAATATAATTTTTTGACGAAAAGTATTTTATGCTATAATGACAAAATTATGAAACTGAGAAAACGGATTATTTCTTTTTAGTAGGACAAGTTCAAATAATTTTAAGATCCGGGGTCTAGATTAATAATCAGTAATTTTACAACTAAAATTTGTACATTGTTAAAAAGATACACAATAGATAACTAAATATATCCTGAAGTTCTTGATTAAGTTAAACATTTTGCTAAAAAAGGAAACCAACATTTTAGCACAGCTCATTTATAAAGTTGGTAAAATGGGCTCTTTTATAAACTCTCTTCTTTTTTTTTTTTAAACAGGGCAGGTTGGCATAGGAATACATAACTGGAGTGTCCGTCAAAATATATGTTTATCTAACCTTGCATGATATTTTTATGGCAAACAATGAGACAAATTTTTGCTAGGAAAAGGCCGCTTCTGCACTGCAATTGATTTACAATGAGAGACCACAGCAAAAGCAGAATTACGATATTATAAGCTATAAATAATTACAATTTTAATTAGAAATGTTGTATATAAACGTCCTCGTTTCATGTGCGACAAAATTAACTGCTAGTCTTATAACAAAGGCGTGGTTTTAAATGCGCAATGAAACACTTTACCACGGGTATACAGGTTGAGCTGCTAACCACCATCTTTAAATATGATGCGGTCGCCTTCTACGAACGGACAGTTGGGCAAGCTAATCGCATTTTAGCGGATGAACTCAATTACAAGTGTGGGGCGGTGCACTTTTAGCATGACGGTTGAATGCTATGTAATGGGTTTGTACCGAACGTTAAAGGACAACTTTTACTCGTGGAGGCTAAAAACCTGTTTGCGAGCTCGTGAATTCGGGGTTGTTAACGCGCTCGAGCACCTGGAAATCCGTTTAGAACAATAAATCTTCTCTTCATACGTTTTCTTCATGGTCGTAACATTTTCCCACACTGTTCAATAATGGTATCAAACTAAAGTTAAAGAAAGTTGGTTTCGTTAAGCATATTTTTTTATTTTAAGAAAATATAATTTCATATTCAGCCCAAAGAGTTCATTGCTTTTGCTTAAAGCTAGAATCCAGCGTACATATTTTACAATTTATAGATCATAATTTTTTTATAATTGTGTTTAAAAGCACACCATACACAGATAATATTTCAGCTACATTAATTGGTGATTCTGCTAGTTTTCTCACTATGATAAAGGATATATGATTTCCTTAAGGAAGCAAAAAACCCTTTAAATCTATCGTCCGTTAACGACGACTATAACAACGATAACTATTATCTATTAATTGTTTACGGCGGTCTATTAAGCGTTTGAGGCCAATAAAAAAGGAGGAACTTTTTTTAAAGTAAACAGAAGAAATGTTTTACACCAAAAGTTGTGGTCCTTTTATTCAGTTAAAAGTAATTCTTTGCATAAAATCCACCACTTTTTATATTTAAAGCTTAATGTCACTATTCCTTCACCATAGTAAAAATAATTACAATTAATATATATATATTAAGTGATTAATAAGTAGTTTAGAACCCCGCATATATAAGTTCCCTCATATTAAAAATATATTAAACGATATAGTTAAAAAATTTTATTTTTAACTTGTAAAGCTTTGTTTCTTCTCTAAGTTATAAAGTTTTGGTAGCTTACACTTTTAAATCCTTCTTACCTTTCCCGTGCATAAGCCTCTAGAAACGGTCATTTTATATTTCCTATACCTTTTATAAAAAATGTAGAGCGTTATGATTTCTTTAAGGACTGCACCAGTTATTCCACTTAAATGTACACTTTCTCAACGCAAGTTTTAGCATATAAAAAAAGATAAAGTTTGTCAGTGGATACAACTTAGCTACTATATTGTAAGTCTAATGCCTTCAATTTAATTCTGTTTACTAACTCTATTAATATTTTAAAAGTAGAAAAGTAATCTTAACTTAAATTTACAAACTTTATATTTTAAATTTTCGAATACGTGTAACAGTGGTGAACAGACGATAAAAAAAAAAGGAAAAGTACAAATAAAGTTAACAGAAACTTCCTGGGACGGGCAGCTAGTATGGAAAATTAAACTCCCGCGTAAACTTGCCTCGTGCATAAAAAACGTTCAAAAATTCTAATAATCTCGTGGATATAAATAATATCAACATCCCTCTGTAGACACTCCCTACTTCTTCTTTTCTTGGGTCCTGTGCTTTTTTACCTATTAATTGCTAGACTCTCTTACTCTTGTGTAGAGCAGTTTTGAATTTTATACTGTTTGCGATTTTGTAAACTATTTTCTTTTTATATCTAGAGCCCTTAAACTTTTATAAAAGGCCCTCAGCACGTGATGGTGAAGGTGGAACGATCTAAAAAAGAGAGAAAATCTGAGTACTTTGATAGGTAAGTTTTGTTTATCTAAATATTAATTTTTTCTATTTTTAATAACTTTTTTTTATTTAGGTTTATTTCAGCCGTAACCAGCTACTCTAGGGTTCTTATTGTTAATGCTGACAATGTCCGTTCAAAACAGCTTGCCCAAGTCCGAAAGTCGCTTCGGGGTAGAGCCTCTATTCTTATGGGGAAAAATACACTTATTCGCAAGATACTCGGAACTATGATCTCTGAGTTTCCTCACTATGAAAAACTTATTCCTCATATACGTGGTGAGTATTTTTTATGTTTTTTATGTTTTTGTTCCGTTATTGTATTACTGTTAGGTAACATCGGATTTGTATTTACCAACGACTCTTTAAACGCTATTAGAGACATTCTTGTAGAAAATAAACTACCTGCTCCTGCGCGAGCTGGTGCGATAGCGCAGTGTGACGTCACTATACCTGCTGGTCCTACCGGAATGCCTCCGGAGAAGACTTCCTTTTTTCAAGCGTTAAATATCGCCACCAAAATTGCTAGAGGGATTATTGAGATCATTTCAGACGTCCATCTTCTTACGGTTGGCGATAAAGTCAACGCCTCACAAGCCGATTTGTTGAACAAAATGAACATATTTCCTTTTTCTTACGGCTTAAAAGTAGTTCTGGTGTTTGAGGATGGCTTGATTTATCCGGCCTCTATCTTGGACATAACAAAGGAGGAGCTTCTTGCTAAATTCTCTAGAGCAGTTTCAGCTGTTGCCAGTGTCTCTTTGGCTATAGGCTATCCCACTGCTGCTTCCATTCCCCATTCCATTATTAATGGGTTTAAAAATCTTTTGGCCGTGGCGCTTGCCACGGACATAACTTTTGACGCTGCCGAGCGTGTGAAGCAAATGCTTGCTACCCAGAGAGCTAATGTTTCAGCAGGCGTGATTTCTGCTTCTCAAGAAGAGTTGAGAACAGCCGGAAACGAGGAAGAACCTGTTGAAAAGGAAGAATCTGATATTGATCTTGGTGCGGGCGGCTTATTCGGAAGCGATGACGATTTTTAAGCAATTATTTTTAATTTTTATATCGTTGCGCATAATAAACTTGGTGAATTATTGTATTATATTTTTTTACTTTGTACTTTTGATAACATTTAAAAATAATTTTTTATAAAATTTTAGCTGGAGAAGTTTTATACCTGCTTTATAATAATCTTTGATTTTACAGAAACCATAACTCTTACTAATTTCGCTTAATAGCCTTTTTTTGAAAATAATTAAATAGTGGTTAACAGAGGATGGTTATGATGCTTATGTCGTCAGTATGTATATATACATATATGAGTTTAGATATAATATAATAAAAAAAGCTTGAAAGCTGAAAGAAACTAACAAAAAGTTAAAATAAATATATATAACCAGTTATTACTGTTAACCTTTATAATACCAAAAAAGGTTAAGTTACTAATTTGACTTATAACTTGCGCTCTTTTTTTTTTCAATTATAAGGTTTAAAATCGTGCTTGAAGTTATTAAACGGAACCTTAACGTTCACTTAAAATTCAAAGAGAAAAAGATACACTGGAAGTGCATTTCAATCGCCTTTTACCAAAATTCCTTTTCAAACTCCGCCTTCCCTATTATTTAACGGGCATCGCCACAGTTCTTAGTGTTTTCTACCTTACGAAAAGACTTTCGGTACGCTACACTAACCTGGGATATAGTGGAAGGCAAGGATAAGTTGACGCGAGGCACTTCGGGCGTAGTTTACAATGTTATAAGTCAAACACTGATAATAAAGCGCCCGAACACTCTATGCACACCGAAGCTATTGGAATCCTTTATGAAAAATAATATAAACACCTGTAACAAAAAGCTATCGTGTTATATATGACTTATAGTGACTACACCTACACCTTACCTCTGTAGGCATCCTGGAACAGCACTGCAAGTATGACCTAACAAGCTACTTTGAAGCATTGGAGTTTGCAACAACACCTTCAAAAATGAGTAACGCACTTCACCCTCACACGCGGGTCGCCAATTTCGCCGATGACTCGATGATTTATTCTTCGTCAAAGTCTCCCCGTTTACTTTATCAGCACTTACAATTTCACCTCGACGCGCTTGCTAGCTGGTATCATCAATAGGGCCTCTTCATTAATGCAGCAAAGAGCAGGGCGCTTCTTATAACGAAGAATCGCCATGCACTTCCGACTCCCTTAACTTAAAGGCAAGGAAATTCCGTGTTGTTCTCAGGTAAAATATCTGGGAGTCATTATAGATTCTAAGCTCTCGTGGCGTCAACACGTAGATTAGTGACGGCGAAGGTCCAAGGAAGCGACCCAGATGCTATATTCTCTATTATGCAGCAGAAGTAAACTTTCGTTGCTGATTGAGCAAAGGATTTATGTGCTGTGCATTGGGGCCGGTTATGACATATGCATCTTTAGCCTGGGCCTACGATTTATCGGCATCAAGGTCCCTGCTTCAAGTGCGACAAAAAAAACTGCTACGCTTTTAACAAACTTGCCTTTTGTGCGGCGTAATACACTTCACCACGAACTACAAATTGAGCTGCTAACCACAATCCTTCGAAATAATGCCAAGTTGTTTTAGATTTTAGTCGTTAATTTTGGCTAGCTAAGTAAAACATCATAGTTATTAAAACCAAACGACAAGGTGATTGTTATTTTTTAATGTTTTTGAGTATCGCTTAATCACAAGTAGATCTTTAAAAGTATGCAAAGCCTGAGCACTAACTCTTTTAATAGTAAGAAGGTTTACTCCAGCTTCAAAGACTAGCCGATTAGCCCAAAAGTCATTTGACCCAAAAGTCATTTGATCAGTATCTTGATTTTATTAAGTGGTATTTGGCCCTCTATGAACGGATAGCTGGACAAGCTGAGCGCCTTTTAGCGGATGAACTCACTTACAAGTTGTGGGCGGTGCACTTTTAGCATAAGGGTTAAAGGCAAAATTGGGGGGTCTAAGTTGAACGTGAAACATTTTAAGATAAGAATTTTACTTGTACTCGTGGACAACTAAAAACCTGTTTAAAAGCTCGTGTATTCGAACTTGTTAAGATCGATCGCCAGGAAATGCCAAATATAAATAATAATAAAGTTTTTAATGGAAGTCTCTTTACTACTAACTATGGGCCTAGTAAAATATGAGCTTCAGTGGGTTCACCATTTTTAAAGTTCAGGGCTTTGTTGGCCTTGAAGGTGCGTTTCAGGCTGTTAATAAATATATTTCTCAATGTGTTAAACTAACTATCTACTATTCTCCTAAAAGCGACAGTAGTTTAGGAACAAGGTTTTAATATGGAATAGTTATACCTCTTAGTTTATTTTCTTACTTTATGTAGGGAGTTTATTAATTCAAAGATTGTGGCATTCGCAAATAAGAATCCACAAATTTCCATAGAAGTAAGAATTAAAAATCATCCTTACGCAGTAGCAGAATATAGTACATATTTTTCTTTCTCTTAAGGGTTACTATTTTTATAAGCAAACGTTTACTTTAGTTTGCGGGAGAAAGAAACCAACTTCATTGAGTAACATGACAATGGAAAAAGTCGAGAAGCAAATTATGCTCCTTCGGAACTCCAGCGGGCTGCTCTACCAGCCTTACACCAAACCGAAGTATGCTATTTTAAATATTTTATTTTAAAAGTAAATTGTTTTGTTTAATACAGGTTGTTATAAAATTTAACCATTAAATTTTATACATATTGTGGTTATTTAATAAATTTTTTTAATTTTTTTTTCCTTTTAGACAAACGCGAAACGTTTTTTCCGTTCAAGGTCAATGGCATCCTACCTTAAACGTTGTTTAGTGCAACAACGAATTCAACGTAGAGAAACAATAATAATAAAAAAACGCTTTACTTTTTTTTATTTTTTTATATAGTTTTTTTTTTTTATATAGTTATTTAATTTCTATAGACTTTGTATAAAGTTATTAGCAAAAACAACTATAATAACTCGCTCTTCTACTAATTTTCACTATATAAAATTGATTTTATTGCGGTTAACTTTTCATACCTTGTAAAACAGAAAGATGAAAGTTATTAAAATTTCTATTCAACCTGACAATTTTTTTTATTAACTTCATTTTAACTTTAACTTACATTATTGGTATTTTAAAAAATCTTAATTTTTTGTTAAAAGGTATTTAGAAAAAACATTTAATATAACTATATAGCATTGCACGATCGGGTGTTTGTTGGTATTATTTAGGTGAAAAGATTTACTGAGTAGTATATATAAGCACAATGAATATTGCTAAGCGTACCGTTAATAAATTAAAATAGTGATCTTTTCTCGTAAAAAAAAACTCAAAAAAATTATTAGATAATCTCAAAGAAGAGGATTTAAATTTTTGAACTGTAACAAGTACTTTTTCAAGTCAACAGCACGGGTATTGAGTGTACGCAGTAGATAAGCTAAGTTAAAAATAAATTTTTTATAAACATGTTTTTAAATTTAAACTTAATATATCAGCATTCTTTTAAAAATGAGAAAGTAAAAGCAAAATCAGTAATACTAATAATGACTATAAGTATGTCTATTAATAAGATAAACATGGAAGAAGACAAAAACTATTCAAAAGTGACCAAAAGAAAAGTAGTAGTTTTAATAAAACTTTATATAAATTTTTATTAAATCGTGTTCAACGAAGTGCATTAAGTAATAAATATAGCAATTTTCTTTCTAAAAATCCCGTATTTATAATATTTGTGAAAAAGTTTTTAAAAAAATAATAATAGAATGTCAAATAAACTTAACCTTCAAATTATTTACTATATAACAAAAACTTGAGAAAATTACAGTTTAAATAGGATTTAGATTACTTAACTTGGCTAAAGTGAGATTTAGGCTGCAGAATAATAGTTAGTATTAAAAATAATTACCTTCAGGAAAAAATTAGCGTAAATAATATTTCTGTAATATTAAACATGATTTAAAAGTTTATTAACGAAACAATTCATTTATGTAATACTTAAGGAAAACCTTTTACTATTATTAGAACAAAAAATATTAATTTCTAACTAAAAAAAATTAGAAAAACTAAGCCTTTTGCGCAATTAATGTCACGATAGAATTGGCTTCAAAACTATTTACTACTATAAAAAATATTAACTTAACTATAAATTATATAGTGAACACAAAATTACTTAAATAATTCTTTGTATAGTTTGGTAGCGAAGAAAAAACATTATTATATTTTAAAAAAGTTTCGGACAAGAAATTTTAGTTTTTCGAATTAAATCTGTTAAGATAATTAAAAAAATTAACTTTATAATATACAATATAGATCCCAGAGGAGAGGGCTAAGAACCTTTTAAAAATTTAAAATAAATAAAAAAGTAAAGCTTTCTTTAAACCCGAGAGGATAAAGACTCAAGGTTTTGGTGTAGTGTACTAGATGAAGTTAAACCTGAATAGAAAAGCTAATAAAAACTTTAAATTTCGAGTAAACAGAAAAAATCAAAGATTTGAACTAAGCAGGGGTTTCAGTCAAGGTGGATATTTCGGCGCATTATAACTTAAGATAATTATTAAAAAATATAATAATTTTAATCTTAGAAATTTTTACATAACAATTACTAAGTTTTTTTTTAATACTTTGACAAAGTTAACACCATACATCCTTTTTACTAAAAAGTAAACCTGAATAGTGAAATATAAAGCGGATTTTACTTAGCGCTCTTTTGAAGTGATGCAAACCCTCTGATAGAAAAGATCCAAGGACACAAAAACAACTTTAGTTAACTTACTATATCCAGAGTAATTATTAAATAAAGAATTGTTTATACAATATTTTAATAAATATAAATTCTTTTAATTTTAAAAAGTTAAACATGCTTGGTGAAGTTTAGTATGTACCCTACTTAGAATATGAATGAAACAAAACAAACCTAAAGATCTAAAATTTAAGGAATGACTTAGTTAACATAAGTAATGACTTTAGTTAACATAAAAATTTAAATAAATTTTTTTTAAAGAACAATACTGTGAATCCCCAAAAGCCTAAGTATTTATAACATAGAACAATAGTCTTGCAGTTGTAGAATCAAAAATAAAACATTAATGAAGCCTTCTAAGTAACCTACTTACCTTTTAAGTAAAAAAAAGTAACCCTGAAAAAAATTTACTTGCGAATTTAAGCATATCCACAGTTTAATAAAAACTTGACCAAAAAATTAGGAGTAAAATATTAATAAACTACCTATTAAAGCACGAATGTAAAAATTTGCTCAATTTTTTTTTAACATTATAAAAAAATCTTTTTATTATTTTATCCAAAAAAAGAATTTATGCCTTGCATGTTTAACAAAACTGAAATTAATATTTACATAAGTGAGTTTAAAACTTAACGAGGAAATCTGCAAAACATAACAAACTTAACTTTTTAAAGACATTTAAATATTTTTCAGTTCTATAAAGTTCGTTAAATTCTTTCTATATTAGTCGAAATTAGGTACAAATTTCTTTTCTTTAATTGTTATTTACCATCAAATGTGGTATTATTGAACCTTGGTGATCATTAAAGATATAAAACAAGATGCTTTTTTGAGGGGAAATGCAGGGAGTGCACTGGCGAAAAGCATTTCAGCTTGTCCGATCTAAGAGTCAATGCCTCGGGAACTTCGTTAGGACTGCGGTTGGTGACCAGAAGTCTAACCACGTACTGCTCTTCCCCCTAGAAAATCGGAACATTCATGATATTCCTCCTGGAGATGTACGGGTGTCTAACATCCCCTAAATTAATTAAACGGTCTGCTCTCGACTTCCGAGAATTCCGCAAAAATCATTAATTATGAAGAAAAAGGGTTGAACAGCGGCTCACGCTCACCCCGATGATCTACCATATAAGCTGTTCTTCATTTTTGTAGACTGTTTTACAAAAGTGAACACTTTGCCAGGTGGAGCTTCTCAGCGGAGGCTTAAAAGCTTCATTGAAGAGCTTCTTTGGTTTAAATTAATAGTGTCGGCATTGAGGAGATAAACTAAACTAAGAATTTTTCTTAACGAGCACGAAAGCTAAGCTATATCAAGTTTAATTTCGGATGCGCCCTTGCCTTTATCCGGTCTCGACAGTTTTTAAATTGATATCAATACTCACTCTAACTGCACAAATTATAATTTTTAAAAGTAAAAGTATATCTCTTTTGCAATTTTAAAACTAAAATAATAAAATGGAGACAAAAAAGTGTTAAAATAATTTATAATTAAAAGTACTACCAGAATTACTTCTTTATAATTAATTAAATTATTTTTTAAATTTACTATAAAAAAAAGTTAAAAAATTAAAATCCAAAAGCTAATGCAAAGCTACTTAAAAAAAATTTGATACAAAAAATTAGTATTTTAAAAAAAATCTTAACAAAAAATAACAAATTATTAGTAATTTCTCCTAGACCAAATTAGATTTATTTTAATAAAAAATATAATTAATCCAATTAAATTCCATTAAAGCTAAAAATTATAAACAACTTTTTATGAATCTATGACTGCGACCACAAAAAATACTATTAAAAAATAATTAATAAATAATTCGGGAACAGGCTTCCAATTAGTTATATTTTAAAAAGAATAAAAAAAAAAGAAATAAAATTTGTTCTTCTTTAAATAAAATTTTTTATAAAAAATATAAAAATTTAATATAATAAAAGTTTAAGATGAAGAAGGCTAAAACTTCTTTGAGCTACAAAAATTTAAAAAAAAAATTAAAAATCCGTAAGAAACGAAAAATAAAGCAAAGGAATAAGATTTAATAACATTGAAATTAAAAAAATAAAAAGTAATTAAAAAAATTTTAAAATATTTAAAAATAATTTATTATTGACTTATAAAAAATATTAGTCATAAACTAAAAAACATAAAAAGTAAAAAAAAAAATAATTTTATAAAGTAAATAAAGATCTTTAAAAATATTAATTGAGTTACTTTACTTATAAAAATAAGCCTTAAAAAATCGACTTTTAAAGGTTTAAAATAAAAAAGAAAAGTTGAGTGAATATAAGAAGATTGTAAGCAAAAACGTACTAAAATTCGTACTAAAAAAGGGAATAACCAAAAAAATTAAAAAAGTTAGTCAACAAATTTAGATTCTATTTATAAATAAATAATGAAACATTAAATTATTTTAAAAAAGTATATAAAAATTAGTTTAAAAGATAATAGAAGTTCAGTAATATGAACAAAATCAAAATAAATTATATAAAAATTTAAAAAAAGAATATAAAAAATTATAACAGGAAATCTACTAATTATAAAAATAATCTAGAAATCTCATAGTGATAAGGGAAAGAGTGAGCTCAAAAACGAGGTCCATCGCTAGAGCAGCCTTTACTGATTAAGTGTAATGGTTCTTCGAAATGTTGCGGTTTCCGCCCCAATAACCAACCATAAAACTAAAAATCCTGAAAAAAGTTTAAAGAAATTCAGTTAAATCAAAAAAACGTGTTTTTTGAAGGGTAAAAAAGACTCTCTATCGCCATAAAGGTTAAAATAAAAACATTAATTAATTTTACTTTTGTGTATTACAAACAAAAATTAAAATTTTCTATTAAGCAAAAAGAAATTATAAAACTTATTCCGTAAGTTTACCTATCATTATTAAAAAGCTTAAGCAGTAATAACATCAAAGAAAGCACAAAGCGGATAGTACCAAAGGCAATGGCATAAGCTTAAGGAATTCAAAATATATATTAATTATAAAAAAATAAAACAAAATTTAATTAGGGTAAAACTTGGAATATACAAAACAAATTTTTTATATATAAAAAATAGGGTTATCCACAATTTTTGAAAAAAAATTTATAACCAAGAAGTTTAGTTGCCAATAAAAAATGATAGATCTATACACAGTTCTAATTTAGAAAGCTTAAATTATAAAGATCCCATATATGTAACAAAATAGGATTTACAGTAAACTGAAAATAACTTAAAGTTATGGTAAGCAAACAAGTCCTCATACAAATATTGGCTCATAACTTAAAATAAAGTTATAAAACTAGTCAATAAAAAATATAAAATGTAAAAAATTTCAGTTAATAAAAATTATTATTAAAAAAACGACAACGACAGATTTGATTAATGAACTTAAATTTTTCAATAATAATTATCTTTGTAAACTGCTAGAAGTCAATAAAATACCCTACATTATAACATATTAATAAAAATTTATATTATAAGTTAATTTATATAAGTATTCAGTTAAAATATGTCTTAAAATGTTATATACTTTATTTCTTCCTTCTTTTTATAAACAAGCCTTGAAAAGTACATAAAAGATGATTAAAAAATGATTAAAAAACTGCCAAACTTAAAAGTTTTTGGCCACCTTAATTTAATCTTCTCTTTACGTGAAAATAAAAAGAAAGAGTGCTCCTTTTTACACCTGTCATGGATATGCTGACCTTTTTTTCCTTAAATATTTACTTAAGATATAGATAAGCTAATTAAGTAATAAACAAGCGGAAGATTTTAAATAAAGTCCATATATAATTTTATAATATTGCCGCTGTAGGAAGTGCATATTGTATAATCACACACCGGCGCCGACACGGTTAGGTAACACAAGGTACTAACCATAAGAATTCCGATTACTGCGGAAATGATGTCACGCTCAAAGTTGACTCCTGTTATGGAGGAACCGCAGCATAGAAAGAAGTGATATCTTTCCTAGCTTCAAGGGTGCTCAGTTTAGCTAACTTAATCGTTAAGGGAATTGCTCGCTCTTGAAATGACTTTATAATAAAATCTCTTTCCTTGTTGGATTGCTGCGTTGAGTATTAGTATTGTCTTCCGGAGACGCTCCTTTAGTGAAAATCAAGGGATGATCAGTAGTAGTTAACTTGAGCACTATATAAATAGTTAACGAAAACTGCTAAGTTAATATAAGACAGTCCTGTTATGTGAATAGCAAAGACGAAAGCAAAAAGAATGATTAATATATTGATGAGTAATGTTTACTGTATCTTGTTCCTTTGTATCCGAAGGATGCATGTTTTCATCTTACCTTATTGGTTAAGCATGTAGTATAGTACTAGCACTAGTACACTAGTATCTTTAGCATACGTCGCGGTTTTTGGCTCATAACTGGGCTTCGATTCGTGCTATTGGTACTATTGTATTAGTACTAGTACTATATATATTAACGCACCGCTCCCGCACACTGCCAATAAGCGCGCTCCAAGCCGACATAAATCCATTCGGGTTTAAAGGAGCATAAAGGTTACAGCCCTTTAAATGTTCCTACCCCAATACTAGCTTACAAAAATAAAAATTGTTTATAAACAAATGAAATAATATATTTTCAAGTGACCTGCCCACCATACACATAAAAGTGGGAGCGACTAAGTTCATTATTTGTGGTTTTTCGGGCATAAAAGAATTAATAGCTAGCATCAAAGCTGTTAGAGAGTAGAAATAATCCTAACTGCTAGTGCGTAAGCAGCCACTCCAGTACGTATTACTGTAGTGAGTTAATATAAAAAAAAATTAATACCAGAGTTAGAAATAATATGGCAGGTTGAGTTAAATAGAAAACAGAAAAGAGACAGAGACAAAATAACACAGCAGAACTTGGACTATTAAGCATTATGTTATGAGGTCTTTTAATAGAATCAGCCGAAAAATTTTCACCTTTTATCCATGTTCTTTACTATATTTTTAATTGACAACCTTCAAATCTTAAAAATAACACATCTTATTGATGTACCAAGTTACTAAAAATAAACCAAAAACAGCTTGCTTTAAGGTTTTACTTTTACTTTAATATGTGGGGCAACTGACTTAATTTTTTTTTTTTATAAACACTAGTATGTGTAGACAAAGGCCATGGCTGAAGTAGAAAGTAAAGTTATTGGCCACCAATATATGCCAGAAGATTACTTCGGAATATAAAGTATTTTTGGTTGGCGAGTTCGTTAGTTTTGGTTTAATAATTGTCTACACGTGCTAATCATGTAGTTTCGGTGCAATAGTAGTTTACTGAGACTTTCCTATGTAGTATTCTTTATAAAGTAGCTCTAATGAAGTAACTGAGTTACACTGAACCTATAGGGATTAAAAAATATTCCATAACATCGATTAGCTATATCTTGATGCGTGGTATGCAATTGCCTTATGGTATGATTACCTTAGTGAGTTAATTACAATCTCGGTTACCGCAATTTTATATTTAGAAAAGTAATATATATTTAGCACACTCGTTGGGGGTTTATAATCGTTGGGGCAGTGACCTCTTAAAAAAACTCATGTTTTTATAGCGCCACGATTTAATTTGTAAGAATTACCCGCCTTGTAAAGCTTAAAGTTAATAATTTATAAAAAAATGAAAATACTATAATACTAATAAAAAAATAATTTTTATGATCTAAATAGACGAGATAATCAAGTTTCAAGATTACTAACGTTCTAAAATGACCGCCAGGGGGGCTAAAAAAGTTCGTTTTTAACCAATAAAAATAATTGTAAGTTATGGTTGTTGCAGCAATTTTTTTTTAATATAAAGCCATACGGCATCAATGTTTAATAAATGCAGAACTATAAAATATTAAAGGGAGCTTCTCAGTAACCCTATTCTAGGAGGCTCGTCGTCTTGCATATGAAGTTATTCTGTTTCTTCTCTTGGTTCACTCTTTTTAAACACAGAGTTTGTTATTATCAAGTTTTAATTATATGTTTTTCCCTCGGGTGCCTTTTTAAATTTTCTAATTTCTTTAGCTTCAAAACTTTATGTTATTAAAAGTAAGTAAAACCACTTAATCCTTAAAATGCTGGTTAGTGATCGTATATGCGAACGCATGCGTTAGTTTTAAGAGGGCTTGGAGTGGTAGTGATTGTGCCGTGCGTAAAAACAGCAGTAGGCCCTGTGCAACCCCTTGCATAGGAACACCGACGTCTAAAATTGTTTATTAATAAAAATTGTTAATTTCACAGGCTGTAAGCATTCGAGAACTTGTATATAATAGACAGAAAAGTAATATAGTACAAGAAAGTCGAAGTACTAGAAAGCACTATAATTTTTTTTTGATAATTATAGATCCCAGAGACACCAAACCCAACGCACAACAAACAATGGATACGAAAAATAAACTGCCGCAGGTGTGCATGCCAAACTTATATAACCACATGTGCTCTTCTCTCGAATACAACCCTCATACTGTAAACAAATTAAACATTTTGAGTTGTTAATTTAACAAGATGTAATAACCATATAAACAAATATTAGGCAGTATTTCCAAATAACAAAGCACAAATCAAAATTACTAAATTTAGTTATAGTTCGGACAAGCCCATTGACTGAAAAATACAAAATGATTGGTTCAGATTTCCCGAGGTGATGAAGAAAGAACCTTTGTTCAATATGTGTTGTTTTTAATTTGCTTCTGTCAAATGAAGGCTATATCGATTTTTTTCTTTTTAAATTTATTAAGATGCATATAAACTTTGTTTGAACTCTAGTAAATTTATGTAAGCATATATTAGTTCTGACTACAAATCCTTAATTATAGTTAGTACTTGAAAACCATTACAGGAAAATACCCACTTTAATGGTGTTAGGTTCATAAAAGAAAATAATGAATAGGCGTTATAACAAAAACTGATATGATTTTAACATAATAAAAACACTTTTATAATATACATCAAATTATCTATAGTAGGCTTGAAAGAAAAATAATTAGCGCGCATACTGCTCCTTTAGGGTTAACGAACACAATATTACAAAACTTATTAATAGAACCAAAACTAAAAGCATTATAGTTACTCAAATATCCCAAACGCCCCTCTTCAAGCATTCCGCATATATGCGACTTCATTTAGCGTATAAAAGGTACTTGTGGCCAGTCAGTATCATGGATAATTTAAGAAAACATGAAAGTCGGTAGGATTTATATTGGCTTAATTTTGTTTGCTTGGAGCTCCGCTTTTTCTAGAATACGTGTATACTGAGTGCCGGTTGACCATTTACACTATTTATTTTTACATCACCGGAATTAAATTAAATTAGTAAGTTTTGAAGCAAGTTTACTATTTAAAACATCTTGACAAATTTATAAAAACGCAGTAAGGTTAACTTTTGAGATGTTGCATATAGTTAGTTTATATATACGTCTTTACATAACTTCGTATGCCCTCAAGTTGTTCTTGGATACGGGTTAAAGCTTTTCAGTAAGATGGTGTACCTCTTTTAAATAACATCCCAACTATAAACGCTACGGTTCAACTTTAGAACTGAGCGCAGAGAGAGCCAAAGCTAACAATATATAAAACTAATATTAGGTATTGAGGGGAGCAATAATTACTGAGATAAAAAAAGTAACTCAAAAATAACTTGTTCTAGTTGCAGAAAAAGGAATGTTAAATAGTAAAGACTAAATTTCAATCTGCAGTCAATTGGGTTTAAGCAAAGGTTAGTTTAATCCATTTATTATTTAAAAAATTAAGAATAAAGTCATTCTTAACGATAAGCTTAGCAACTATATTGAGTACAATCCTTCCAAAATGGATGACATGAAGTCAAAAAGATTTTTATCAGCTACGCTTAAGATTTCTAGTTTTAAGAAGTTTATATTCTAAACCTAACTTAGTAGGTATTGACTGCCTACACGTACCGTAGCCGTTTAGGTTAAAGGTCAAAAAATTAGTTTATTAGTATAATAACTTAAAGTGCTCTACGCTTCCGTAGGCTTACGTTGAATCTACAGTAAAATCTACTTTTTAATATTATATTTCTTCAATATTTACAATAAACGACTTTTTATAATAATTTGTAGTAATATAATATCATAAGGTACGTGTTAATGACTAAACCTTGCCACATATTATAAATTGAGCCATCTAAATACTTACCAATAAGTATAAAAAGCTAACAAACTACTAAATAAAATTAAATAAAAATGTTAACTTAGGTTTAATCTTTTTGTTTAATTAAATTTATAAGGGTCGATAATTTTTTCAGATTTATTAAACTTTGATATTTATATTCCTATACACAAAGTAATAAGGCCAGAAGAAAAAAAATAAAACAATATTCAAGAGCTTCTTGAAAAAGATCGCGATCTTGAGCGGCTTCTCGAGTCTTTCAAGCGAGTTCGGGATGAAGATCTTGAAGATGATCGTCGACGGGAAGTATATTTATGGTCTTTACATTTCACGGGGGAGCGCGATCTTGACTGGGAATCAGATTTTGGATTCCCATGTAAACCCTGTGGGTGATTTTCCTTTAGAAAATCAGTAGTGGATTTGGTATTCATATTTCCAGTATCCATCCCTCCTTCTAATGGATCAGCAATACGAGCAGTGGCTATTAATCCAATTATTAACAGAACACAACTAAAGAAAAAAAAAGCAACTATTTCTTTTTCTTTTCTTTTTACGACCAAATTCGTCGTATTCGCCTTCTTCAACAATAACTTCTTTATACTCGAGACCTTCTCTATCGTTAAACCCACCACCGACTCCTAACAAAATAGCAATAAATCTAAAAATTAACTATTGAGTAGTACTATAAACTATACTATGAAACCTGAACGATCTTCGACGGCTTTAAACTTTTGAACCCCACAAATGTTACAAGCTAACCGGCGAGCAAAGTTTATGTTCCCACAACTAAACAACTCTTTTTTTAAGAACAGTAGAATAAACGAAGAATATATAAAATTACGCAGAGCAAGCCCAGTCTTTAGCGCTAAACAATCCGTTAGAAAATTCAGCTGCCTTCTCTCCTAATTCACGACCCATAATTTTTACCTTTTTTTCCTCTAACACTGGTTTTGCGGATTTACATTTATTACAAACTTTTCTGAACTTAAAATTAATATTTCCGCACCTTAGAATTATAATTAATGTAGAAAAGAATAAGCAAAGTAAATTATAATATAAAAATAAAATTTTATATATAATGTTTAAATAAAACTTATGATTCAAGTTTTAGAAGGAGTTACAAAAGCACAATTTTATATAAAAACTTTCTTAAACGAATCTTACTGTACACATTCCCAGTCACCTGGATTTGTAGGTGGTCCACTTTTTGGCATTTTATTTTAATTTGATTGTGCAAAGGTGGCAAATATAGTATAGTAGGTTAAAACGAGTTATAAAAAGAAAAGTAAATGAGGTGGCAATAAACAAAAAAAACGCCTTGAGAGGAACCTAAACGTGTAAAAAAAAATTACCTCTCAGCCCTCACGAAAACTACGACTTCCTATGCCACAAGTGTTTGGGATCGGTCTTCTTCGCTCTGGTATTAGGCTACCAGAGCATTTATGCATGTCTGGCGTTTTTAAAGACTTATTTATTAAATAAGATCTTAAAATTTTAATATTTTTAATATTTCTTGAGCTTTCTGAAGCAATTAAGGCTTTTTTCGTTGTAAAAATGTTATTATCACCGGGAGTATATATCTGATCATCCATACGTCTTCCGGTAGACTAATCTAAGACCTACTTTGTCAAAAATTCCATTGAGTACTCCCCTTGCAATTTTTGGATGCTACACGACCTAAGACTTACTGCACTTACTATAAAAATTTGCATTTTCTTTAATAACTATGGTATACTTTTTTTTTCTCTAATTTTTATCAGAAAACTAAATATCATTTTATTTTTTACTTCGTGTACATGTTTTCAAAGGTTAAGACCTAAACTTATTGACTAAATTCTATATTATTTCCATTTTTTTTAATTCTTTTAACCCTTACTACTCTTGTAACTAGAGAAGTACAACCACAGATAACAACTCAATTCTAGGTATCCGAACTTACAATAGAAAGTGTACAGCCTCATAAAAACTCAGATCACTGCAGACGCAAGAAAAAAAGATAATTTACAGCTAAATAAAACGTTACGTTACCGAATTTGAACTCTCTACATCTAAACATACCTTCTTTTGAAACCAAAAGCCCTTTGAAGTGGATTATTTCTTTATAAAAAAATAAAATTAATATTGACATATTAAGAAGAACAAACCTCGTTTAAGTCCTGTTAACAGTATTCTTGACAATATTGCTAACACAACGAAATTTTCGCATCGAAAGGTTCCCTTTCACTCTTAAAAGACAAAAGCAAATAGGTTACCTACCATGTTACTTCTAAAATGGCCTAATGACACAAAGTTTTTCCTTCCTTTTCAATCGAATATAGAAGAACTACCACACTTTGGAGAAAACTAGTATGACTACTTTAATAATTGTTCAAAGAAAAACAACGTAGAGCGGTTTTAAATAGAGTATATTGCATAATTAATATACTCTATCTATTGAAAAATCTTTTCCGAATTTCAAACCCTTTAAATATAGTTAGAGAGCGCAGTTTAATATTAGTAGGCAAGTACTATCACTAATCCTTATGAAACTTCCAAGATTTGAGACCTCCATAAAATTATCATTTATTTGCAGTTTTGAAAAAAAGTCAGACACAATTCTAAACACTGCATCTCTACACTAAACACTTTAAATGCGGGGAGGTCAACTAGATCTTAATTTGCTTGAATAATGGCGGATCTACACCCAATATTCGCTGGTTATCAAAACTAACGCACCGCCAGTAACATTTCCAAATTAATATTATCAAGACACTTTTGATGCACCTGCCTTAAATCTCCGATCTCATACCCGAAGGCCTCCTACATCTTTAATCTCAACTAAAGCTTAAAAATTTTTTTTTTTATCATTTTGACTGCCACAATTACAGAGAAGTTATTGCATTTTACAAAAAAAATATCTCAAAACTAACTATCGTCTTTCAGTAACACTTTTTAAATTAAGGAACATAGTTTTTTTTAATTGCAGATTTACTCTATAAAAAAAAAAGAAAATTGCAGAGCTATTTACGAGAAAATAATCGATATTACCCTTGTTCTGAAACACATCATAGGTAGGGATACGTTAAAGTAATAAGCTTAATTGGTTATCAAAATGATAGCTTTTATAGAAGTGGCGGAGATTGCCTAATATGTAAAAAATTATTTTAAACGTGCTCTTATATTAAAGCTATTTGTAACAAAAGAAATTTTTTTAAAAACCATGTTTCTTTAAGAAAGAACCTTACTTTTTTTCTCTCAGTAACCCCCATACAAAAAAAAATAAAAATTTAATAACGAACAAATACCCTTTCGCCATTCACATTCTATACGAGCAACAATCCTCTCCCAGTTAACCCTCATATGGTCCTTTAACCCAATTATATGTTTATTCATTTGTGGTTAGAATCGCCCATTTTACCATGCAGGTACCTGCAGCTTATCTAGACGCGATTGCTAGCTGGTGTCGTCTCATTGAGATTCTTTTATAAGGATGTAAAGAGTGGAGAGCTTCCTATTATAAAGACGCATTGTGCTCCCCATGTCGTTGGCAAGGAAATTTTCTGGTTCTTTCGGTGGTGTATTTTAAGGTCATTATAGATTCTTCGCTGTTCGTGGCGTACTCAAGGGTTTACTTGGTAGTAAAGGTCAAAGCAGCAAACCAGTCGCTATATCGTCTATTGTCCAGCAAAAGTAAGCTTTCTTTGTGCGATTAGGAAAGCGCAGCATGTGGTGTGCAGTTGACTAATCATAACGTCTGAGCCTACAACTACACGACAATACATCCTCGCTTTAAGATAGTAAACAGCTGCGCTTTCAATAAAAGCACCGTGATATGTTCACAATGATATACTAAACCTCGAATTACAGGTTGTGTCACTAGCTTTTAAGGTACGAATAGCTGACCACGCTACTCGTTTTTTAACATAAAAGACCGTCCTCAAGGTGCAACTCTAAGTAAAATTAGTAGCAGTGGAAGTAGAGTATTTTACCACTCATGACTAGGCAAAGACAAGCCATAATTTTATCTTTTTCCAAGGCTTAACTTTGTGCTTTAAGTTAAACTAAAGCCACCTTGCCGAATATATACATTAAAGCAACTTAAAATTCGTCGATGAACGGGTGGCCCAAACAGTATGAGACGGAAAAGCTAGCTCACTTTTACGCCTTGTGTCTAAGTATCCCAAGTTTGGTTAATATGAGCCCAAGTCGTAATTTTAGCTCTCTTTATGGCGCTTTAATAGCTTTTGTAGCATCCAGATTCAAATTTTTGTAGGTGCTTTTACCACAACGACCGGAGACCCTCCTATTTTTTTTCTCGTAGGACATTAATATAACAGCGCCCACTCCAATTCCAAATCCAGCGATCCAGCTCACACTTTTATCTTAATATTATTTTCCTTTATTGTCTTTCTAAATCCTCACTTCGTGTAGTTTCAGACGATCTAATAAGAGTTTTTAAATTATATATTATAAAAAGAGGTTAGGTATAGAACTCTATTAAATTGCTTTACACGCTGCTTGCGCGCACGCTCATATAAACATTATTAATGATGTCATTGGTTTTCAAATGGTATGTACCTTGAAAAATCCACTTTTTAGAGCTTTTTACAATTTCTTTAAGGCACACAGGATGCGTTCTCCCCTTTAAGCCCCTTTAGATAAACTTCAGACTTATATAGACCTTTACCTGGCCTTCAATCCTCATTTCTTCAACTTAAAATTTACTTATTTGACATCGCTTACTTTACCATTTCCATAAACTTTTGGTTCACACTTTTCATATCTTAATAAGGCACCTTTTTTCTTAGCTCTTATATATATAAATTTTTTAGGTATATCATTATGTAGTCAAACTTTTTTAGGTCCTTCCTTCCTTAGAGAACATCATTTTATCTTGTAGGTTATAAACTACATTCAAAATTATAGCTGCCTTCCAATTATTGATTATTGGTTCTACTATGCCTACAATACATTTAATTACAAACTTCCTGGCACAAATATAATTTACATAATTCTATATTATTATTTGGGATAAATGTATATTATAATTTTAAAAAAAAGGGCCGGTGGTTATGGGCTAGGACTATCAACTGTTTTATATAAAGGGCAATAGCTAACGGCTACAGTGTTATCTCCGTCCGTAGAGCATAATTACAACAACGAGCCCGATGTCTGCGACGAATTATCGTTACTAGCCTATCAGATAAATTATATGACAAGGCCTTAATTTTTCTTAAACAGGTAGCACCATCAACGATAATTGACCCATTATGCACATTAAAAATAATTTGTCGTGGCACGCGGACATCTAGATACGTAATAACTATCATTTTTTCAAAATGATAACGAAAAAAGAAATATTTAACTCAAGTACTGTTCAATTCTAATTACACTTACAGACCTTTGTTAACGGAGTCTTTCACAAGAAAGTCACTTTTAGTATGGACATGAAAGCTCCATCAGGGAAATGTAAGCTCGCCCTAAAGATTTGCCAATAACTTGTTTACATTTAGTTAAACCTATGGCCAATAACCCAAAGTCCATCTTTATGTATATGTGAACATATATATATATATATATCTTGAACTCATTGAGTAAACAATATGTAATTTGTGTAAGATTATCATAAAAGGTTAACTTTGCCTTCTTCTGAAGGCTATTTACCAATTCTTTTTTTCCAAGGTAATATGAACTAAGTATCAAAAAGGACGTATATTTTCGACTATAGAGGCCAATTTCTTAAATAAACAATATATATATAAACAAGCTTTATTTATGCCAGCTTCAGTTAGCTTGCGAGCTCGTTCTTACCTGGAAAAGTTTAGCAAAACAGTTATCTCAATGAAAATTTGTGTATATGCTTTAATATTTTTCTCAAGGTACGAACTTTTTATATTTTGCATATATAAAATAGACATAAGATTTATACCAGAAACAAAACAGTCCTCTTATTTAGTGCTTAAAAAGGGGATTATTACTTTTTAAGTGCTGCTAAGATACGCCTCGTACACCGGTTGTTTTTTTATTTCTATTTATTGAAGAGCAAAACGCCAGATATATGCATACGGTTCCTCGCACATGTCAACTCTTTCTATCAAATATTGTGATTTTGTGCTCCTCAGTCGTTTTTAAACTTATTATATAAGTTGTTACCGTGTCTGAAGTCTTTTAATAAATCATAACCAGTAACTTGATACCTTTACATAAATTTACTAGATGTCAATAGGGAGTGATTCGGAAGCAAATTATAAAAACTGAATAAACTGGAGGCGTATGAATTTTTAATTAATAAACATGATACCTAAACGGACAGGATGCCGAAAAGAGGTAAATTAGTTTATATTCTCACTTACAGTACCTAAGATGTTTTCTCTTTAGAAGTTAGGCATCCCAAAAACTTCTGCAGAAAAAAAACAACGCAAAATAGCTTCTCTTAACAACTGGTGTATCCTATAATTGTCGCTGCTTTGGAAGGAAATACGTACAATTCTTCTGGAAGGTGATATTAACGGCAAAATTATTTTTTGCTAGCTTCAATAGAATTGAAAGGCGGATTCAAAAAACTCAATGACTCTACACTTCTCGGCCACGCACTATAATGAAGCATTTAGTAGGTCTTAGTTATCTTTTAGTCGATAACATAACTTTTAAATAAATATAAACTAACCCTAAAAATTCACTAAGCTAACTGACATAAAAAAGTAAGGACTACTTTATTCTCTATCTCTATCGCTTATACAAATATATTTTTGAAATATGGAAACAAATAAAACATGTGGAAAAAAATTCTTGGTTACAAAACTGTTTCAAAAAGTTTTCGTTACTGTACTCCTGCTAATTAATGTCCAAGTATTATAATAAATGTAATTATTAAAAGTTTCTGCAGATATATATTAAAGTCTCTCACTTAAAATCCCGGCTAGGCACCATATTTAAGTTAGGTCTACATTTTAATAAAACTTGAAGCGAAAAATTTAAGATTTCAATAATAGTGGTCTTAATATAAAAATTTGTTTTTGTTGTCAAATAAAGGCTTTTCACAACTATAAGGATAAATGATTAAGTTAAATAAACATGTTTCTTTATTAAGTATGAAAATTGCGATCGCATAAATTTAATATTAACAGTAAGATTATAAAATAAATAAAAGAAATTAACTTATACGTTAGCAGAATATACTACTAAGTATAAATACTAAGGTAATTGCTAACGAACTTCCGAAATAATCATCGTTTTGATTAGGTAAAGCTTTCTCCTTAACTTTGCCGACAAATTGTGTCGCGGTAGTTCCTATAGCATCAGCGCCTTCGGAAATCTTACTGATACTTTGCAGATCTAAAGATTAAGTAGAAATTAATATAGCTAACCAAGCAATAAGTTAAAACGAAGCAATCATTGTTTTGATTAGTTAAAACATTCTGCACAAAATTCGCTGACACCTTCTTTCGCATTTTTTTTAAAAGCATCAAGGTCATCTGACATAAAATTTAAAGATTGCGGATCTAAAAATTAAATAGAAATTAATATAGCTAAGCAAGCTCTAAGTTAAAACGAAGTAATCATTGTTTTGATTAGGTAAAAATTTCTGCACAAAATTCGCTGACACCTTTCGCATTTTTTTTAAGAGCATCAAGGCCAAGAGCATCAAGGCCATTTGGAAAAATATCTAAAGGTTGCAGATTTAAAAATTAAGTAGAAATTAATATAGCTATAACTTATACGTTAGCAGAATATACTACTAAGTATAAATACTAAGGTAATTGCTAACGAACTTCCGAAATAATCATCGTTTTGATTAGGTAAAGCTTTCTCCTTAACTTTGTCGACAAATTGTGTCGCGGTAGTTCCTATAGCATCAGCGCCTTCTGAAATCTTACTGATACTTCGCAGATCTAAAGATTAAGTAGAAATTAATATAGCTAACCAAGCAATAAGTTAAAACGAAGAAATCATTGTTTTGATTAGTTAAAACATTCTGCACAAAATTCGCTGACACCTTCTTTCGCAATTTTTTTAAAAGCATCAAGGTCATCTGACATAAAATCTAAAGGTTGCAGATCTAAAAATTAAGTAGAAATTAATATAGCTAAGCAAGCTCTAAGTTAAATATAGGAAAGACCAGCCAAACTGGGAATCAATACTAATAAAAGCACCGCCGACCGACAGAGAAAAGTAAAATTCCTAAATGATATAAATTAAAAAATAAATAGGTTTCTTTCCCCTCCAAAACAAACCACATTTTAAATAGTCGCGAGAAAATCACCCGCTCTACCACCAATGCCAGCTCAATGAAGCCAAGCAGTAAGCAAAAATTATAGAACTAAAAAATTTTTAAAAATCGACTGCACATGGGCACCCAGGTCAGTTGCCCACTGAATGCCAGAGGTAAAATGAGACAACGCCAAAGGCATTCTTGCTTTTAAAAAAAAATTGACCAAAAAAATAAAAACATTGTCTTATAAAAATGTTATTATTCATTTATCCGTACTTAGGGAAGTTTCGAAATAGGAAATAAATATAATATGAATTAGTAAAATAAAATCAGGTAAATAAAATAAATAAAAATCACAAAAATAAAATGAACTAAAAATTCCTTTATTTTAAAAAGTGCTATTATATAGAACAATTAACGACTTCAAGATCACGTATATAAGAGAAGAGAGCTAGTTAATTTTCTTCTCGCTGCGCGAGGACAGAACCATCTTAATAAATCTATTTTTCTAAAAGCATCAGCTTTTTAATGCACCTTATTAACAAACCTTTTCTTATGACCATATTTAGCGGTTTTGAGGTCGCCAATACATATTGCTAAAAGCAAGTAATGTAAGCATTGAATAAAATTTAATTATTCTGGACATGTGACTTGTTTGTACTTTTACTTTTAAACGATTTTTTTCGACCTACGATATATATAAAAAAAGGTTTGCTTTTAAATACTGATAAGGTAAAAGTTTTTTACTGCCACAACTACATCATCCACCAAAAAAAACAAAATTTTCCGCATTACCGTTTATTTAGAACTTTCTCTTCAAAGTACGAAATTTTAATTTAACACTGGATATTAAACCTTTTAGTTTATTAAAGTCCCAGGGCTCGAGGGAAGTTTCTTACACGCTAATAATATTATACCGTTAAATTATTTTGTTATTACGTGGATTATTTCTTTGACCCAATTGAAATGGCACTTAAAACTGTAAAATGAATGACTTGATGATTGGTTAGAGTTAATATTCTGCATTGAATTCCTTTTTCTTTAAAGCCCTGTCTATATATAATATAGACTAAGTCATCCTTGCGACTATGAGTTGAATATAATATTAATTTTATTAAATAATAAACAATATTATTTTTGCAAATAAAAAAAAAATGACTTGCATCTTAATGCAATTCCACCAGCATAAAAGTTGTATAGGCCCTCTCCCCTAATTGTTTGCCAGACTATGTGCTGGAATTTAAAGCAGCCTTTATAAATTGAGTTATTTTTAGGATCTTAAAATGATAAAGATTTTTTGATGATAAAAAAGCGCTTAAAAGCTACAAAAACGTTATTAGTAAAAGAATAATTAGAAAAAAGAAACAAAATACATAATTTGTTATATAAACAAAAATATAATAAAGGGCTCCTCCCTTATGGTTGAGGAGCTCATACTCCAGGAGGCCTGACTAGCAGTGGTGCTGGCGGGTGTCTTCAGGTAATCTGGTATCTTGTGCCTAAGGGTACCTTTCCAGTGATGGTTTTAAGCGGTTTTCCCCACTTTAGGCCGAATGGTGAGAATCCCCCCAATATCTTCTGCTTTTTCAGTCCTTGGATACAGTCATTATAGCTCACTAAGAGCGTACACTGGCGGGCCAGCGTGCCTGTCCCATGCCCTGCGGAAGAGGGTAATTCAGATTAACCAACTTAAGTTCTGAAGAAGACAGCCGTAGTATGCCGGTGTTAATATATATAGATATATAATAAAAGAGTACCAAATAAGCTCAAAAAAAATGCAAAAACTAAGAAAACAAAAGGACTAAAAACACAAGCGAGAATCATATATAGAAAGACACAATACGCGCTTCACTGTAAAAATATATGAGGCAAGGGGCTTAGTTATTATAGTTTTTGGAAATTTGTAGAGATGCTCGGTATAATCAAGTGCAGGTTGCTTAGTTTTTTTTCGCTAATAACTCAGTGTAATGTGTAGTTTGTATTCAGTTTTCGCAAGTCCTCTAATCCTTCTATAGATACATATACATTTTGTATGAGAAGGTTTACAATAAGTGTGCGCTTAAAGAGCATCGCGGAGCTGTCAGGAGCGTGCGTTTATCTAGGGTTCGTGTTTAAAATATCTGGTAAAACTAGTTAACATAGTGCTTAATTTGTTGTCCTCTAGAATAAGTTATTTATTAATCTCGTTTAAAATGCTCTCTAGCCCTCTAGACTAAAACTATACCTTTACAATATTGCTGGTCCTCTATACTAACGTAAAACTACAACAACAAAGCTACGCTCAACACCGAAAAAGAACGAGCAGAGTACAAAAAATGAATGAACCATGTTTTTTTTTATTTATAAAATGGCATGCTACATTAGAGGTCGCAAAACCCTTAATTGCTTAATCTATCTTCCTTTCGTATTGTAGGGCGATGGTTTTTATAACCAACAAGAAAAAAACAAGACAAAACAAAACAAAAAAAACTCGCGGGGGTATCCCTATGAACAGTAAGAAAGTTTACTTAACGACCCGTGCATTATATACTGACAGGGCTTCTGGATATTTTACAAGCTCTTAACTATTACATGTTTCGGGCTGTTTGTATTTAGGATACCGACTGGGATCGTACTTGAACGTTTCCAATAGCAATTTATTGATGCGTTAGCTGTAAGCATTGAAGATGGTTGTGCGCGGCTTATTGTAAGGGCACCTATAGGTTCCAGTTGACAGTCTCGATGTAGCTAACTTTTGCTCAAAAACCAAGGAGTATTGAGTCATTTGAAAGCACCTACTTTGAAATAATTGTACCCTTTTAAGATTTTCCGCGAAGAATAAGCCCAAGCTATAGAGGTATACTGTAACACTGGACGTATACAAGCCGTGTAGAGGAGAAGTTAGTTATGTAGTGAAAGTTATAAAATATATCATACCTTCAATGCAAATTATATAGCTACCCTCAAATATTAAATTTTCAAGTTAGTGCTGTAAAGTAATTAAATTCTAAACAGTTCGTGTGCAATTTTTCGAACAGCTAGTGGTTTGAATGCCTACAAACTTAGAAACATTAGTTGCTTTTCGGAATAAGTAATAAGTAATATAAACGTCCTTACTCAGGCCGTCCTACAAAGTGTTATTGCATACAAAATACAATTCGCCGGTCATAAGTCGCAGAAGTGCAATTCTCAATGCTTATTCGTACGTCCAAGCAATAAATACGTAAGTACAAACACTGTGTCAAGGAACAGTTTATAACGTACAGAAATTATCCTTTTGCACACAGCCGCGGTCAAGTGCGTGGTTGCTGCCAAGTTCCTCGGTTATCAATTATGATGCCCAAGTATTTGATCTGAAAAAGCCCCACAGGATCATCGTCGGGAGGGAGTGCATACATTTAAAATGAATATTGCCCTGCTTTTCTCTGCATTAATGATTACTCGTCACTGCTGCATCGGTTGGCAAGTGTTTCCAAGTAGCTTGGTATTGCCGTATTTATGAGAGGTTTTTTAAGGTGTTCTGTCATCGGCGTAAAGGGTGAAACCAGAGAACGTTGCGAAATGCCAGTTGTCAGTAAACGGTTGATAACAGCGCAAAAATATTACTCAAAAAGTTCGCCCGCATATAAATGCAAGCATGTTACCGAGGCTTAATGAAGGGCCTAATACGCGTAGTTAATGTAACAGGCCCTCCTGCCTCACTCGGTTATAAACCTTTTTACGTGAAAGACGACCAGGTGATAAATTATAATTGAAGTTCCAAGTTGTCCACTCAACAAAGCGCAACAGTTATTGCGTCGTGGAGAGACATCTTCGAAATCTAGTGTAATTCTGGAAGCGGTTTGTGTTTCGCTAAAGTCTTTCAGCTGGTTTTCTAGAACAGCCTTTACGGTTTTTCCCACTACTGAAAGTAGGCTGATAGTTCGATATTTGTTGGATGGCGTCACTATAGTATATATTTTCCATCGTGTTCGAAACGAACCAAATGACATTGCAGAAACTGGAAAATGGAAAGAGATGGCAAAACTTTTTAAGCATCCCATTAGTACTGCCATCGGGACCAGTTGAAAGCTTCCTACTAGCCGATTTAAGGTCAGAAGTAAAACATGCGTACTGATAAAGTAAGCACTGTATTTTACGATGAAAAAAATTTTCGTTACAACTGTCTCCGAGTAGGAACGACATATTGTTTATGAAGTTAAATGCATACTAATAATGATGTGTTGTTAAATGAAAGCATTATAAATATAATTTAGGAAACTTGATGACTACCACATGAAAAAAGTAAATTTAAGAAAAAGAAGAGACTGATAAACACAAGTAAAATACAAGTTGTAAGAAGGGTGTTACAAGTTAGTTACTCCTTTCTATACACACTAATTTTATGAATTAAACAATTCAAAAAGAGAAGTAATGTCAAAAACTAGCCTCTTATTTTGTTACCTTTATTTTAAGCAATGCTAGTGTTAAAACTTGTTTATTTTAAGACGATGTACGCGTAGTCCCGAACGTTCTCAAACCCATAATTAATTAAATCATTGTTTAATACTCTTCAAGATATAAACAAATTGTTTTAAAACAAGTTGTCTTTTTTTCGCACAAAATTTTTTGTAGGACATACATAAGCTTTTTTGGGACTAGAATGGTAATTAACTATTTTAAAGTTTGACCTGACAAAGGTAAGCTCTTTTGAATTACTCAAAAAAGCAGTGTTCATTTTTAACTATAATACTTACAAAAACAACTAAGCAAGGCACTGTTTAATCCCTAAACTATTCAAATATGTACAACAATAACACTAATATAACATTTTTTTCAAAATTAATTTAAACAATTTTTACTCAGACCAGTGGGCTTGTGCAATACGCCCTTTCTCCACGTGCGCATTACTGTTAACCATGATTAAGTTGGTTGTTTTTAATTAGTTTATACCAAATATAATTTTCTCCTTTTTCTAGAATTTTTATTATTGAAAGCGTGACTGGTTTCCTTCCTTGTTATTAAAAGATTTTTAGAAGTCAGTTATCTTAGCTTTGCACGGCGAATTAACATGCCGGGCGTTAGTTATGAAGTTTCTGCTGAACTCCTTGGAGGTCTTTTCATATTTATATAAATTTTTTATTGGTTTGAATGTTTATTTTAATTTAATAATTATTTTTATGCTTACACCATTTATGAATTTAAAAGCTTAGTAATTTTTTTAACACACGGCTACTTCAAACTTTTATTATAGGTAAAATGCACGGTGGCTTAGCTCGTGCTGGAAAAGTGAGGAAGGTTACCCCGAAAGTCCCCAAACAGGAGCGTTTAAAAAAAAAGTTGACTGGTCGTGCTAAGAGGAGAATGCAATACAATAAGCGCTTCGCTCCTTCTTCTAAGGGCTTTGGCAGGAAAAGATCACCTAATTCTAATCAATAAAGTTTATATTTATCAATAATTACACTTAAATTTATTGATTGTGAGATTTCTAATTCATAACTCATAATAAATATTATTTTTATTATTTCTGCTTGTAGACTTGACTTATATAAATTATTAAAAGAGTTAGTATCTATACAACTTTAGGAGATGACTTTTGGCTCACCAGTTGATTTTTTTAACACGTTAACTTTTCTTACTGCCTTTGATCCTTTTTTTAAAAAAAGCATCCCTTAATTGGCAATTATTTATTTCGTTTAAAGTTTGGTCATAGACAAGAGAAAGGAAACACATACATTAATATATATATTTTTTACAAATAGGGTGTTTTAGAAAAGGTAAAAGAAGGTGCTGCTTGAGCAATAATGAAACCTTATATATTAAGCTCACCTTATGCACTAGAGCCATTTTAGAAGTCAAGCACAATATAAATTTACTCAATCGTTGGAAGGCTAGTTACAATGTTTCCTGCCTTTCGAAGAATTTGTGGGAAGTAACTTGAGAATCATACTAAAAAAGTTCAGGAATATTTGTGTCTTTAGGTTATACATTTGTTTACGGTGCAAAAAAAGGTATCAGACGAAAGGTTGGATTTTATTGCATAGAAGTTATACAAAGGGCCTTTTTTGCGTATATATTAACTAAACAGAGGATAGCGTCTTAAACGTTATTTACGAGAAACAATGAAAAAAGAGGTCATGTACTATTGACTTATTAATATACTACGATAAATAAATATATACTCCGTAAAAAAAGATATTCAGCTTATTATTCCTATCACTAGTGCCCGGCCTTCAGGAAACATTAATCGATAGGAACTTATTACTCACGTCCTAATTGCAGCATTCTTAATGATGCCTTAGCAAACGCTATTGCAATCGAAATTTAGTTGCCTGCACTGATTGTTAAGACTATTATTATAGTAACAATTCTTGTAGGTAGCCAAGTTGTCCTCAATATCGACACGCCTATAGAGGGCCGCTCCTTATGTCGAACAAGTACTAAAGCATGAAAGCTATAGGTTTCAATATGTGCATTTTACTAGAAACTTAGCTTATAATTTTTTTTTTACTAGTATACTATCCTCACAGAGTCAAAGTGATTCAGTAAATCTTATATTTTAGGCTTCTATTTGAAAGAAACCATATACAGCACGAGTTTGCAAGAAGAAGAGAAATAAGAATGCAAACTTTGCTTTGAAATACTAACTGACTGATACAATATTACTTTAAAAACATAAGAGCTATATTCACTTAAGTTATTAAAAAGATTACGAATAAATGTTATTGGACTAAAAGTTGTCTTATTTAATTTTTTCTAAAATCAAAAACTTTAATAATGTAAAGTGAAATTTATATTTTAAATTTTTGTAAACGGTAGATTCGTAATATTTATATTAATTTAAAAATCTTTGAAATAAATAAACTCCTATAATTTAAAGAAATTAAAAATTATATGAAATAAATGTCCTAGAAGTTTCTTAAATTTATTTCATTCTAAAAGCTAAAAATATAAAAAATCTAATCTAAAATTATAAAAATTAGTAAATACAAAACCTATTATTATGAAATTTAAAACTTTTAATAGTAAAATTAGAAATTTTAAGAGTGAACTTATAAAACTTAATAATAAATAAAGCCATTTAACTGGTTTATAACTAATTTTGATAAAAACATACTTTTTATTACTATATAATGTTTATAGAATTATTTTTAAAGGAACATCGTTAAAAACTACCTTACCAAATTCATTGAAAAAACCTTTAAGCCTATAAAATTTGATTGGAAAGTGACCAATTTGTTAACTTTATTTATAAATTTAATATAAACAAATAAATTTATAAGTTTTGACTTTAAGCTTTAAAAATAATTAAAAATTTTCAAGATCTTTAAAAAATTTATAAAATATAACGAACTATAAATTAAAACTTTCTAAAGTTAAAAGTGATTCGCCTTTTGTGAACATCTCGTCTTTTTCCAAACTAATTGGCTCAACTTCAGATTCCAGAAGATTTCCAAAATCTTTTATTCTTTTTTCGAAACTGGTCTCGGCAAGAGCTGCTAACTTAGCGGGCATGTGCGCCCTAAAAAAAAGTAACAAAAAACCAATCATTTATTAACAAATTTTATACTTTTTAAACTTTTAGATGAAGAATCACCAAAAAATTTATTAAATAGAAAAAATTTCGTTCAAAAATTCAAATTAATAAATTTTAAAATAAAAATTAGTATATATTTTTAGTTATTAAAGATTTTTTACTAAATCCATTAAACTGATATATTTTAACGAGATTAGCACTTATACTTTTGCTTGATCAAAAATAATATAATAAAATTGAAAGCTACTTTCATCATTTTAACTAACGAAGTTAAAATAAAATTAATACCCAGCGCTCGCGTTAATTTAAGCTAAAAAAGTACTTTGAAACTAATATTGGTGCCACGTTCGTTTTACATAGTAAAATATGTTTTGACACTGTATTAGTAAAGTAAGTTTCATGGAATGTTAGGTTAAAAACCATCATATAAACTAAAATACAACACTCTTTGAGCCCAGGCAAAAGAGAATTCAAATGTGCGAGTTATATAATATATATAAAAAATAACTGAATAATTTATAGCACATCATGCAACAGTTTTCTTTTTAATGTGATACTATCTAACAGTTTTTAGTGAATATATATAAAATAATTCCTCAGTAATTTAGACAAAGCTAGAAACTAATATACGATTGTTAAAAAGAAAACTTCGTGAGTACAAAGTAAGGCCCTAACTCGCTTCTTGTACTGCTGCTTGAATCATTTAACGAACCAGAATACCAGCTAAAGAGCGAAAAGAAGCTATAATAAACAATAGCATTAGAACAGAAACCATTTGACAGGCAGAGCGCAATATATACGTTTATTGCTTTCGAAAACCTGTGAAAAGAACATAACCTTTCTAAATTTAAGTAGAGTAAACCTAAATTATTACTGCTTAATAGCGGTGTTACGATGTGTCGTGCTTTTTATATATGTCTATTGTAGTTACCCCACGAATCTTTCTTACTAGGTGATTTATTTCTTATCTACCGCGTACAAAGTGTGTTCAAGCTGCATAGTTGCATGAGTGAAGTCTCATAGCGCATCGTAAGCGGAGGTGACGCTTTCTTTTTCGTCGCTTACCCCTTTACATAAGCAGCGGCTGCTGCTCTCAGAAAGTAATTTTCGAGGTGTGTTACTCATCACAAGGGGTGCCTTGGCAAATAGGTCACTAGGGAGAGTTTTATCCTACTGCTAGAGCAGGGTCTCAAAAAGTGGTAACTATAATATTTTGCCTAAAAAAAGTTAGACACTTATATTGCCTATATAAGGAAATTTAAATTTGCCTTTGACTATCATATTTAAAGTTACTTTAAACTTTTCGCAGGTAAAATAAACAGTATGCTCCCAAATTTAGTCTAATAGTCTAACCTAAACCTTTCAAATTATTTCTTTGTGAGCGGTTTATTTCGGCAACTTTATCTTTTCACCCAGCAGTTAATATTTTCTCTTTTTGGTATAGCAGATTGAAAAGCGAACTTTTAGAAAGGTTACGAGGAAGACAGAGGTAAGAACGGCGTTTATTTTTTTCAAGCACTGTTATCACTGTTGCTAGTATGATCCACTTGCGCAATTAAATAAAGTAGACCCCCGCAACCGAGGAGTAGTCTTTTTTGTAATTTTAACTGGTAGATCTAATCTAATTAGAAAATATTAAAACTATATATATTTATTTAGTCCTTGATAAACAGCAAGGGGAGGACTCCTCTCTTCTGGGCCAGGGTTGTAGTCGGGGGGGCTCGGCTGGCAGTAATGCTGGCCGTTCTCTCGAGGTGGCCTCTGGCTTTGTGCCTAAGGCCCCGCCTCTCTGGATGGTAGTTTTTAGCGGTTTTCCACAGCGCTAGACCGTGTGAAGGCGTCCGGGCCGGATTTTTTCTGCTTTTCCGGTCCTTCAGCACAGTCCTTATAGCTCTATAAAGAGTATACACTAGTGGGTACTCACGCTCTAACCCTTGCAGAAGAAGGGGAATTATAGTAAGCTGCTCAAAGTCTCCCATGAAGCCCGGCAGTAGTAAGCTAATAAGTATAAATAAACAGATAGATCAACTATATCGGGAAGAGTATATGTAATAAAAACTAAGTAAGCATTATATCGATAAGCCAAAAACTTTGTAAAGGTCAGTCGAATCTTTTTCGGTTGAAGTTGAAACTTACTACTATCTCCTATAGTAGTGATTTTAAGTACCTCTGAGTTTATATAACAAATAAGCAGTTACAAATTTTGTTCTAGAGATCTTGCTGTAATATGCGAAAGTTATAAATAGATAAAAATATATGCCTCTATGGGTTTCTAATTGTAAAGCTTTTTTTTAAGGAAAGGAACAATCGACTTGGACCAATATAACATATTTTGTTTGTGGTTTTCGCAAGTTTTTTTTTTTAGATTCGCCTTGCCAAGAGTGGAGTTCGTTGCCGTTGCTTAAATCTATTTTAGATACACGCGGGTGTGAGAGGTGAAAAGGTGAAGTGGTGTTGTTGTTGATTAATTTGGTTTCAGTATCCTATAATATCCTTTTAATAAACTACACTACAGCTCTACTATTTCTTAATGAAAATTGGTACTTAGCACTTTTAATATTATTCTAAAGTCTTATAATGCCAGAAACCCATTTAACCAGTACATTGTCAAGCAATAAGTAACTTGCTCTTTCGCCAATTTTCTCTCTATATCTTGCCAAGCCCAGTTAATAACAAAGCATTACCTTCTCTCTGAACTTAACTGCTATACTTTACGATGTAGAAGTTATAGTTTGATAAAATTTAAGTAGTACTCTCGTACGCTTAAACTACAACTTGCCGAAGTTAATTTTTTCAAACTGAAGGGCGAAGTAATTAGATTTAAAATAACTATAAATCCTTAATATTTATAAAATAACTTATAAAATAACTAACATATCTTACAGTAATGACCAAGATTATAGGCAGTTGAGTTATCTAAAGCTTTGTATATCTGTTCAAAAACTTACGGGAGCAATTGTTATCTGAAGATAATAAAATTGTTCAAAATCAAATATTAAAGTCCTACTTAGTGTCCACGCAAGGCGCTCGTGGTAATAGTACAAGCGAGAGGCACCGCTATAATTACTCTTTTAGATATATACATAATAGATTTTAAGCTTAATATAAGTCATATATATAAACTTGATTTAGTTATTATAGTACTAAAAATAAAATTATTAGAAGCAAAAATTAATAATATATTAAAAATTTTTAAAGTCATAACCAAAGTAATCGTAATAATTTAAAGAAAATAAGGAATCAAATATTATAGTAGTAAATGTATTTATGGGTGAAATAATTAAATAAATAAAAATACCGCAAGATAGTTAAAAATTTACGAATCTATACACATATACACATATATATGTGAAAAAGTTAATACACACAAGAAGTATAGATTACTAATAGTAAGAAGACAATGTAAACAATAAAATAAAAAATTGAAAAAAAAATTTGTAATTAAAATGGTGATACATATAGTTATATTAACAATACAAACAATGAAACAAAAATTGCAATTTAAAATAATTCTTGAAAAAGATAAAA
Source organism: Zophobas morio (assembly GCF_036711695.1). NCBI lineage: Eukaryota > Metazoa > Arthropoda > Insecta > Coleoptera > Tenebrionidae > Zophobas > Zophobas morio. The sequence goes on along the minus strand of NW_026972408.1, from coordinate 251,940 downwards.
AATATTAATATAAATTATATAATATATATATGAAGCTAAATTATAAAACAATTACTAATACTATTTAAAAAACGTTCTATAGGGAAAATATTAACGTTATCATTAGAGGAAATAATTATAGTAATAAATTAATATATTCAAAAATAATATATAAAATTTTTTTTTAAGTGCTTGCAATAAAAAATATTATAAGAATATATTAAAATATTACAATGAAGTTGTTATTAGGGGTTATGAATGTGTTATTAACGAAAATAATAGAGCTCATAACTACAAGTATTTAATAAATGATTAAAACATAACTAGTACTTCAATACAAAAAACAAAATGGCAAATAGTAAATATAAGTTTTTTATAATTTTAATAAAAAAGTAGTCGTGATATAAAAAGGTTATTAATAGCAGTAATAAGAATAATAATATAATTACATACTGAGTTCTACACTCCCCCTTACCAGCTAAATGGCTATTGCTACTTAATAAGTCTAGTTTTATAATTAAATAATTTTTATTTGTAAGAAATGCGCTTGTTAAGGAATTATATTCTTGTTGATTATGAATATACTAGTAAGATAAATTCATAAGGGTGGAATATACATCTTTCACTACAGTGGAAAAAAATATACCTTATTTAAGCTTCAAATAACATAAGTACAGGCAATCTTATAGGATGTCATTAAATCACCCAGACAGTTTATATTATAAATAACTACTTTGATCAAACTTTGGAATAAGACTTTTCGAAAGATTTTTACTTGTTTATTGTAGCCTTGAATCGCTTAGTTTATATATGATGAAGCGCCTAACCATAAATGTAATATAGAGAGGCACAAAATTTTCTGAAGTGCAAAAAACTGCTAATATGAATGCTGATTACTTATATACGCTCTTTAGCAAAAGCCTTAGAATAGGCCGTCCAACTGCTACCTTAGCTTTTTTTTACCGCTTTAGTAAAACTGCTAACTAATCATTCTCTATTTAATAAATGTTGAGTAGAGAGCAATAATTATTTTTATGTTTAAAAGAGCTATACCTCGAAAAAATGGCGGTATACCGGCAAAAGGTGGAAGAACAAGCTTAAAAAAAAAGTTTTTCCTGAAGCCAAAAGTAGTGAAGTTATTGTAAATAATTATTATTAAAAGTAAGTATTACAAGGTTTACTTCCGGGGAGATCGTACCGTTTTTTGAAGTTTAATGAACAATCACAATAAAGGCTTAATAAGCTTACTTGTTTCTTAGCAATTATTACTTTCAGCAGTAGTAATAATAACTATACACTATAAAAAATATTGGGAGGGTTATTCAAAGCAAATCTTGAATATAATATATTTCTTTTTAAAGTCAGTATTTTTGTAAGAAAAAATTATTTATTATAAGGTTTTCTTTTTTAGCACTGGCGTACTGTGGTTTTCTTGAGACCTTAAGCCGCTTAATCTGAATTCCCCTCTTCTGCAGGGATTGAAACACCAGTGCCCACTAGTGTACGCTCTCTAGAGAGCAAATGACTATCCCGAAGGACTGAGAAAGCGGTCATTCGGTCTAGTGTTGGGGGATACCGCTAAAAAACACCACTGGGAGAGGCTGTCTTAGGCACAAAACCCAAGGGGCCTGGGGAAACCGATCAGCACCACTGCCAGTCAGGTCTTCCCTGTTATGAGCTCCCCGCCCGGAAGGAGGAGCCCTTGCGTAGTAAACTTTATAAACCACTCATCTATTTTAGTTAAAAAATAAGCAAATAAAACTACCACAGCAAAAAATTGCACGCTATATTTATCTCTCTACCGTATAATAAGGGATCGAGTTGTAAAATTGTTAGGTTTGAGGTCGTCCAACACTAATAGTTTTATACACCGCAATTAAGTTAAAAAATAACTTTGTGACTGTGTTGCATTAAATTTCTTAGCTCTCTTTTCCAGTTTGCTTCCTACTCCAGAAACGTGTAAATTTCTTAAATATAATATTATAGCTTTACGACTGCGTACTAGCGTAGAAAAGGGACGACGGGAATATCGTTCATTTTGTAGCTCTGACTTTTTTTTTTATAGTAATTTATAACCGCTTTCTAACTCTAATTAGTGGCAAGGATACAAATATGACCGCCACATTTATTTCTGTTAGTTTGTTTATTTTATCTTCTTAAATATACCTATAGTGTAACAAGGTTAGAAAACGAACTTTGTAAGTATTTGATTTTTTAACTAATTTTTTTTTGTTAGAAATTTTACTTGCCTACCAATCTGTACTTTCAGAAGTGCGTAAACTTATTGATGCTAGAAAAATTTTGCAGATGAAATCCGTCGGGGTACTAACCTGTTTTTGACGATATTTTATTGCACCGCAACTCAGAAATGTAGAAGAATAAGTAGCCTTTTATTTACTTTCATTTATATAAACATAAGTTTACCAATCTAAGCGATATTGCTAGCGGTGGAACGCGGACATATCTGGTTGGTCTCTTCCTGCGGGGAGAGGTGGTGTATATAGATATATAAATTTTTTTTATCACCGCTGGGGGTGGAGACTGCTTTTTTGTAAAAGTGGGACGAAAGAGAGAGAGACAGCAGAAAGGGAGAAGAAAATGAGGAAATATTATCTCTCTTCTTTAATTTTAAGTTTGGTTGTTTCCTTAGTATTGGTTAGGCGGATATATATATATTACTAGTTACTAGGGCTATATAGTAACTACACTAAATGAACAGCACAGTTACACAACGGCAGATCCAAGGCTTTGAATGAGAGTGCAAGAAAATACCGAAGGCCCCGGAAACAGGCAATAAACCTAGTAGTCATCACTCATTACGTAGCTCTTGCTAAGAACGCTTTCGGTGGAACCTAATTGCTGCTTCATAGTAGTGTACATAACCTAGCATGTTTTACCAAGCTTTCACATAAGGTTTCACACGCTCTTTCTAGGCAATCATGATGGACCGTTCGAAATGGGGATGCTAGTACTCCACGCGGAGCTTTGAAGCGTCAAAGATTCTTCTAATACAATAAAAGTCCACAAATGAATGAAATAAGTTTAGTCAGCATGTAATTAGGTATTTTCGCGAACATGCTTATATCATCCAAAGTTACAAGGGATTTAGCACCTGCTTCTAGACTAAAATTACTTGTTTAGAAACATTGAAAGGGCGCTAAGGTTTGCATTTAGAGGTAACAATGATATTTCACGGAGGTGGACAGTCAGTAAATGCTTAGATAATGAAAACAATTTGAAAAATATTATTAGCAAATCTAATGGTTTGGTTTGGTTTTTACGATTTCATTAACTTCCCTTTAGTTCAGAGTACCAGAGAAAAACCTCAGGAAATCTCACCAAAGAAAAAGTCGTAATGCTTTATAAGTGCTAAAGTTTTGCGTTTAATAAATATTTCATTGTTTTTTAACATTTCGGTGCCTTACGCCTAAGGAACTATTCTTCACCGTGAAAGCTTTTTATAACTACATTAGAACCAAATAAAATTAGAACTATTTCTTTTACACCTATTTTTAGTTTCCACAGTAGCTTTAACTTAAGATAGAAAATTTACGAAAATAAATGGTCCTTAAAACATTTTCTCCTTGACTCCTGCTGCTATTCTTTTAATAAATATTACCTATTAACAATTTTAAAGCCGTTCTTTAAAAAAATTAAGGTGACATTATTTCTCAGTCGTTATAGCAAAGTTTTCTTCCCAAAATAATAGATTACTTTAAAAACATTAGGTAATCCACTCATGAAATTCTTTCTTAGTCAGCTTTTTTAATAGTGGAGTTGGGTCTCCAAATTACCAAGTAAATTACGCGGGACTGGAATGAAACAAAGGTCTCGACTTTTATATGTAATTCTGTCATAAAAGGTTGTGTCTGCTTATTTATATAAGATAACATTTATTTTGTTGTACATTTCTTAATAAAGAAACTACTAACTGAAATCCACTATCCTCGCTCACATTTAGTAAACAATCCTATCATTATATTTTGTTAATAATATTATCAAATATGACTAGTAGTAATGTTTTTAAATAACTTTACAGACTAACGGTAACAAAGTATTAGGATCGCAGGAAGTACAGAGACCCCCAAAAGTTACTTTTCATGAGCATCTAGTGCGGTCGCGTAGCTGGTCACAATATATATATGAACGTTGACTGATATTTCTAACAAATAAGTAAAAATCGTTTATTATCAAGGTAATAGATCATAATTTATTATTCGTTGTTATTATATTCTACTGTCATCTAATATTAATCTTACCTTACTTAAATTTCCGTCTTCTTGGAAAATATGAATGTTCTCGTTGAATTAGCACAATAAAGTCGGAGATATGTGCAATAAAATTTTATAGATAGAGTTCTAATATATTTTAAAGCAGTTTCATAACATTTTAAGTAGCTATTTTGCTCTTTTGCTAAAAGGACCCACCATACATATTTTTTGAACTTAAGAGATTTTAATTATATATATACTTTAAACAGCTCAACAATTCTTTGTCAAAATATTTATAATAATTACCTATATAAATTATAACTTTTTACTTTATTAAAAATAACTTAAAAAGTTAATTACAATAGGAGAGTACATTTTTTTAACACACTTTTTATAGTAAAAGTTACAGGGATAGTTATATACGTTATTTCCAAAGTGTATTAAATTTTAAAATAGTATTGATATTCGACTAACAGCAGGCTTAGCTTGATCTTCATCGTTAATTATTATATAGAAACTTATACTATGTTTAATTAGCAACTTTTTGGAATATGAAGTTTATATAGACTTTAAAATAAAGTTCAACCCTCTTTCCTTTTTAAAGTGTTATGGCAGATGCACATATTGAACAAGTTATAAATAAATTACACCAAAAAATTACATTTTATCAAGCACTTTGAAAAGTGTAATTTCAGTTTTCCGTAGTGGGTAAATTAATATTTGTCATTTATCTACGTGACCGCAAATTTTATATAAAATTAGATTCTTTTAATTAGTAGACTTATGATTTAGTACGAGAGAAATTATTAGGATGTGATGCTCAGTTGTTAATTTCACCCTTTACTATAATTCAGTAAAAGCAACTTAATCAATCAAATAAATCTAAGTAAGAAACAGTAATTTGCTTTTATACTACATTAGTCTTTTATTATTTAATATAATAAAAACCCAATAAATTATTAAATTGCTTTTGAATCTCCAATCAATTTGTATAATAACCTAATTTAGTATTAAAGTTATATGTAAAAATTTATAATTTACTCATTATTCATATAACACATGGAAGTTCAATTTTTCTCTTTCATCATATTAAAAAATTTAAAAGCAAAACTTAAGAAATGTAACTACATTATTAGCTATTTAAAATTTTTTACACCTAATGTTATTATAATCCAGGGCCCGAACATCCAGAAATACATTAAAACTTCTTGCTGTCTACATTCTATTCGTAATTGCGACAATTTCTGTTATTGCGCTGGTGACAGTATCAATTTTGCTTGTGAATACCTATAAAGAAAGTGGGGGTAGATATTATTATCTATTATGAATAATCGTTAAAACGGAGAGTAATGGGAATTCTCCTCTATAAAAAATTGTTAGAGTAACGTATTTTCTTTATAACGTATAAATTAATGCATACCTTTTTAACAATTATATTGGAGTTAGGGTTAAATGTTTTTAATGTTATAATTGTATTGCAAAAAACTTGTTTCAAGATAAGATTTGCCAATTGTTATATAAATTATTAACATTTAATAATACAGTTTTGAAAAAGCAACCAAGTGAAAATACAAGTAATTTACTTGATAAAGATCCTGATATACTTAAAGCGCCTTTGCTAGCCACTCAAGATTATTCTATCGGGGATGAAATTGAAATCATATTCAATAGAAGTATCGACTGCACCCCACGAAAGTATTATATTATTCTAACTTTATACGAAAAGAGAAAATATTACGACGTAACCAGTGTAGAAGGTATTCTTTATAACATTCGTTGTCCTCTAGAGTTTGCATTAATTTTCTTTATATTATCGTTAAAAGGAAATTCAGTTACTCCGGGCTTAATATCAGAATGTAGGAACAACAAAATTTCTGTATACATTACTTCGTTAGCGAATTTTAGAGGAATGAATAATCGTCCCTCGAGATTAGAGGTAAAACAATATAGTTTTTTTACTAATTTATTCTTGCTATAGAGTTTTGTTGCTAAAACTACATTAAAATTCTAATTATGAAGCAATAATAGTAAAAAATTTTATTATTAAATTAGTAATTGCTGTTCAAAGGCGGAAAGAATGAGAGATCACTAATGTTTGTTCGAGTTAATTACTTGAGCTGTTACTTAAGTTGCCCTTTTGAGAAAGTAGTAACTTCTTAATTAAAAGAGTTGTAGATTATTTAAAAGCAACCTACAATCCCTTGTCTTTAAAATTTTCTCAATGCACCTTGGGAATAACTACCTAAAAAATATTTTATTTAAATTTTTTAAGGAAAAATTAAACAGTTGTTTTTCATAATTAAAAGTGGCCCTAAAAGAGTTCTTAGACTCAAACCAAAAACGATAGTTTTTATCGTGTTTAAATTGAAAACTAACGTTTTACAGAGAGCTTACTTGGCGATGCAGTTTATTAAAATAGTTTTACACAGCACCACATGACAGTAATTAATCTTTTTTAACCAAGAGATATAAATAAGAGGAAAGGCTTCGTTTATTACCAAACAAGATGCCTAAATTTCCTTTATGCTTAATATATAAAGTTTAATCGTATCTTACAGTCAAGTGGATCCCTAAATTTTATGTATAACACCTGATTACATAAATTATATATTTATTTATGTAATTGGTATATAGAAATGTTTCAAAGCTAGACAATTTCGTTATTCATTCACAAAAATTGTACTTAAATTCATGGTTATAATACGATATTTTCTTTTGTACTAGGTTTGCAACGTTTACGACTTATTGGGTAACGCTATGAAAGGTTGCAAAGGTTGGAATTTTAAAATAAAACCAGTAGAGCTAAAGTATGTTACCTCCAAATTTCAAATACCAAACGTTGCTACCACCGCCAAGGATTTTAAAATACTTAAAAACGAAATAAGTTCTGCTTCTCGCTGTCCTCCTCGACAAGTAACTTTTGAGTATATTGAATCAAAAATGCTTCCTCCGGCACCCACTGGTCAAGGTTTTTTTTCCATAATGACTAATATTAAACTATTGGTAAAGCGCTTTTTTTTTTTAATTTTTTTTTAGCCATAACTCAAAAGGATTTTTTTTTTCGATTCGAAAATGAGGGGCCGAAAAGTCCGTTAGACTGTCTTTATGACATGACTATGTCTTTAAAAGGTATTTCACCAAATAGCGTAGCAGGACACCCCACTGGAGGGGATCAGCAAGTAAGTCAACCAAAACAACCTCGCAATAACTTGAAGGATAAAGAAAGCATTACTTCCATAACTTTAAGTACTAGTAACGATGAAAACACGAAGGATGAGGAAAGCGCCAAAGAAGTAGAGCAAAAACCTTTAGACGGAGACTCTTTACTAAAAAATGAGCAGGGACAACCAAAACCTAGTAATCCTGTAGGGTTAGAACGAAAGCATAACTTACAAAAGTCCTGGAAAGATAGCTTAAGTAAGCTAATCCACAAAAAAATTAGTATGCTCGAAAAATTAGAATTAAAGCTTGAACTAGGAAAGCTAAGAAAATTTTTAAACTCAAAATTAGATCTTGAGCCAAAGAAGTCAGAGATAACCGCTGCACATAACAGTCAACCTCCCGACGGCCTTAGAAACCGAGAGCTTGATAACTCCATCCCGGATATGAATTTTGTGAGAACAAAGGAAAGCGTATTGCTTAACTCTGAAGATTCCGTTGAAAATTTTGGTGGTAGAGAACTACAAAACAAAGTTTTATTTCCTATTTCTAATGACCACTTAGGAAAATTAAAAAAAAATTCTTTAAACGAAGTTTCGAATACCCAGAACCCAAATAACTATGTTTTTCTTGATAAAATTGATGTTTCAAAAGGGCTCCCTATTATAAAAGTTGGTATATTGAATGATAAACTGAAAGAGAGGAAATACAAAAAAAAGCTGTTTATGATACTAATTATTGCTTTTGGGGGCGCATTAGTAGTTTGTATTATCCTAATTATTATCATGATATTTTGTTTAAGCTCCACCAGTCTAAAAGTCCAAGAAAAAAGTCAAGCTTCACTGCTGGAATAGAAATATTTTATTTAAAATTTTTAAAATAAATAATAAGCTCTGATGAGGCATATTAAAGCCTATTTTTTACAAATTTGTTTCAACTTAAAAAATTTGCAGCTGTTACTATTAACAACCTAAAGTTATTACTTTGTTTAGGATAATTAAAGTTTTATTTAATGTTATTTAGATAAACTGGGCAAGTAGTAAAAGTAAAGAAACAAATAGAAATGTTCTTTTATTAACTCGTTAAAACATTGACCATAATTAACAAAATGAAAGTTAGTAGAGGGAATTTTTTTACGAGATAATGACGGTTTTTTCTATTATTACAAAATCCACGAGCGAGAAAATTGTTATAACCATGTTGCATTTTTATAACACCCTTTTCAGCATAATTTAAGAGTTCTTCATAAACTTCTTGTTGTTCATAGGTTGGAAATCGTTCTAGAATAATAGCCGCAAGACCTGTTACAATAGCGCAAGCTTGGGAACTTCCTGATCGAATTTTTGGTGAACTCTGGGTACCGTTTTTCAAAGGAATAGCTAAATTCATAGCAATTAATTATATTTAGTAGAAAAAATTCGTATATTATGAGTTCTTTAAAAGTGTTTAAATTTTTGTAACTAAAAATGTATAATAACGAACTTAAAGAGGGAACACTCTCGCCTACTGCATAAATACTCACGCAGTCCCCATAGTTGCTAAAATTTGTTTGTTCATCTTTCATGGTTACTGCCCCAACTGTAATAGCAAGAGCAGATCTAGCAATAGTAAAAACTAAGTATATTTTATAATTAGGTTTTATCTACGAACCCTCCTGGGGATACACTGCATGCATCAACGTTATCATTTCCAGCGGCTGCAATAACTATCAGCCCTGCATTAACAGCCTATATTAAAGTTAAGATAAGCTGGATGGAATTGTTTTTTTCACATATATACCTCTAATATTGCTCCATCAAAAATTCTGGAATGACTTTGGTTACCCGCGCTAAAACTCAAATTAATAATACCTACGCATAAAATACAATTTTGTTTAACAAAAGGAGGATTTGATCGTTAAATATTACTTTTTTTCCCTCTCTTTCTACTTAAATTAATCGCAAACTCGATCGCAGCAATCATTGGGGACTCCTTACCGTCACCATGCTCGTCAAGGACTTTAAGATTATGAAAGAGGACTATAAATTGATAAAAAAGAGACTTTATATATATTATACGTTCTTTATTTTAAGCATACCCCCCTTAGCCACACCATAATCCTGGGAACCAATAATCCCTGCGACATGTGTGCCATGGCCATCTTCATCCTCAAAGTTTCCGTTGCCATTAAAAGATTGTCGAGATAAGACTTTATTATCCAGGGCTTTATCATTTAATCCAGTATCAACCACGTAAACTTCAATACCTTTTCCCGTGTACTCATACCTAGTTAAAAAGGTTTGAACTATTTACTAACAACAACGCGATTATAATATAATCCGTAACTTTATACATTATTACTTATACCTTAGCATGGATAAACAGAAATTATTTATATACAGAAAAAAATACAAATATTCGTTTTTCAGTCCGCTTAGTCTTGCTAAGTGATGTGGCGCGTTGGGTTGCACTTTACAGGACCGGTGGCTTCCTTAAATAATTTATTAATAATTAGCTTAATAAAAATGGTTTATTTTCACCACGAAGCATTAATCTCTACTTTGTAAAAAAAGATGTAATTACCCTTATATATAAAGAAATGAGCCAAAAATAAAGCCAAAGCAACAAAAGTTATTATCGTTATTCCCATTAAAAGATATAGAAATATTTTGGGAGAGAAAAAACCATATTCTTTTGCAGCAAATCTTTATTTTATCAGTTAATTCATAAACTTGTAATATTATAAATTTTATAACCTGGAATTTTTTGTTTTTTCTCTTTCATTATCTGGAATGTCGGTCAGACGTGCATTAGACTCATTGTTTGCCATTTATCTTATCTTTAAATTCATTAAACACTTCGCTACAACAACAAAACTAGAAAGATGAGATGTTTAAATTTTATAAAGCTAATGAAGTTAATTTTAGAGGCGTAGTTTAAATAACTATTAAAGAAACAAATATAGCATTTATGAAAAATAAAATTATCAGTCTTAGTTCTTAGTAATCAAGTGAACGACATATTAAAACTTTGAATTTAATTATAAACGCCATTTTAGGTAGCCCTCATAGTAATCCAATAGGAACTTAGTTATAGGCAATTAACACACTTTTTAGGGCGAATTAAGCTAATAAACTATATAACACGAAAATATTTATAAAAGATTTTTCTTTTTTATTTAAATTTATAATAATAGTATATAATTAAGAAGTTAAAAATTGAATTTATTTCTTTTTAGCTCTTTATCCTTTATTTAGGAGTTTTTTCTGTGGATTTTTTTAATGAATGTTAAAAAATTTTTAAATCAACCTTATCAGATAGTACCTGTCTATTTCTTAAAAGAAGTATTAAAAAATAATTAAAAAAGCATTTAAAAAAAAATTTAAAGGACGTCACTTTTAAAACGTAAAACACTTGAAATATTTAATCCACACTATCTCTGACTCGATGTAAGCAAATGACGCTACATCTTAAAAATTATGTAATGATCAAAAAAATAGCTTTAGCATAAGACACAATAGTTAATAACAACGCCTGTTCAATTTTTTCTATTTTTCGAAGAACAGAAAAACTTAGGAGCTTTAAAGACTGAGGGAAGGAAATGCAAAAAAGCACAATAGGAAACAAGTAGTAAGTTAGTAAACTTAATAGATTACTTAAAATAGTATCTAATAATTTTCTGTATGGAAGTCCTAAAACCCAATTTTTTAAAAGAGGAGAATAGGAAGAGGGATTATCTATGACTGAAATTAGAAATTTTATTTAAAAAAAAAAAAGGTAGATAAGTCCAAACCTCACCCATTAGTTGAAAACTAGTTATTTCATAAAGTAGGCAAATCACCCAAATGTTATTACAGCAGAGAACACAAATTTAAGAAAATTTTCAAGCCATTGATGACAAAGATTATTAAGTACTACCGACTCTGCTACGTTGAGTAAGTAAAAAATCTGTTGTAGTAAACAAGAAAGGGCCCTATTACTGAATGATCGAAAGGCCATCTTTTAGTATGATGAGAAATTAAACATTTTTATTAAACATAAAACACGATCTCCTGGCTACAAAAGTGACGATTTATACTAAATATATAGTTATGTTCAAAAGGTAGCCTTCTATTCAGCTAGATCATTTCTAGAAGGGTAGGTGGTCCAAGGACACAAGAAGAGCTAAGATAGAAAGCTTTGAAATAGCAGGTATTATATGCACCAATTTCTTTATCTTTCCTTGTGAGGTATGTAACGAAGGAAAGTTGTATAATAGGAAAAAAAAGAAGAAAAAACAATCTATTTCTTTTTTCATTTAGAAATATGCAAAGAATTCAATATCGATATTACTGGTTCATGCATAGAAAAAATCACTCACATAGGCCTTTTTGAAAATTTTAAAACTATTAATGAAACTGCTTGAAAGTTGAAGGTCAACAAAAAACTAAGAATAGCTTCTTTAAAATGAGGACTTCATAAAACTACCAATGCGTGGCGCCATCCTTTTAGAGGATCAACTTTTCATACGGTGAACTCTAATGGACAAAACAAACCGAGTTTAACATGAAGTGAAGTTAATAAGAAAAAAATATATAGAACTTAAATATCTGGACATAATTTTTTTACATATAGTAGAAACACAAAAAAAAAAAGAAGATATTAAACAAAATGTAAAAGTACGAAAAACGAAGAAAAGCATAAAATATAGTTCAAATAAAGATTAAAAAAAGCGAGATTTCACCAGCAACAAATTAAAAACTTAACCAATGGGACTGTTTTATGTACTGCTTTCCTATGAAACTAAATGAAAACAATATATTCCAATAAACGTATGGAATAAAACTAATTAATAATTATTAGCCGTCAGTAATACCTTACTTAATGATTATAAATTATTTAATATATTTTACTGAGTTATCCACTATTACATCCTCTGAGTGGTAATGGCCGAAGGAAACTCTAACGGTGACACCGATAATGATATTTAAGCCACGTCAAGGGAGGCTTTGCGTAGGCAACAAGGCTAACTACAGTAACAACTTGTTACTTCACTGCAGATATGCTGAGTACCGGAGAGACTTTGTCATACTATGCTTCTGAATGAAAACTTGAGCGATAAGCAACATAACCACCGAATATGGTTGTAAGCTCCAGCTCATTGTGCCACCGACATTTTTGGCGATGAGATGTTAACGGCCTGGTTCGCGGTAAGAGCGTAATGTACCTGTAATAACAGTTTATTGATTTAACTATCTTACAAGCGCAAAGGAGGCATTGCTATTTTCGGTGCGTAGAAACTTTTAATTACTCTCCTAATCCTAATGTTTGAGAAGCATCAAGGATCCGGCATTTGAATAGTACGTGAGAACAAACAACGTTAGCAATCTAGAAATAACCCGCTACCGTATTTGACTACTAAGCGCGAAAAAAACGTTACTCGCCAGCCATTCTCTGTGATGCCTTCTATCGAGAACTTGCTGCTTAAAACAGTGGAGTGGAAAACTCAAAAAGAAGTTATAAGACAATTGCGGAGACCGACTCAACCTATGCATGCTGACACCTCAAACACCTATGCAATAAACCTAGTCCTTCTTAAGAACGGCTCTTTGCAGACAAGCCTACGCGATGTCGAAAGCCTGTAGATAATACATCAGCAGCTGCAGTGGTACCCGAAGAAACTAGCTAATAGTGCCTACATTAAAGCTTAGTGTCATACCGGCGAAGAGCGTTTATAAATACATTGTGTTTTCTTCACCTTTTACTCTTTCATCTGAATGTTGCAACTTTATGAAATTTTTATAAAGCGCAGTCATGTTGCTTAAGGGCGATTACACACAATCAGCCGATGGGCACAGAAATTTATCGAGGTCCCCACGATATACACGTTTTTTAATGGTGAATTTTATTTAACTCCGCGCTTCACACTAATCTGTCGCTCAGCAACTCTTAATATCACATATATATAATTAAAACCTTAAATTTTCTGGTTATTAACCCCATTGCTTTCTTTATAGATTTTGTTTTAGCCTAGAGTGGGTAACTTAAAGGCAAGCATGTAATGTTTACAGGTCCTGGAAGACTGATGAAGGTAAAGATCAATCCGATAATTATAGATCATGACAAAAAATATTTTTTGTCGGGTACTAAGAGCTGTTTGACTAGGCACTAAAAGCAAACGTCCTTGTTTATATATAGCTCATGAGCTATAAAGAACCCAGAAGCTTATACGGTCTCATGAATAACAGGTATATATCAAATATCACAAAAGTTACAGTTCCTCTAATTATTAATTAGTAAAAAGCTACCTTATAGTAATAGATTAAAGAAGGCTAAAGTAAAATACTCTTAACAATTAATCTAGAGATGAAATTTTTAAGGGCCTAGCTATACCTTTGTTCACTTTTAATAAAAGGCCATTACGATTTTTTCTATAGTTTTATTTAAAATTATTGACTTACATTGCACGGCTCGCTTTATGTGTTATTAAAATAAAGTGTCGAGTAATAAATCATTTTATACGGCAATTATATACTAAGTTTCTAAGAGCATAAATATTTTGATGGTGAATACAGAAAAGAAAAAGGTACAGGATTTAACCAAGCATTTTTGAGAGTGAAAGTAGATTTCGTGTTCAATGTATTCTAAGTTAATGACCGATTAATAGCTATTAATCAAAATTGTTGAGAAGTTAAAAAATAATTTAAAAAAAAAGGTATAATATAAGAATAGGTGAGCTAGAAATAATTAATTAAACTTTTCATTTTAAACACTTAGTAAGATCGCATAATTGGAAAGTACATTTCAAAAAAGTTAAATTAAAATACTTAGAAACTCATTAGCATATGCGTCTACCCTCCTACATTCAGTGGTGAACTCCCAAAATCTTTTTAAGCAGGCACTTAAAAGTAAGTTAAACAAAATTAATCTTGTAGCATTTAGTTACATTTAATCTTTGTTAAATATATAGTTTTCAAACAGCGCATTGTTCAAAATATTTAAGTATTCTTTGTCAATTATGTTAATTATGACTCTCCGACTAAAATGTCTCACGCAATATAATATACTACAATGATATACTTTACCGCCAACGTGTCATTTTTACTCTAATGGTTACTTTGTAGTTTAAAAGATATTGAAGGGGGCCAACTTTACATTGATGACCTACCGACCGAATTTTTCTTTATTCCTTTTGTTGATATCATAAATAATGGTGCTTACTACCTTAAATGCTATTTTTGTATATCATTTTAAGTAGATAGTTAGTAAAAGTTTATACTAATACCAGTTGATTATAAAATAAATTCAAGTTCTTTTTTATGAGTACTATTAAGATGCTTAAATAAATAATTTACACAATATGTGCTATCAGAATCAAATTTAATTAACTACTTTATTAAAGTAGGCGCAGTGTTATAACAGTTATTAGTGTTATATAATGCTTATATAGTTATTTAAACTATAACTATTTTAATGTGTACCGATTACCACCTTTTTTCCTCGAATTTATCTCCTAAGCATTTTGCCAGGAATAAAAAGCAAAATTCCTTTTCCACTGTCTGTGGTTTTTATAGCTAAGTACTATATACTATAGAGAAATAGTAATTAAAAAAATGGAGGAAGCACACCAATAGTACATATCAAAAAAAAAGCCATTAGAAATAGTTAAACACGTACTTATTTAAAAATAAAACATGGCCTGTTTAAAGTACGGTTTGACGGGAAAAGCAATTATTCACTTGCACTAAGTTAATATGCAGGTAGCTATTATTTATTAATTTCCTTTGCCGACTTTTATTTACAAGAAAAAAACTCTTTGTACTGAGCTATATTTTATTACAGATATATTATAGTTAAAACCCTTTTTATAATAATTTAATATATTCTAGTTATTAATGTATTGTAATCCTTCTTAGAAATAAAGGCTAAAAAGAGAACATAATTTAAACTTAATAATAAATTACAGTCAAATAGTTAAAAATGACCTTGATAAATAATCTTTTTAAAGTCAACTGTTGCGCAAATAAATTTATAAATAGCGTTAACTTTTTAAAATTTCTGACCGACCCAAATAAAGATAAATACTTAACTTTTAAACTAGACACTTTTTAACCAGGAAACAAACATACAATTTTTAAATACGCCTTGCACAAAATTTAGTTTAATTAACTAGAATTCTAGTCACTGAATTGGTAAAAACTATAACATAATTTTTTTGAGTTAACAATTCAGTATGAGATCTGCCTATATTATTCTTTACAGAACAAGTCGAGTAATTAACGATACTAAATTTTTACATGGTGAATGTTATACCTTACGTCCACCTGGAATTATAACTACTGAAGAGATTAGCTTTAGAATTTTAACATTTCTATTATAATTATAAAGAAAGTATTTTTCAGAGTAAAAGTAAAAGTTGGTCGAGACAGATTTTAGCCATCAGCAAAAACCTCAAGGTAAACTGACTGTTAGAATAAATCCATTACGGCTTACATAAAGAGCGCTCGTATTACGTCATTAAGTTTTTATTATCAAGCAGAAAAGAGTTCACTTACGTTCTTTAACTGTTTTTTATCTTCAACTGTTTATTAAATACCATGGAGTCTTCCGTACATGTATTAACGTCACGTCTTTGATTTTGTTAAGTGAGAATCTTAAATTGTACTTCCTTGTGGTTTATATTCAAAGCACTTAGCAATGAGTTCACAGTATATTGATTCTATAAGAGAAGATTTTTTACAATTAGAGAAAGAAGACAATCCCACCTCTTTTGTACAAGTAAACTCTACTTTTAAAAAAAATGAAAAACATCCTTCTGAGTGCGGTACGTGTTATTCCCTTCCTGAAATTCCTAATAACCAAAGTCATAGAGTTCTTCATAGTTTGTCTATGGATCAGGCGTTTAATATTTATATACGAAAAACTGAAAAAATACCCAAACAGTTTCGACCACTTTTTGAAAAGTACTTCAAAAATTTATTTCAAACAATGCCTTCTTTTTCCACTGATGCAAACTCTTTGGGCTTCGGAGCGCTGTTTGCGTAAGTCTTGTCTTGTTTTGGGAATTTCTAATTATTCTTCGATAAATTTTAATTAAAAAAATAAATTTAAGCATTAAATTTTTTACTAAATATAAAGAGGCACCCCTGCCGATATGGAATCTCTGCACAGATATTTTCAAAGAGTATTTTTAAAAAGTTTTAGCTCACAAATTTTACTGGAAAGTTCTCCCAGCTACAAACGATCAACAACGTAATTAGTTAATTTTTTTAATTCCCGTTTACAATTTTTTAATTATATTAATTAGGTTCGGTTTTTTGGACATGGCTCCATTTGTCACTAACGGAATAGAATGCATCGTCAAAGATTCTTTTACGCAATGGCAATACAAAATTTATTTATATAAAGTTTTGTTATATATTAGTAAAATTAATATAGAAAAAAAAATAGTTGAATTTTGGATTTTATAGTAAATATTAAATTGAACGGCTGAAATTGCAGTATATGAAAACTATAATTTGGCTTTTATTTTTATAATATTTTTATAACGTTAATTATTTTTGATTAAAAAAATTTTATTTTTCTTAGAAATTTTTTAATTATTGGTGAATTTAAGCTATATGTATTATAGATAATATATATATTCTAATTTTATTAATAATTAATTTGCTAATCTTTAAGTTTTTTTGTGTAAAATTTATTAAACTGTTAACGTGATTTTAAATTTTTGATTCATTTTAAAAAGTGTTAGATTTCAAGTTTAACATTTACCAATTTTCGTTTAAGTATATTTACTTGGTAAATTGAAATTTTTATATAATTTTCTGTTTTAATAATTTATAATTCCTGTTAATAAAAATCTCGTAATCTTAATTTCTTATGCTTATTTTAAGAGATGCTACTTAATTTTTTTTAATAAAATTATTGTATTTTTAAATTTTACTTACATTTAATATTTTATATAAATTTTAATTCAAATTATATAATTTAATTATTTAATTATTTTGCTTTTTCATTCTATTTATGATATATCTTTCAATACAGCTTTGAACTTTTAGCAGAAGAGCACTGGAACTGGAATATCTATTTATTTCCTACTTATATAATAGGTTATATTTTAATTAAATTAAAGAAATTTAATTTTTAAAAAGATTTTAAATTAATTATCTTAAATTTTTTTTCCGAAGTACTATTTTCTTACTGTTATTATATATATAAGATTTTATAAAACTTTATAATAATTACAAATTTTATATCTTACGTTTATTGTTATTCTCTTCCTTTTTTATATTATTATTATTTATACTATAATTGTTATTATCAGGAGTTTTCATTCGCTACTGCGTTCTTTTTCCGATGCGCTGCTTAATATTATTTCTTGGTTTTGTTATATTTGGGCTTTCTTATGCGGGAACTCTTCTTTTTAAAGGAAAGAAAAGAGAACTATACCAGCAGAAGTCTCTAAAGTTGTTTGGATTTATGTGGGGTCCGTCGATAATAATAGTGCTAATAATATAAAAATTTATCTATGAACAATTTTTTTTGTTTTTATGGTTTTGTAGTATTTATATTTATGCATAACAGTCGCCTCGTGGACGGGCGTCATTAAATATCATGGGAAATGTCCAGCTCGGAAAGTCAACCAAATATTCGTAGCCAATCACACGTCGCTGATTGACTTGATTCTTCTCTTAAATGACCGAATCTTTTGTGTGGTTGGTCAAAAACATTCAGGTACTTTAACTAACTATTACGCTCTTTTTAACCAATTAATGTTTCCTTGGAAGTTAGCGATACTTTGTAAAAAACTTTGCTTCGTGTTATTATTTTTTTTGTAGAGATAGAGAGTTTTAAGGCTATTTTATTATAAAATAATAGTGTAGAAAGTTTTAGTATATAAATGTAAAAGGCTCGTAGGAAAATCTTATTAACGTGAAAGACCTTTTGGGGGTGTCTGATAAATCTTGCATTATACGGGTCGCCTAGTCCTGCTAGCTAGTCAAAATATGACTCTACCATATGGAAAGCAATAGGTTGCTGGCTACCTCCTAGACCACCCACTTGAGTTTTTTTTTATCAAGCTGAAACCTCTTTTTAGTATATCGAGTCTGTTGGAGGTATAAGCGGGAGCAGGATTGGCGGGCTGTAGGCCTATCAACTCTCTACATTTTATTTAAAATGCATTTTTATTGGTTGGTAAATTGTATGTGTACACCAAAGAACCAAAGAACAGTACCATGTTCGTTTTTCATTTCAGCTGATTTTACAATGCTGTTGCATTATAATTTAGTTTAAAGTATAAGCAAGCAACGATTATAACTCTTTTTCTATTGAAGGCTTTGTTGGTTTTCTACAAAACTACATTCTGAGCTGCATGTCTAACTTGTGGTTCGATCGCATGGCCCAAAAAGACCGTCAACTTGTCTCTCGGAAAATCAAAGAGCATATATTAGACGAATCAAAACCGCCCCTTATTGTGTTTCCCGAAGGTGCTGGCCGGTATCCGTCCCTGTTGATACCAATATTTAAAATAAATATCCGCCCGCAGGTACATGTGTTAATAACCACTATGCTGTTATGTTTAAGAGAGGGGCCTTTGCCTTGGGTGCCACTGTGGTCCCAATTGGTCGATAATATTGTTTTTTTTACTTTGTCGCTTTGCTTACTTGGCTTCCATCATTAGCTATTAAGTACCAGCGAATCTTTGCAGATACTTTTTGGAACTCTCAAGTGCACTCCTTTCCCCGCTATATTCTGCGACTTACGACCTCGTGGTGCGTGGTAGCGGATGTTTGGTACATGGATCCTCAAACACAGCGCGAGGACGAGACCGCTATAGAGTTTGCAGCTCGCGTTAAGCACATGATTTGCCAGAAGGCTGGACTGAAGCCTGTAGTTTTTTTGTGATAGCTATTAATAATTGTTTCTGAGTAATTATTGTGTCCCTTTAACGAAGCACTAACTTTTAAGATTAAAACAGAAATTAGTTTTTGTATAATCGTTAGTCTGACCTTATAAAAACAATTACATTTTTGAAGTATATATATTTACGAAACATGCAGATGCTTTTACTTTTTAAAGGCGGGACTTTTTATACCATTACGTGATTGAAAAAATATCTATTTACAATTAAATAAATCTATAATTATTAAAAAATCTTGGCTTCCTTTTTTATATACGCTACTAATAGGTTCCTTGGGACGGTTATTTGAAATATTTTCGACCATCTCCTAAAGAAAAGGCTGTTCGGCAAAAGTTAATGGCCGATATTATCAAGTCTCGGTTTAATATTTTTGAATCTTTGGAAACTCTAGTAGAAAATCAAAATACTAAGGAATTCAAAGAGGAATACTTAAAATGACAAATATCATTTTTTAGTAATTTGCAAAGTAGCGTTGAAGATCAGCAAGGGAAATTAAAAAAAAATTAGAAAGCTAATAATAACACGATATAGAAAGTCTTATGAAATTAAGTAGATTAAAATTTAATTTATTTATGAATATATTTTTTTATCTGTTTTAGTACTTTTTCTAGTTTGTACTAAACTAATAAATAATAAAATAATATTGATTTACAACTTTAAATTATTTTGATTTAACTGAATAAGTTGGGGAGGCCAGGGCATATATATATATACTAGTATAGCACTGTTGTATCAGTGCTTCTAATATAGTATCACACTAAATGCTACCATTTTTGAGAAGTAAGCATTATTTGTCAAGTCACAACTCAACAGCATAGAACTCTGTGAAAATTATTAGCCAGACTAAGCTAAATCTGCTATTGCATAACTAAACCTTCAACCGCAAGGCTCTGCGGGCCCCAGGTAGAAACCAGCAAGGAACACGCTCGGGCAGTACGGTAGTATACCAGCAGCAGCAATAAACGACCACTTACTGGTGCAAACTTCATCAGTTGATGCGACCACTTGAATCTCCGGGGGGGACTGAATGTTACCGGAATCAGAAGCTCAACCTGTAAAGGTCACAAGAACCTGCCGATGATCAATATTCCTCGTGAGTTTTTTCCATTTTTAAGAGTAATTCCTTAGAACCGTGCTTAGAGACAACTTTAGAACTCTCCAAGGTGAACAAGAAGCTTGATAACTTTAGGACAAAGCAAGGTAACCACAGTTACGACTTGGGGGTGAGAAAGGGGGTTAATCATTTCTTTGAAGATCAAAGTAGGTTACCTGAAACCTGCTTAAATGTTTTCAGCTTAGGTCAAAGAAACCCCCAAATAGTAGAGGGTTACTAACCGTCATAAAGTTGTCAGGTTACACTCCGCAATCAATACTCGGATGGTAATCCACCGTGTCGAGTTAATGACATGAAGGAAAGTACATGACATCTCCTTGCAGTTCGGTAAAGACTAACTCAAGTAGAACTGCCAAATTTTTTATATTGACATGAGCTTTTTCGTGCGCTTTACGATAGTAGCCTAGGGACATAAAGCAATCCTCACTCTACTACACAGCCTACAAAACCATTGCTAGGCTCGTAAGTTATGGACCGTCGACACCGCTACACACTACAAGTAGCACCACAGTTGCCAATAATGGCTCTTTACATGTTGGCGCAAAGCCTACAACTAGAGAGTGCAAGGGGGATCCCACGCTTTTCAGGGATAAAAATAAAGATGTAATCTTTTAATTTATTAATATTTTTTTTTGCAGCAATCCTCACAAAACATTTTAAGATCCTTTCGTTTGTACGTTTATATATTTTTTTTCTTATGATGTGCTTATGACTCATAACACCGACATGTTCTGTTTAGTATGGTCTGTCACTTGCTATTAATAATAGTCTTTTTGCGAGGTAAACTTACACTTTTGTTAATTTTCGACTTAAAATTAAACTTGTAACCCATATTCGGATGCTTTGTTTTTTTTTTATTCCAATGAGTAAAAAAAAAGAAAATAGTTACTTTGAACAAGTGGTTTCGGGCCCGGCATCTCCATAGAATTTTCAATAAGTACGAATAAAAAATCTGCAAAGTGCAAAGAATATATCGTAGTTATAAAATTGAGTGCTAGATTGATAAGGGGATTGCACATTTACTTGAAGGCCGTTCGTATGATCGATTTAAAAATCACAGAGGAATTAACACCGTCCATTTTTCAAAAGGGGCCGAACCTGGAATAAACCGGATGTCGATTTTGATGAGCGATATTTCGTTCAACTAAAAAAAAGGAATTTAGAGGATTATTTCCCATATATAAACGAAATCACTATGATATCGCAAATAGTTGCAATAGATGGTTTTCCATTTAAATCTTTTGTTACTTCGACGGATTTAAGAAAGCTATACGTTAAAAAGGGGGCATATTTTACCGGTTTCAGAGCATACTGTTAGGAATATGTGGAAAGTCGGTTAAAAATGGAATGAATGAGGAAATTCTTGCTTTGTATCGTTGAAATAATAGGTAATTTTTTTTTTTTCTCTTTTTCTTCCATTTTAAACGGTATGTATGTATAACATATTTTTTATCGTAGATTTTCAGTAACGTTAGACGAATGGACCTCTAAAAGAAACCGACGCTACTTAAGTGTAAACGTTCATTACTCCGTTAAAAATTCTAATCATAATTACAACTTGGGACTCGCTCGGTTGAGAGGAAAAATGCCTGCCGAGAAAATTATCGAAATTTTAGAAAATAGTTTAATGTCATTTTATTGTCACTCGAAAAGTTATAGTAGCTGTTTGTAATGATGGTGCTAGTATAATCATAAGAACGGAGAAACTGTTAAATGCAGAGCTAGATGTTGTTAGGTTATAAATTTAAAAGATTTAAAAATTTACTTTGCTTAAATAAATAAATTTGTGTTTTTCTTGTAGAACAAGCGCAGTATTATCTTCATAGCCTTCGGTTAGCTGTCTTAGATATTTTTTCTTTTACAAAAAAAAAACGATAAAGTGGAAGAAGAAATTGAAACTGAGATTGAAAGCGAAAAGGAGGATTCTGCCTCGGATGAATCGGACGATGCAGCATTCACCGAATTTGAAAACGAAGTTTCATTAACGGAATTAGTAGAATATTATAAAGAAATAATTAACAAAGTCCGTAAAATTGTGAAGTTGATCGGAAAATCTCCAGTAAAAAAGGAGATTTATCCGCCAAAAATATTGTAACAGATCAGTTTGGAAGAAAATTATGTTTGTAATTGGATTGTAAGACTAGATGGAGTAGTCAACATGGTATGGTAGGAAGATTTTAAAGCTAACGACCTGTGTTACAGTAGCATTGTTAGTGATGTTGCATGCGGAAATAAGTTTTTGTGAATCAGAATGGCAATTACTCCAAAATATCCATAGCGCACTTAAGCCTATTTTAAGCGGTCGTCGAGGTCTCGGCAGGCGCAGCACGAATTTATTAACAGCTGAAACCGCCCTGGAAATTTTAGTAAAGAAATTGGATCAACTAAAGAATAAGTTGAGCAATGAATTATCTACAGGTATTGAAAAAAAATTAACTGAAAGAAGGGGCATTGACGCAAGTCTTGATTTTTCTTCATAATCCGAGAGCATTCAAAAGAAAATCTATTGGCCCTACAGTCTTTACTTGTCCATAGCAATATATTATCCGGAAAACAATAAAAATATTTGTTAGACGTTTAACCTGTGAGAAGAACGTTAACCGAACGCTAAGGATAAAGCCAGGAAAAACAATGACAAAATTCCACAAATGGAGAATTTGTCGATCAAGGAACAGCTTGATATGGCTATTGCCGAAAATCTTTCTAAACCACAAATTAACGATCCGAAAAATTTGGATGCGATCATAAAGGAAAATGGGAGTAAGGCCAACAGCGAAGGAAAAATTTAGAGATGGTGTGCCAACACCTTACATTTCCACCTTCAAGCATCGAGACAGAACGAGTGTTTCAACCGCAGGAAACTTTCGTACGAAGATATCTTAGACGTATTAGTTTTTTAAAAATCCTTTTTCTGAAATCAATAATTTAAGCACTGAAAAAAAATATACTTAACCACTCCATTTCATCTTTTAATTAATAACTTTAAATTTCAAAATTTTTCTTAGTGAAAGTTTCTGAACTGTTGCTACCTGATAGGGAATGGAGAAGTGTCCAAGTAGAATAGGATTTTTTTCAGCTAAAATTTTCCTATTGTAGATACGCATAATATAAGAAAACCTTCAAATTAGAAAAATATAAGTTAATTTTTTACTCCTGTTAGTTACAGGCTGTAACAAAAACTGGCAAAACAAGGAAAACAAGTAATTTTGCTGATCCAGCAAAGCCCAATCTTGCGCGGGATTGCATTCCCTACCTACATCGCTTTGGTCGCAGTGAATAACTCAAGATACCGAGTACATCCAGCATTAAAGTAAGATAATAGATATAATAAGCATGTTGAGCGTCCAGGGGATCTCGCTCATCAAGGTACGAGAGATGATCACGGTTTTTTAATACGAGTTTTTAAAAAACTTGATGCGAAAAAATAACTTTTTTATTTTAGGGGGTGGGGGTGGGAATAATAGTGTTTATACTCACTAAAAGAAAAATAACTAGGTGTGTTTTAATAAGTTGAGAGAACGCTACGTACAGACAAGCATCAAGACAACAGGTTACAACTGGTTTAGTTTAACGCAGCCTTCATATAGAGCAGACCTGAGGGAAGGTACCATATTCATGCTTCAATAATTTTTGTTAGTCCCGAGTAGCTCAGCCTGCTGGCTATATCTTGCGAAAGACAGCTCAGGTATTCTTGCATTCACGCTGCATTCCACCTCCGGGTGGCGACCTATTGTCAACCTTAGATCGCTGACAGGTATGTATATCAAAAAAATCGGTAACGCATATCTCGCGGTAAAGTATTTACGAAGGATGCAGAACCAACTTCTGCCTTAATTAAAAAGATAAATCACGTATCTCTTGGGTTCCTCAATCCTTCCTGCTAACAGAGAAGCACTAGATCACTGCAAGTCAGTAGCAGAGTCTAAATTAGAAGGGTGATTGCTCATATGTCAATTAAAATAAATTCATTCAATGAGTTAAAAACCAAGCTAGTTACTTTTATAACTAATTATTAACTATAATAAGCTGAGTATTTAGCCAAGGCTGAAATCCCTCATGTTTCCTTTTCATATTACTTACCTATCTTCACGGTAAAGTCCTGCCCAAGAAGACTAGAAAGCTTATATTAAGCAAAGGTACTATCAACAGATACGCCCTACCATTAGGTTCCCTGATCTATATCACTCCCTTAGAGTTCTATTGTACAGTTTTTCTTTATAGTACTATTGCATATCCGTGTTCTCCACTGAGTTGGCCGAAACTTTTACAAAGTCTACAGATGTTAGCTTGAATTCAAATATGGATCCTTCGAAGCCATTAGCTATAAAACTTTCCGTCTTCAATACTAAGCTCCTCTCCATCGTTGATTTCCAGTCTCATACTCGTTAACGTATGTTTAGAGACCTTAGATTCACTAATGGTAAGCTAGCTAGTTGCTTTAACCACTAGGAGATTAAGATAACAATGATCAATTCACCTAAGCTTTAATAAAATAAAAGTTATTACGCGGAGCTTCAATGACATTCAATAAAGCGAAGCGAATGATTGTATCAACTTAAGCGAACCATTGCTAATTGATCTTAGAACCTTAGCTACAAAGTTAGTACAACTATAATATATTAGCCATACGAGGGGTTAAAAAAGGTTCCAGTTGAATTGCTTGCCCCTAGGCAGCTATGTTTAAAAATAGAAATGAACCATTGATTTTACTGGAAAGAAGTAAGGTTATACCACTTAACTACTTTAGCAAATTTATTAATAAAGTTCTACTATAGTAGAACAAAATAAGTAAGTGGCACTCTAGATATGATAGCTACTTAAAATGCTCTACTAAAGTAGAACGAAAAAAAAAGTAAAATAGGAATGTTTCTTCCGGCATCAATTTGTACTTAACCTTCATAAAAAGGCTTAAAAAAAAAATGAAAGTTGAAGCGTGGAGAGTTAGTTTCGGCTACATAACTTTAGTAAAGGGTGACTTCTACATAAGCCACAGAGGTAAGCCTACTCTCGCCTTTCAGGAGCATCTTTGCAAAAAACATGTAAATCTTTGGTTATTTCTGTATAAATTCACCACGGAGTACTATTAACTTAGTAGCTTATTTTGGATAGCAGTAAAGTAAATTTTTACGTAGGATAGTATTAAGCTACACTTGAGGAATAAATATAATTGAGGGTGCTAATTTTCTTTTTGCAAGCAATAGCTTTCTAAATCCCAAGTTTACTTTAACTTTAATTATTATTATTAATAACTTTTATAGAGACTTGCATTACAGTAAAGATGGCTTAATCTAAAATTTTAAAAGGTGATTTATATAAAAAAGTTTTCTATGCAGCAAACGAGAAAATCGGAATTATGGTTTTTTTCGTAGGAAGATTTCCAGCGCTTTCTTATTAATTTATCACGTTTTGCTATTGTGCACGCACGGCCCTGTGGTGATAGTATATACGGGGTTGTACCAGAATATTCTCGAAACAATCAAAGTTTGTTTTCAAAAAGAATATAAATGCTCTTCCACGCGAAAGACACCGAGATAACTAATGCTCTCTTAGATAAATACATAATAGTAAGTTTTAAGCTTAATATTAGCCTTATAATACAAAAACTTGATTTAAAATTATTAAACGCTAAAGTAAATAATATATTTATAATTTATATAGTTATTACTAAAGTAATAATAATAATAATGAAATAATATACATAAACATATGTATATATGGGTAAAGTAAACGAAAAATATATAAAAATATTCCACGAGATAGTAATAAAAACTACGAATCTATATATAAATATATGAAAAAGTTCGGCCAATGATAATGACAAGACGAATATAATATATTAAAAAATAAGAGAAAAAAATTTATTATAAAAAAATTATTGATCTATAATATATTAACAAGACAATGTTAAACAATATTTTATGAGCTTTAATAAAAATATTAACAGAAAAAGTTAACATAAATTATGTAATATAAATATAAAGCTTATTAATTAATCACTTTCTAATACTCTTATAAAACGTTCTATAGAAAGAATATTAACGTTATGATGCAAAGGTAGTAATAATTATAGTAGTAAATTAATAAACATTAATAATAAAGTGCCTAACCCCTAACCTTAACCTAACCCTAACCTACAAAAACTACATATAAACAGTATTATACAGTTAATTTTATAACCATTGACATTTACAATTTTATTATCAGTAATATTTACAAATTTGTGTTAGTGGCTTATAATCAAAAATATGGAAATGCTAAAATTAGTAGTAACGTCTAACCTCATTTCTTTGCAATAAAAAAATGTTGACAAGAATATATTAAACATTATAAGGAAGTTATTTAGGATATACGAATTTATATTAAACGATAAGTTAATAGAGCTCATGACAAAAGTATTTTATAAAAAGATTAATATCCTGACAAGAGTACTTCATAATATAAGACAAAAGTGTCAAATAGTAAATGTAAGTTTATAATTAAACAAAATAATAGTCGTGGTATATAAAGTTAATAGTAATAATAAGAATACTAATAAAGTTATACACCGAGTCATCCACCCGCTCTTGCCTTGCTACATGTCATTAATATTTAATAAAGTTCGGTTCTTCAGATTTTTTTTATTAAATGATTAATTCCTTTAAGGGTAATGTATTTGTTAATTATCAATAACTAAATTCATAAGAGCATAATATACATCTTTCATATTATAAAAATTATACATAATATCAGCACTTTCTCGCTTCAGTAAGTTTTTTGCCTTTTTATGTTACATCTTTGTTTAAGCACTACACTATATTTAAACTAAACGGTTTAAAGGATAGGACGTTTTTTGATGTTTTATAAATAAGCTTCATATATAATTATATATATTTTATATTAGTATATCTTTTTCAAAAATTATATTAAATTGCAATATTTGTTTACATTGTTTATATTCTTAATATAACTATTATGTATCACCATATTATTTATAAGATATTCTTATATTGTATCTTTTCATATATTTTTTTCATTGTCTTCTTCCCACGAGTACTATAGGAGATAGTAGTAAGTTAGAACTTCAACTGAAAAAGATTCGATTGACCTTTTCAAAGTTTATGGCATATTGATATAATACCTACTAGGTTTTTATTATATATTCTTCTCGATATAGTTGATCTATCTGTTTATTTATACTTATTGGCCGGTCTTCGTAGGAGAGTTTAAGCCGCTTATTATAAATTCCCTTTCTTCTGCAAGGGTTAGAGCGCGAGTACCCACTGGTGTACACTCTTTATAGAGCTATAAGGATTGTGCTGAAGGACTGGAAAAAAAGGAAAAATCCCTGCCCGGACGCCCATCATATAGTCTAGCGCGGTGGAAAACCGCTAAAAAAAAAAACTACCATCAGGAAAAGCGGCCTTAGGCACAGGACCCGAGGCTACCTGGAGACGCCGGTCAGCACCACTGCCAGTTTGACCTTCTCGGCTATGAGCTCTTGACCCAAAAGGAGGGAGTTTCTTGATTATTATTCATTATTTTCTATTATTTTTAATGATTTTTGAGGAAGCTCGGTAAGTCGAGCGCAAACCGCTTAGTCTTAACTTGACTCCAAGTGGTTGTCCATACATCATAAGGAGGATCACTGATGTCCCAGTTCGCTGGAGGGAAGCGCAGGACGTGGTCAACCTTCTGTCACCCCCTGCAGTACTAACACAAACTTACCCGAAAGTCGAATTCTTAGATAAAACGGGTTGAAGTGCATTTCTCCAGTACACTTCTCCCTTTTTATTTTTAAGGATTAAAAGAATGTATATACATTTATAAATAATCTGAGCGGTTTAGATTTACCAGTTAAAATTAATTAAACATGAAGCGCATACTTCTCGGTTGCGTGGATCTATCTTAACAACTTGCGTAAGTAGATCATGCCACTATTAACAGTACCATGAATATTACTCCTATTGATTTAAAAAAACAACGCTGTTCTTATCTGTCTTCCCCCTACCTTTTGAGAGTTCGCTTTATAAAGCTGCTACGTCAAAGAGAAAAAGGATAAATTGATGTGTGATAAGGTAAAGTCACCGTCTACAAAGCAATAATTTGAATGGTTTAGTTTATCTTATTATGCTAAATTTGGGAGTAAACCGTTTATTTTAAATTATATCCATCACCCGCGAAAAGTTTTTAAGAAATCTAAAAGTGAATAGCCTAAAGGTTTTTTTAAAAACTCTTATATAATCTATATCGCGTATCTGACAATTTTTAGGCAAAATATTAATTTTTCCGATTTTTGAGGCCCCATTCTACTTGGTAGGATGAAACTCTCCCTGGTGACCGGTTCGCCGCGTGTTGTTTTGTTTGCTACGACGCCCTTAATGAGGGTTTGGTATAACACGCCTCGGAGATTACTTTCAAAGGACAGCAGCCGCTGGTAAAGAAAAGGGGTTGCGACTGGGGTGGAGAGGACTAGTTAGCGAGTATCCATGATGCAAACTTAGTTATTTATGGTCACCCGGGTAAAGGCACTTGGGCCTAATTTAAGCGTTTCTCCTGATAAAAGTGATGATGGCGTTCCTTAGAGGCTAACTCTTTTATGTTGTTAGTTTCCCACCACGCTAAAAAATGGACCGACCTCAAAGGTGCAGAAAATCATTGATGTCTCATGGAATGTCATATAAACTATAAGCAGCCCGTTGGATGCTTACCTCTTACGGTGTAAAAACCAAAAAAAAAATTTGTTTCATAAATAACTTTGCTTTTTAAAACATAAATATTAATAAAATCGACATTATTTATAAGACATTCCAATATAAAAATTCAGATAGAGAATGTATGAAAGGATCTCTTCTTACCGCTAATGCCATTTATTAGTTTAATAAAATCTTTGTTAAATAAGAATAGTTACTCATAGAAAAAATTTTTTCCTATGAACGTAGAAAAATTAATTAAACGTTACTGGTGGCATACTCCATTTCTTATAGGTTAAGAATTAGAATAACAGTGATTTTAGAGGGAGCATTATATGATACCTACCTGCAAAATCTGTACATAGCTATTTCCAGAATGTGTGAATGCAACTATTACTTTAGTTCATTAAACTTTATAGATTGTCGTAATTTAAAAGTTTAAAGTTTAATAATAATTACAATCTAAAAATTAAAGTTAGATCGTCAGTTTATAATCGGTAAAGTATCTTTAAAGACTGATTTGAAGGTCTAAGTAATCTTAAGTGCTTGTGAGTTTTAATTGTTGTTGCTAGCGTGTAAAATTTTAATCTTTCATACTTAAAAGGAGTATTTAGCTTTTTATCACTTTTTTCTTAAAGAATTTGAAGATTATAATATCGCTTCCATTCTCTCTGGAGTCTATGCATGCTAATTGGTGAGTATACAGAAGCTTATAATTATTATTCAAAGATAGAGGTATAGTTTGTTCCGTGTGGAGAGTGAAGTTTTAAAATATTATTACTGAAAATTTAGAGATTTAAGCAGCAATAAACTGGAGTTAGTCAATAGCGACTTGTTTACTGGTCTTAACCTTTGGACCTTGTACGTTTCCGGGTGATTTATAACAGCTAATATTTTATCTGTAATGACGTATCAGTAAAATCTTTAAAAAAACTTATATTTTAAAGCAGCGCTTATAATAGTATAATAACACTAAGAAAACTTAACAAAATGGTTAACACTAATAAGTAATGTCGTCCCCTACGTTCTTATTAAAACCACCGGGGAATCTCGTGGAATCAAAACTTACTAGGGTTGGCAGTGTTCAATTTATATAACCAGGATTAAAAGAGATTAAAAATTTTTATAATATAGTTTTAATAGTGCAACATATATTAGAAATTATAAGGGAGAATAGATTAAAGAAAAAATTTAAACTCTGAAATACATTAGGTAAAGCTTTTAAATTTCAGTATAAACAGTAATCAGAAAGTGTATCACATGAAATAGGATCACAACAAATTTAAATTTTTTTTTGCCCTATATTGCAAAGATGTCGCTGTGTACTGTTTACTCTGCATCGATCATTAATTAAAAATGTCTTTTCTATTGAGTTTCTGAACGGTATGTCTAACTTAAATTACTGCCCAATAACCAACTCACTTATATCAACTATGACATTTAGTGCGCCTTCCACTTTTTTTTTTCCAGGTAAGCATAATACTTCCTCTATATATAATGCCACTCCACTTTTAAAAATAAAACTTGTAGTCAATAAAAAATTTACTATACTACATTCTAACCGATATAGAAATTAACCCTATTAGTAAATTCCTGGACACATGGGCAACTCCTGTTACTGAAGTTATTCGCAGTCCCTTTATTAACTAACGAAATAATAGAGCGCTACGTCCTGCTAAAACGTTTTTTAGTTGATTCCACCTGCATTATCAAAATAAACTTTCTCGGGGTCCATTGCATTGATCAAGAAGAACTAAAATAATAAACATTTTTAAGAAATATCTGTAGTGTTTGGCTTAATCATACTATGGAAGGCTCCGCCTCTTGTATATAAAGTAAAAATGTAACTCTATTGCTTTACTAAAGCGCCAGAAAGTAACAATTACTTAAACTATTTAAGGCAATTAACTTTATTCTAATAAAAAATAATAATTTTCAAGGTTAGAATTAAACAAGGTGCTTTCCAGAATGCCTGAAAGCTCACTCCGATTCTTTTTTTTAATTACTAATGGCTCTAACTATTTTAATATATTTACTATACTTTACACAGTTGAAAAAAGGATCTTATAAATGCGATAAATTCACTTTCCCCAAAAGCGAGTGGTCCAAATGGTAAAAAAAAACTAAAATAATGCTTAAGTACCTCTATACTCTGTCACACCTACAGTATGATGTCTCTTTTAAGAACATTTTTTAAGGCTATAAACTTCCTTAGGTTATCATTATCTAAAAATTCATTATCCTTACTTAGACAAGGTTATCGCCCTATAAGCCTTCTATAATACTTAAGAAAAAATTCTAGAGGCGCTTTTATTAAGGTGTTTAACTTGTAGAGGTGTCTATAAATTCCTTATATACAGTCCGGCTTTCGCAAAGATTATCCCCAATAAATATAATCTTGCGGTTTTCTAAACACGTTACCAAAGCGTTAAATAATAAAAAGTCACTACTCTTGTACGCTTAGGTGTTAAGAGCCTTAATAACATTACGGCAAATCACTTACCTTATAAATGGCAGCCCATAGTTTAGAAGGGAATCCGATTCACTGCTATTTTACAAAGCTCATTTTTTGTCCTATTCGCTGTTTCCTTTCTTCATTTTTGATTCCCATGATTAACGATGTTTCCCTTTCTCACTAAGGGATTGATACTTCAATTTATACAAGATAAATGTCGATTAACTCCGATATATTACATGACTCTTTACGTGGTTCCATCCGGTCTCTTACACCGTTGAATTGGCACGTACCGTAGCATATGCTTTTCCTGTCCCATCTTTTGTTTATTCCTTTTTACCTCACCAAAGTTAAGATACACGATCGTGCCTCCTATATCTCGTCTTTTAATTAAGTTCGTTAGTTATTAAAAATATGCAGTAATCCTTGAACTCCCCTATAAATTGTTAATACCCGATAAACAAGGGAGGGCCATACCGGTCTCGCGTAGGTAAACATAAGTGTTTCAGAGTAACTTGACCTTCTTAATAATAAGTTTACAAGTAGTTTTAGAAGAAATTGATATACTACGATTAAAGAATAATAAAGTTCTATGTTATCTACATTGAACAAAGAGCAAGTTTTTGACTCTCAGTAGTAAGCCGCCTTCATGAAACTGCATATTAAGGCTTATATCTAATATATATCGTTTGCTTGAGTCAGCTCTTCTACAAGACAATTAAATAGGGCTACTAATTTATCATTTGAGGCCTCATGGTGTAAAAGAAACTTGCACTGAAACTGTAAAAATTTAAATTAAAATCACGGAAATGATTTATGAACAGCGCAGAAATATACTTTAAGTTGGCCAGAACTCTCTTTAACTAATTATTTTTACAATAACTTACAATGCAATATGGTATACTATATCTAAAAGGCCTAGCACTGGTTAATAATAATTATAGTAAATTAATAATTACGATAATAGTGAATGTAATATTAAAAATAAATGATAATTTTAATAGTTATAGTACTTTTTATTATTATTAATAGTTTATACTGATTTTTAATAATAACGGCAACTATTATTTCATATAAAGTTTAACCTCCAGTCCTTTCCCCAAAGGGAAAGAGGATTAAGCATAAAAAAGGACTTATATTTCTGACGCACGCCTGCTTCTTTAATAAATAAATAAATCAAAGCGTTCTTTTTGGTAACATTAGCTTTCTACTAGTTTGAAAACAATTTAGAACATAGACGTCGTGAAAGAAAATTTAGAGTGTGATGCTGTCGCTGATCTATACGTGACGGTGGGCTTCACCGTCCAAATAATTTTTAGCACATTTTCATTTTCTATAATTAAAGAACAATTTTAAAGTTACTTTTAAAATGATACGAAAATAAAAATGTTCAGAGTATATAAAAAGTCGTTTTAGAACTTTTTAAAGTTTTTCGATAAAGGTTGTAGAAACTTAAATGAGCTTTATTAGAAGTACAAAAGATAGTTATCATTTGGTACATTGACTTATTAGGACTCGATACCTTTATTAATGATTTCCTGCATTATTAAGGTAGACTAGTTGCTTAACTGCCAATTAATAGATTTGCTCATTAAAAGTCAAAAGTATTACTATTTCCAACACTAACTTTTATATTAACTTTCGGTTTTACTGATTTATATACTATGTAAAAAATACTACTGGAATTCAAAAGGTTTAGTTTTGTTAAAAAATTTATTTAGCGATAATTTTTTTAGGTCAATATAGATATTTCTTTAAAAAACATATTAATTATCGGCAATTTTGTAGGTGAAAATGCTCAAAAAATATTTTTCAAAAATTAACTTAATGTTTTCTAACAATTTTTAAGCTTTGCTATATATTCACCAGAAAACTTTAATATTTATATTTTGTAGGAAAATAATTACATATGATTTACTGCTGGTCTTGTTAAAATGCCAAATTTTAGTAGGACTTCTTGAATTTTATAGCTTGGAAGCACGTAAACAGAATATCTTGTACCTAGTGATCTTATAAGCATACGACTAAGTAGTGAATAGAGAAAGAGTTATTAATAACGTGGTGTTTGTTTGAAATTTCGTTTTTATCACGTAGAAACAAGCATTTTGTTAAAGAATTTACGTTAAAAATGAGAAGAATTACCTCTTTAGCTATAAAACTAAATTGTATTTTCGCTAACTGAGATATCATAAATTAAGTTAAAAAAGTTAAGAAAAAATACTAGAGAGGTACTAATTTTTAAAAAAACAGTCATAGTGAGAATTTTAAATTCATTATGCTAATATATAACAAGAGCAGCTGCAAAGTCGAGCAAAGTCGAACACATGACACATGACACATGACAGTACTATCACATTTTCATTTTAAACGTTTTTAATGTGTCAGTATATAACTTTGCTTCTCAGCCTAAAACTGACATAATTCTTTTGTTATAAAAAAAAGACGGTTAATAAGAGAGCCTAATGTGAATAACTATTTGGTTATAAAACTTAATAAAGCTCTTATTTTTTGTACGCCATCCTAGGTTGAAATTATTTCTAATGAGTGCATAAATACTGATTGAGATTATCCTATTACAATATTAAAACAGTATAAAAAAATTAATTTCTAATACTTAAATAGTTATATAAATAAGCTAAAAGTTTAAACCTTTAAAAATGTTACGAGCCAGGTTATGTACTCTACAAAGATAATTAGAAAAATATAATTTAAATAATATAGGTGGCATCAGTATGAGAGCTTTTATATAGAAGGAAGGCAGGCTTTAGAAAAGGGCGACAAGTAAAAACAAAATCAAGTCTTTAGACTAATAGAGGGCTGAAAGAAATACAGCATTTGATTAAAAACTTAAAGGTATTAATTGATAGGGATTGAGAGGTGAAATATTAGAAAACTGGTTACTTCTAAATTATAATTATTTTTAATAGCTTTAAACTCTCTGAGGTACACACTAGCAGCTTAAAGGTCTTCTTAATGTACGAGTACAATGTATTTTCAACTTGAGAACTCTTTGCATTCTCGCTTAGATTGTTAAATTTGTGTGCACATTAATAAAAGCTAAGGATTCTATTGCTGAGTTGTTATGAGTAAAATAACTTCAGTAACCAGACTAGTACCCTTACAAAATTCATCTGCTAAATTTTTCTGTCTTTAAGTTTATACATTTATGGGGACGTACAATGTGGGAGGCAAGTTAAGTTCTATATTATAAAAAAAATTCGTTTGACTCAAATACTACGTAAGTTAGTTTCCTAGCCCTGTTACATTATAAGAATATTTCAGACGATATAATTAACAAACTAGCAGAAATATATGCGGTGATCATGGTTGTAGCCTTGCAACTGAATAGATATAGTAAGCGGTAAAATATTACTACATGAAGTAGAGCTATAAAATGAATGCTATTCCCATCGTCCCTCTTCTACGCTAGTATGTAGACGTAAAGCTATAAATTTTATTTAAGAAATTTACATGTCTCTGGAGTGAGTAGCAAACTTAGGAAGAGAGCTAAGAACCTTGATGCAAAATAGTTCGAAGTTATTTTTTAACTATTACGTAGTATAAAGCAAGTACTGTTGGACGAAACTCATAGCTAACAATAAAACCACTGGGCCTCTTATTTTACGATAGAAAGAAAACGAAGTGCACAATTTTTTGTTATGTAGTTTTATTTGCTAGTTTTTTAACTAAAATAGATGAGTAGTTTATAAACTTAGCTACGCAAAGGTTCCTCCCTTCTGGGTGAAGAGCTCATAATCGGCGAGGCCTGGCTGGCCAATGTCTCCGGGTGACCTCGGGCCTTGTGCCTAAAGCTGCCTCTTCGGGCGTGATTTTAGTGGTTTTCCGCCACACTAGACAATGGTTGGAGTCCAGGCCGACATTTTTCACTTTTTCAGTCCTTCGGGACAGCCATTTAATTGAACCAAATAAACTTTGTTTAGTTTGTATCAACTTGATAAGGTAGTCAAATTAAATTTTTTATGTTAAAATATTAATTTCACTTTTCTTGTGTTTTTATTTAAATGTTTCTCAGGTTTCTCATCGGATTAATCACGGATCATTTTCCCTGTGAAAAATTTAGAGGGTTAGTGTTTTAAGTTTATGTTCGTAATTTGTATATGTGTTTTATGGCTTTGTACTTTATACTTAATGTAATATACAATATGTTTTTGTAATGTACGTTTATTTTTGTTTTTCTGTTTGTCTTATGTCTGTCTTATGTGTTTTTCTTATACTTTTTTTTTGTATTTTGTGTTCTAAATTATATCTTAGGTGTTGTGTATACTGTGTTATCGTGTTACATTACGCGAAGTAATAGCATGGCGGTACCTTAAGGTTTTTTTTTATACCATCTTATAAATTGAGGTTCAGGGATTTTTCAATTACCTTTACCTTTTCGTTAACTTGAGAAACAAACTGAGTCAGTCAGTTTTCATTTAATTTTTTGTGTTATATAAGATGTGTCAAGATTATTTAAATTGTTTAATTTAGAATTGAACTAATATCGAGGAAACTTACCTCAGCAAATTATACAGAGCTTTAAGGTTTCAACAGTAGTCCGCAATTTTGACTACAAAGGTATCTACGTATAAAAATGTTTTTTTAAACATTTTCTTTAAAAAATTACCTTTTTACAGTTTGAAACTGGTCTTTGAACAACTAAAGCTATAGTAGCTGCTCAACTGCTGCTATTTCTGTGGATCTTCTCTTGTGGTGAATCGAAGTATTCTTCCCAGAAAAAAACATTTTTCTTAGAAAGAACAGGTAGTCCTTCAATAAAGTCAAAATTCCAGCGACACCTTTTTTCTTTTAGTATTTCTAAATCTTTTCTAGCCAATACTTCTAAATAATGAGGTTGTATCTTCAAGTTAATACCAAATAAATTACGCTGGGCTGGCATGAAAACAAAAGTCGAAGAAGGCACTTTCCTTAAAATCAGATATGACTGTTTAATTATATATAACAACATTAGAATTCCTTATTTTTCTAAACATTCCTAAATAAGGATACTGTAACTTTAAATGTTCATTATACGGCCCTGCATACCCAAGAAACAGTCTATAGTTTCTTCCAAAGAATTTATTATTTAATAATTTATATATAATTGTACTTTTGGTTATTTTGACAAATTGCACTAATATTTTTTATTATCAAAAGCTTGTTCTCGATGTGCATTTTTTTTATAATAATCAATAATTTTTTTTCACAAATAATACCCTAAAAGTTAGGTTTGCATTTTCTTTGCTTAATACTGCTTTTACTTAGATAATAATGGTTTAAGTCAAACTTACTTTTATCTGTCTTTACAAAATAATACTTTTAAGATGAAAAATATAAGAGACAGGCTTCATCATAACAATGCCAAAACCATATGCAGATTTCCATTTTTAAAGATTAATTCTAACGATCGATCCGCCTAATAATGACGGTCTGAGATTAATGTTAACACCTACCTTCCTATAATAATATTTTTTTTCTATTACTTAAAGGAAATTATAAATCTTTTTATAAATTAATATATAATAAATACAAAATTTGAGAGTGCTTGAAAGAAAAAATGTTACAAAAATATATTAAAAAACATTATAATGAAGTCGTTATTAAGAATATATATGAATGTGTTATTAACGAAAATAATAGAGCTTATGAATACAAATATTTAATAAATAATTAATAACATAAAAATAGTACTTTAATACGTTAAACAAATTAGCAGATAGTAAACAGAAGTACATTATAATTTTAATAAAAAAGTAGTCAAGATATAAAAAGGTTATTAATAGCTATAATAAGAATAAAAATATAGTTATATACCAAGTCCTACACCCTCCCTTCCCAGTTAAATGACATTGCTACTAAGTAAAGTTCAGTTTTATAATTTCCACATTTTATTTTTTAATATTTTGTAAGAAAAAAAAAAAACCGCTTGTTAACGGGTAATATATTTGTTAATTATAAACATACTATAAGTTAAATTCGTAAGAGTGGGATATACATCTTTCACTTTAATAGAAGAATATATTAGCAATTTCTCGCTTCAGTAAGTTCTTTGCCTCTCTATATTACATGTATGGTTTAGGCGCTTCAATATATTTAAACCAAGCTTTCTAAGGCTAGGTTAAATATTAGTGAAAACCTTTCATAAAGTTCTATTCCAAAGTTCGATTAGAGTAAAAACTTTTAATATAAACTGCCTGTAATTTAATGGCACCTATAAGGTTGCTTGGACTTAAATTGCTCGAGAGTTAAAAAAAAGGAATTCTAATTATAATATACGCGCTTTAGAAAACGCCCTGAAGTAGGCCGCCCAACTGCAACCTTAGTTTTTTTTAATTTAGATAAAACCGCTTTGGTAAAGCTGCCAGTTATCCCATTCTCTATTTAATAAATGTTGAGAAGGGAGCCTAATAATTTTTATATTTAAAAGCTTATAGCTTAAAAAAATTGCGTTATAACGGCCAATGGTGGAAGAACAAGCTTACTGGAAAAATTTAAATAAAGTTTTGCCTAAAGCCACAAGTAGTGAAGTTATTTTATATAAATACTATTAAAAATAAATATTACGAGGTATATAACTCCCTTGGAGGCTATACCGTTTTTTAAAGTTTTATGAACTGTCACAATAAAGTTAATAAGCTCACTTGTTACTTAGCAAACTAACACTACCAACCACAGTAGCAATAACAAATATAAATTAAAAAAATGTGAATAGGGTCATTATAAGTAAATTTTTGAAATAATTAAGTCTTATCAAAGTCAGTATTTTTCGTATCGAAAGAAATATTATTATAGGAAGGTAGGTGTTAACATTAATCTCAGACCGTCATTATTAGGCGGATCGATCGTTAGAATTAATCTTTAAAAATGGAAATCTGCATATGGTTTTGGCATTGTTATGATGAAGCCTGTCTCTTATATTTTTCATCTTAAAAGTATTATTTTGTAAAGACAGATAAAAGTAAGTTTGACTTAAACCATTATTATCTAAGTAAAAGCAGTATTAAGCAAAGAAAATGCAAACCTAACTTTTAGGGTATTATTTGTGAAAAAAAATTATTGATTATTATAAAAAAAATGCACATCGAGAACAAGCTTTTGATAATAAAAAATATTAGTGCAATTTGTCAAAATAACCAAAAGTACAATTATATATAAATTATTAAATAATAAATTCTTTGGAAGAAACTATAGACTGTTTCTTGGGTATGCAGGGCCGTATAATGAACATTTAAAGTTACAGTATCCTTATTTAGGAATGTTTAGAAAAATAAGGAATTCTAATGTTGTTATATATAATTAAACAGTCATATCTGATTTTAAGGAAAGTGCCTTCTTCGACTTTTGTTTTCATGCCAGCCCAGCGTAATTTATTTGGTATTAACTTGAAGATACAACCTCATTATTTAGAAGTATTGGCTAGAAAAGATTTAGAAATACTAAAAGAAAAAAGGTGTCGCTGGAATTTTGACTTTATTGAAGGACTACCTGTTCTTTCTAAGAAAAATGTTTTTTTCTGGGAAGAATACTTCGATTCACCACAAGAGAAGATCCACAGAAATAGCAGCAGTTGAGCAGCTACTATAGCTTTAGTTGTTCAAAGACCAGTTTCAAACTGTAAAAAGGTAATTTTTTAAAGAAAATGTTTAAAAAAACATTTTTATACGTAGATACCTTTGTAGTCAAAATTGCGGACTACTGTTGAAACCTTAAAGCTCTGTATAATTTGCTGAGGTAAGTTTCCTCGATATTAGTTCAATTCTAAATTAAACAATTTAAATAATCTTGACACATCTTATATAACACAAAAAATTAAATGAAAACTGACTGACTCAGTTTGTTTCTCAAGTTAACGAAAAGGTAAAGGTAATTGAAAAATCCCTGAACCTCAATTTATAAGATGGTATAAAAAAAAACCTTAAGGTACCGCCATGCTATTACTTCGCGTAATGTAACACGATAACACAGTATACACAACACCTAAGATATAATTTAG
This sequence comes from Zophobas morio, assembly GCF_036711695.1. Taxonomy (NCBI): domain Eukaryota; kingdom Metazoa; phylum Arthropoda; class Insecta; order Coleoptera; family Tenebrionidae; genus Zophobas; species Zophobas morio. Next base: position 212,479 of record NW_026972408.1, on the reverse strand, counting down.
AACACAAAATACAAAAAAAAAGTATAAGAAAAACACATAAGACAGACATAAGACAAACAGAAAAACAAAAATAAACGTACATTACAAAAACATATTGTATATTACATTAAGTATAAAGTACAAAGCCATAAAACACATATACAAATTACGAACATAAACTTAAAACACTAACCCTCTAAATTTTTCACAGGGAAAATGATCCGTGATTAATCCGATGAGAAACCTGAGAAACATTTAAATAAAAACACAAGAAAAGTGAAATTAATAACTTTGACTTATAAAGATAATAAAAATTACATCAAAGTAAGTCTAAAGCAAAACTCAAATAGTTAGCCTCATAACGTATAAGTTACAGACTTCTGTAAAAAAAGCAAGATGGTGTAACTTAAAAATGCTGCAGAATATTTAGTGAGCATTAAGATTTTAATGAATTTTTGAAATTACTGCGAAACGCTATGATGATTTTTGCTTAACAATTTTTCAGGCGAGGATAACGAAGTTGATCTGGATAAAAATTTAAAATAGATACTCTTTGATTTTTTTTTTGTAAAAAAAGTAGTTTCTAATTAATAAATTATTTTTAACTTCCCATAGCCCTAATTACCAGAAGAGAGCCTCAGAGAAGCTTAGAAAAGGTAGCAAAGTTGTTAATGCTCATTTATTCCTAATGTTTCGCGTTTAATAAGTATTTTATTGTTTTTAAGTCTTTATGTGCCTTATACTTTCAGAACCCTTTTTTTTTTGAGTGAAGACCTTTTAAACCACATTTCACCTATTTTTTAGTTTTTCATAGTACCCTTTAACTTGGCAAAAGAGTTTACTTAAATAAATGCTTCTTTAAATATTTCTCTTAGCTCGGCTCTATTTATTTTATAAATATTTCCTACCCACAATGTTGAAAAAAAAATTTTATTAAAAACTAAGGCTATATTAGTATTTCAGTCGTTGCCTTGATTGATGATCTTTTTCTGAAAGTATAAAAGTTTTCTTCCCAGGAAAACACATTTGTTTTAGAAACAAAAAATTATATTTTGGCATATCAAAATTCCAGCGGACATTTTTTCCTTTTTGCCATTTGCAATTCTTTCTTGGCCAGATCTTCTAATAGCTGCGGTGGGTCTCTAAGTTAATACCAAATAAATTATGCTGCTCTTGCATAAAAACAAGCAATCTTCTTAAAAGAGGTTGTAAGTTTATCTATATATTGCTATTTTGTAAATATTTTGTCGTAATTCCTTAAAAAAGGAAACTATCGACAGTTATCCACTTTATTATCGCTCTCATTAATATAGTAAACAAGCCTATTATTTTAACCTGTTTATAATATTATTTGTAAACATTAGTACTAGTTTAATTTAGTCATAAAATTTTCGATGAAGCTGGATTTAATTGAGATGATGTTAAATCTGTTTAATTTAAACTGACACCATTTAAGGTTGTGAGAGAACATGCTTTATTTATTTTATATAATTTTAAAGACCTATAACAATTACAAAGTATTAGCGGTGCTAGAAATACAGAGGTATATAAAAGCAACTTTTCTTTAGCACCGTCTATCACTTTCCTGTAGCTAAACACAATATATATATATATATGAAAGCTGCCTGATATTTATAACAAATAAACCAAAACGGAATATACCATAATTAAGTATTTGTTGTTATTATATACTACTGTTATCTAGTATTAATCTTAACTTAAATTCCCGTCTTATTGGAAAATATGAAAGTTGTCGTTAAATTAGCGCCATAAAGTCAGAGATATGTGCAATAAAATCTTGTAGATAAAGACTTCTTTTAATGTTATCAAAAACAGTTTTATATTAATTTTCCGAAATGATGCGACTTGAAAAGATTTTTTAGCAGTTGGTAGGCCTTACATGCACCAGTACTGGTCTATTCTGCGTGCTGACAAGTGGAGCATCTCAAAAAAATATATAAGGTATATATAAAATATTCGTGCTTATAAACTGACAAACATAAAAGGGTTGTATAGCTTTAATGTGAACTATGCCTAAAAAAATGTTTAAGCAGTCTTAAGTGATTGGAGCACTTATGTTTTAAAAAAAAACTAAGAACTGGTAATTAGTACAAAAAAAATGGTTTTGCATTCTACCTCTGTTAACGTTAATTTTCAGCTAAAGTTTAGTGAGGGCTAACTTTAAGTAATATAAGGTTACTACTTTTAATTATAGGAGGAGCATTATAATTTTTTTTTTTGATTTATTTATGCTAACTCATTGCTGTACGTTGGTTGCCCTCTAGGAGAGAACTGTAAAGCTTAGGTTTTTCATTTGGCTTTTAATGTAGTGATAGTCTCTAGCTTTTAAAATATTAACCTTCTCTCGGCTACCTCCAATATAGCTGCAATAAAGCCAAATTAATATAATAATCAAGACATATAGAGGCTATTGTTAATAGTGATTTTTTGGTTAACATCGATCATCGACGGTAGTGGTTTCTAAATACATGTAGATAGCAACCTCTAATAAGGAATTTGTTAATAAAGTGAACTCATTGGTTAATTTAAAAAAATTTTTGTTAAAAGATTTACCTTTTTTGTAATATAGCTCTCCGAATAGAGATCTTATTAAATCATGCATTTTCAATTGGAGTTATAATATCTACTAATTAAATGTTAAGGCAATTTTTTAGTTGTAAACTATATTGACTTCCAAACTCTTGGAAAAAATATTACTGTATAATTGATTACAACCTAACTGAGAGTTTGGAAAGTGAAATGCTTTCAATTATTTACTGGCTTTTTTATTTATTCAGTAAACTATTTCATCCTACAAACAATCTAAGTCTGAAAGTAAAATTATTTAAAAATTGACTTTTGAATTGAATTTTCTATCGTTTAAGGTTAGTAATAATTTAATTCAAAAACCAGGTTCCTCACGGGATCTGCGACCAGGTTAACTCTGAAGCTGGTTATTACCCTGTAGGAGAAAATAAAGAGTATTTTTACTGGTTCTTCGAAAGTCGAGCAGATCCTTTAAATGATCCTGGTAAGAGTATTCACTTTTTGCTAAAGCTAAAATCAATATATAAGTAATAATACGGGCACCGGAACTAGTTGTTCTTTGGTTAAATGGAGGACCCGGGTGTAGCTCAGAAATTGGTTTATTTTATGAAAATGGACCATGCCGTTTGAAATCAAATAATAAAAGTACTAAAGTTAATCCTTTTTCTTGGAATAATAAGGCATCTATCATTTATGTGGATCAACCTACAGGAGCCGGTTTTTCGATAGGTTTACACCCCTTGTATAAAAGACAAATTTTAAATATTAATAAAAAAGCCAATGGTTCTACATTTATTATAAAATATATTATAAGTTACATAATTTACTACTTCATATTTAATTTAATAAGGGAGAATCGATGAAAGCAATGAGTTGGATGTCAAAAATTACATGTTATCATTTTTAAAGGACTTTTTTGAAAAGAAGTCCCATCTTATTAAAAATGATTTTTTCCTTGCTGGTGAAAGTTACGCCGGGCACTACCTCCCAAACATCGCAAGAGCTATTCTTGATTCAAATTCGGTGCAAAATACAAAGATAAATTTAAAAGGTACTCCTTAACCTGTTTTTATTTTCATAGTTCATAAACTTTAAAATTTACAGGAATTGCTATCGGGAACGGACTGACTGATCCTTTAGTTCAATATAAAAGTTACTGTGAGTATTCACTTAACAATGGCTATCGGTATATATATATCACCATGAATTTTTAAAATTCCTCGAAACAAAATTTATTTATTAAAAATCTAAAAATTGGAGACCTCTTATTACAAGGGAAGAGTATTATGAAGTTATGAACTCCACGTGGCCTAACTGCATCTTTGAGCAGCAGAAATGTGTCATGAGTCACTATAAAGATAACCTTCAATGTAACTAACTTTTTGAAATTTTTAGGATAATAAATAAAAATTATATAATATTAAAAATCTTTATTTACGGAATAAATAATTTTCAAAAATAAGGTGTTCGCTCTCTGCGTAGTTGTGAGTTATTGTTTGTAGAATGCTCTCCAGTTCGAATCCAAGAAGGTTTTCAACTGTATAAAATTGACTAAAAAAATTATAGTTATATAAGCATATATATTCTCATAATACGTTTTCGATATTTCCTTCCTATATATTAATTATATTCAAATTTATAACAAGTTTAAAAGCTTTACATTTTAAAACTCATTGCAAAATTTTTTAGTAGTTTTTTTTTTAAAGGTATAACTATATTCTTTTCTTCTCAAGAATAATTTTTAGGTGGCTTTGTTAATTTATTTATTTATATGAAAATTAATAATTAAAAATAGTTTATTACTGTATCGATTAATTTTTTTTTTAGCATCTTTTCTTTGTCAATAATAGAAACAGGTACTGTAAATCTTTAAAAGTGCCAAAAGTATTGATGAATAAAACTCTTTATAAAGCTAATTTCTATACTTTTAAATAAAAACAACTGTAAATGTGAAATACTAGGTTTGAACGTGTACAACATTAAAGAGAAATGCTATCAGCCTCCCTTATGCTACGATTTTTCTGGCGTTGAAAATTTTCTCGGCTCGCCTCTAATAAGAGAAGCTTTGGGGGTAGGCAACGCCTCGTGGGAAAGCTGCAACAACCACGTGAGCTATAACTTTAGGGGTGACTTCATGCGAAACTACGCAGGCGTGGTCGAGGTAAATCTTCTCTCTGCTGTTTAGAATCTTCAGTTTGAGGATTAAATTCCTCTTTTTAATTAAATTAATATTTGGAAGATACTATTTTTGTACAGATTCTTTTTACTAACATTAAAATATTATATCATAACTATGTATTGTTGATATAAGTTAACGAAACTTCTTTAAATAGGTATAGATATATTTTTTACTATCTTTATAATATTATTCTGTACTTGGGTCAAAATTAGTATTATTCCGTACCTGACTAGTCAAAACAGTTTTGGTGCTCGTGGGATTTAGAAAAGTACACCACAATAAATTTGACTCAAATACCTTCAAAATTTTAGTTCGAAATAATGCTAAATCGATATGCTCTAGCATAATTTTTTTTTGAGCTTAGCTATTACTATTTAAATATGTTGCTTTTAAATAATGTCCCACAATTTTCGCCTAGCAGACCCGTATAATTATGTAGTAAATAATTTTTTGTTAGAAATATACAACTTTCTGGGCTTATTAAAAACCGCTTGGTTTTTTTTTAATAAATTAAATTTCAAGAGCTTGCTTGAAGAGAACATTAGAGTGCTGATCTATGCGGGAGATTTGGATTACATTTGTAACTGGATAGGTAATAAGAGGAATATTAACTTTTATTAATAAGTAAAAAATATTTAAACTAAAAAAAATTATATATAGGAGGAACCAGGAAAGCATTAAATTTAGTACAATTAGAAAATATAAAAAATTAAAAAAAAATAATGTTACATAATTATTATATTAAAAAATTATAAATTTATAACTTTACTAAAATATTTTTTTTGTTATCTTTTTTTTTATAGGAAATAAAGAATGGACAGAAAAACTTATGTGGCGTTACGCAATGCGCTATAGGATTTCTCCTTTGGAGCCTTGGAGTGGCGATGGAGGGGCCATTAAGGGAGAAATAAAAAGAGCAGAAAATTTAATTTTTTTAAGAATTTATGAAGCTGGTCACATGGTCTCTTTGCAAAGACTAAGATTATCGCTTTACTGAAATATTTATATTAAAAAATTTATGTATACTTCTGCTACGTTAAAAGTTAATTACTTTAAAGGTAGATTTATCTTAATTTTTAACAAATTATAAAAGATTACTTTGGTGACGTTAAAAAGCGCAATCATACTTCTTTGCTAGTTTAATCATTAATATATAATAATGCTTTCATATAAAATTAAATTCCTTTGAATATGAATAATCTTAAAATCAAATAATATTTTTATTGAAAATAATTATTAACTGTTCTTACACAATAGGTGCCCATGGATCAACCAGAAACCGCACTTCTTATGTTCAATCAGTTCATGGAAAATACTTTAGATTACAATTAAATCCGAGCAAAGAAAAAAGAAATAACTTTTTTTTAAAAAATAAAATCTTTCCTTATGTTGGTTATTTCGGGACCTCTCGCGTAGTATATCTTACTATATAGGCCTGCAATGCGTAACGAGATAAAAGAGATATAACCTTCATCACACAGCTGAAAGACTCCACCTCGGCTTTAACATAAAATACAAATGCCATTTATCTATTTAGTTGTCGTTTTGGCATCTACAGTCGTTATATTTGCTATAACTTAAACTAGTTAATCTAAATTCCCTCATTACGTAGAGGGTTGAGGAGGGTAGACCTCCTTTACAAATTAAAGTCTCCCGGGTCATCACTCATAGCATAGAGAGCGATTTCTTTGCGATTGATTTAAGCGTTTAACACTCACTCCCCCTCCATCCAAACCACCCATGCGGGTGGAGTAGGGATCAAGGAGGCTTAGACCCAAGGAATCTCCACTGTGGCATGTCACTCCGTAAATAAATAAAAATAGGGCCAGGCACCCTCAGAAACAGTCTAAAATTTCTTCCAAAAAACTTAATATTTAATAATTTTTATTTTTAGTTGTACTTGTCACTGTTTTTACTAATTGCACTAGTATTTTTATCATATGCTTGTCCTCGATGAGAAATTTTTGTCATTATAATCAATGCATTTTCTTTAAAAGTAATATCCCAAGTTTGAGGTATGCTTTTTCTTTCCTTAATACTGCTTTTACTTAGGTTCTACGGGTTTAAGTCAAAATTTCTTTTATTTGTCTTTAACAATAATTATAAGATGAGGATACAATGAAGATATAGGCTTCGTCATAACAATGTCAAAATTATGTGCCAATTTCTATTTTTAAAGATTAATATTAACGATCCGCCTTCAAAGACGATCTGAGATAATGTAAACACCACCCTCTTATTATTATAATAATTTTTCGATACGAAAAATACTGACTTTGCAAAGAAATTTTATTACATTAAAATATTTGCCTTGAGTAATCCTCCCAATATTTCTTTTAAAGTGTATAGTTATTGCTACTGTTGATAGCAATAGTTTGATAAAAAACAAGCTCATAAGACTTAATCGTAACTATTTATTAGGTCTCAAAAGACGATATAGGCTTCCAGAAAGTTATATACCTCGTAGTATTAACTTTTAATAAAATTTATATACAATACCTTTACTACTCCAAACTTTAGACAAAATTTTTTTAAATATTTATAATAAGCTTTTTCTTCCACCATTGGCCGTAATACCGCAGATTTTAGGTGTGAACGCACTAGTTAAATATTATGTACAGCTGAAGCCTTCACAAATATTTGGCTGAAATTATATATATATATATTCATTTCATTACCTTAGAAAAACTATCCATGTTGGGATATTTTAAATAAGCTGACGTGCAATTTTAAATTTTGTTTAAATAAACTAATACTCTGTCAGCTTTATATAAACTTGAAGACATTAATTGCTCTTCTAAACTGAACTCTAATAGCATGGGTGCCACACAATTTCCTGACTTTAAACTTTTAGGTCAGTGGCAATATTAAAAGTACTAATTTCCTAGACTAGACTGAATAACATACGTAAATGACCACCCCTATAGCTAAGGTTACTGCCACACTAAAAAAAAAAAAGCCAAAGACTATATTCATATATTCTATAAGATAATTGAGACCAAAATAAAAAAGTTCGTAAGGACCCCTTCTAACATCTTTCATTTAATTTAGCCTCCTAACATTTTAAACCTTTTTTTGGTTATTTTTTTAAAATATAAATTTTTTCTATGGTTTCACTTATATTCTTTTGGTATTCGATTATTTCCTTTGTTGGCCATTAAAAAGCATCTTAGTAATGGTCTAATTTAAGCACAAAAATTAAAGTTTTAGATGTAAAGGAAATTGTGAAGTTATAGAAATTTTTTCTTAAAATTTATATAATATTTCTGTTTACCTGATTAGGGAATAATATCTAAAATGAAGCTGCATGGCATCTGCAAAGCTCTCCAGAAAAAAATTTATAAAATTTGCCTATATCTATACACGCAACTAGAATGTAAAAGAGAGTTATTTTTAGGGCCTTCTATCGAACGTTTAGATGTGTACAAAATCTCTGTTGCTAAAAATCTTTAAACTGTACATGTAATATACTTGAACTAATAATGTTTAGATTATTTTTATCGATAAAGGTTACGATCGAGCTAACTGTTTAACCAGCAAACAAAAGAAATTAGTATATTCTTACGTCAAAAGCAATTTAAGAGAGCAGACAAGTGCCCATTAGCGCACTTCTCCAAAAAACCAAGATGAAATTGGAGGTATAATGCAAATTAATTAAGTTCAAAGGTAAAATAGAACCTTTTTCAAAGTTATTAATAAGTTTTGAAAGTATATAAATATAGTACTGTAATTTGGAAGCTAACTTCAGTCTACATTTCAGCCTTTATAGATATAATCCCCTAAAAGGTTTCTACTAAATTCATTAATCAATTGGACTGGAACCCTCTTAAGTCTTAATAACACTTCTCACTTTGTACGTGGATTGAGCAGATAAATACTCTTCCAAAAATAATGGAGATTTTACTCTTTAGATATATGGAAACCCAGGTAGCGACATAATCTTAGCTTTCGATCGCAGCCTTACCTTTCGAAAGGATTACTTATATTGTAGGTGGACTTGTAATGTACAGTAGTGTCTTTGAGTGGTGTTATTATCTTCCCTTTCAACTGTGCAGGTAGCATTATACTCCCTAACTACCAAGTAATGGTCATAGGTTAGCCTGAGTTTAGCGTTAAAGATATGTGCTGGGGCGGGATCGCCTATGCTGTTTATTGCTGATATTATAGCGTTATTGCCAGCCTCCTTAGTCATAGTGATTTTCACCAGTAGCCTAGTTGATATTTAAGACTTTCTAATTTATTTGGTCTATCGACTTAGTTTTCTTTATACAGGGCTGAAGAAAATAGTTGCCCCCGAAAAGGTGAGTTCACGTTGGTGCAATGTAGTAATTAATACTAAATAACACTACAAGCTCTAAACTTAAAGATACCATTTTTATATAGTTTAAAGCTGCTTATACTACTCTAGCTTTAGTATATTTACTTTTTGTCTTTACTTTGCAATCGCGATTTAGCTTAATTTCGTACTATATTATTAGTACTTGACTGTTAATGATCTGCTAATCCCTGGTAACTTATTGGAGAAATGGAACTAATTACTATTATATGAACAAGACCTCCTTGCTAACTTTAATTCAGTAAGAAATGAATACCTCATGCCAAAAATATGTTTACTTTAGCAAAAGTCATATTTATGATAAAATGTAATAGCATGAAGAAACAAAGCGGTTTTAGCCTTTAAGTTAAGGTATAGCGATTTTAAACCCAGTGGCATATATAGTAAGTATGAAAAAAGATTATAATCAACTCCTTTAAAGAACGTAGATTTACTTATTTTAACGTTTTCAAACAAAAGTAAAACGTCCTAAATATTAGTTTGTCCTTTCGGCCAAAAAAAAGACGCATCTTTCGTTCTGTAATTAGTTGTTAGAACAATTATTAACACTGATTATAACCGGATAAGAAAATCTTTTTAGTGTTAATGAGAATGTGCTATTTTGGCCTTATGAGCTTAGAGTAAAGGTTAGGGCGACAAATCCAATTTTGTTAAATGAATTTGCTAAATTTAATTTTTTATTATGATGTCCTTGTTAAAAGGAGTAGCTAATATTGTTTAAAATTATAAAAGTAAATAATAGAAGAGCAATAATTAATTAATAAAAGGGGGTGTAATATTTTTAATTTTAACTTTTAATTAAAGGCAAGATTTCTCATCAACCACTGTTGGGTTCGTATACATACACTTTATAAAAGCATAATTATTATTATATATGTAAAAATAAACTCTTTTTCTACAAGATTACAATCTTTAATTTTACTTTTTTCGTTCTACCTTGGTAGAACCTTTTTAATTAGCTAACATTTCTAGACTGTTAGTTAGTTATTTTGTTCTACTAAAGTAGAACTTTATTTTCAAACTTCTTAAGTAGTTAAGTGGTATAACCTTCTTTACAGTCAAGTCAATGGTTTGATTCCATTCTTAAGCCTAGCTGCTTAGTCGACAAGAACTTGACTCTCCACTGGTTTGGCAAGCTGTAGAGGCAACCTTTCTCTTTTTTCAACCAGAAGAATAATTTCTCAAAGTTAGGATCCAAGTACTGTATAATTCTAACCTTTGCTACTCCCTTGGGGGCTAATTGAGTTTGTAGCTAAGGTCTCTAAGTGAAGCCAATACTTCGTCACGAACTGAAAGTGCCTACTATACAATCTATTATATCATTTAATAGTACTAACATAGAGTTTTATGTGAATTGAATAATTACAAAAAAAAAAAATAGTTATATGTAAATTAACTAATAGTACTTTTTTATCCTACAGTGATGTAGTATTATAGATAAAATTTTTGATTATTTTGTTCTGCGTTGCAGTTCAACTGCTAAACCTCCTTATCGTAGAAGCTCGTTCAACCATTATAATTCCTTTTATACTTCTTTTAGTGCTTTTTACCCATAAACTTGTTTAAGTTTTTGATCCTTCTCTGGTTGAAGCACTCTTTGATCTTTTGAGAATAATTTTTATCCTTTTGAGGGTAATTCTGTACCTTTGGGTGGTCATTTTAACTTTTACCTAATTTTTTTAGTGCTGTTACATAGAATAATTAAGCACCTTACCTCGTATAAAGAGAACTGCATTTTTATCGTCTGTCGTTGATTAGGCAGATCCTGTGAGTGCATTTTTATCTTAAACATCTTAATATCTCACTTTTGGCGCGCGGGATGCGCGATCCTTTGCTGGGCTGTGACCGTAGCAAGTAAGACCTTTGTTGGTTCATAGTTAGACCCATTCGCAACTGCGCAGGTTGGTGACTGTAGTAGAGGCATGTTGCTGGACGCTTGGTGCTGGCTCTGACTGTTGGATCTAACCTTTTGATTCTTCGCCTAGCATTGTTCACTCTTGATTAAGGTAACGGTTGCTTTCTGCCGCCAGGTTAATCTCGTAAAGCGGTCAAGAAAGATTGACCCTTTAATAAAATTTGCGTTAAACCTCCGCGTTATTCCCTGAGCCTTCTCTCAGGTGGAATGCAACGTAAGAAATGTAACGAAATCTCTCTTAGGTCCTTTCACCTTTCACCCTCTACTTTTCAATAGGATCAACTTTGATGTTACAGTAAAATCAAACCAATAAAACTCTACAATTTGGACACGATTGACTAATTGACCATGAAACCTGAAGGAACGTGATTATGGTAACTTTGAGAGCTCAGTTGTGAGTTTACTTTGTACTGGGAGAGCCGTGGGAGGTGTTAAAATATCACTTGGTAAGCCTCGGTTGGAAAAAACCACTCTTAAAATTGGTAAAAGCCTTAGGTTTAATAAAGTCTTGCAGCAGGTTAAATCTTACCTGTAACATTGACTGACCCATACAATGATTCGCCTCAAGTCTTAAGCTCGCTGATCGGACTATGTTCCTGCTACTTTTTGACTTTAAAGCTTAAACAGAACAATAAAACATAAATCGAATCGACTATTTGCTCGTTTTGTAAGTTTCGCATTGAGTACTAGCGATGCCTTCTAAAGCGGTCCTTCGTTATTTGCCAAAGGAGAGCTGACGCAGTTAACACTTTCACTAGTAAAACCGTAAATGAAATCAGCTTAGTTATGCAGAAATCTGTTGTATAGTAGCAAATAGGTGCGACCAAAGCATTTACAAAAACACTGCATGATGAGTATTGTTTGTCTATGGCTATTATTCTGTTCCTGAGCCGTGGGCGGCTAATTCTGCTTGTAGCTATTGGTACTATTTTGGTGTCTTTGATGCATTGGACTTGACCGCCGGTGTGTAATCACATTATATTAGTGTGATTACTATATAGTCTAAGTACTAGTAGTATATATATAACCGCGACCGTCCTTATCTTTATAATGTTTTGCTCAAATAAGTTGCTTTCGTTTCTTTTTAAAAATTCAAGGAGCACTTTACTTAGTTCCAAAAAGATCGTATTACAAAAATAGTCGTAATTTTAAGTTTGATAGACTATTTTTCCCGGGGGGAAGGGGGTTTGCAGTCGCCGGGTGTTCGTATTTTCTGTTCCTTATCTAAGTTTAGGAAGTAGATATGACAAAAGAGAATATCGGTTTTATACATAGTTGAAATAAGTGAATATCTCCGTTGGAGGTTGCGTAACTTCATTAAAAAAATAATTTCAAGAGTTTTGAGAGTCAGATCTTTCATTCAAACATATAACTCCCTTTTAGACACAATCAAAGATCATTTCCTACCGACATTCCTCTTATTTTCTTTAGAAAGGGCACCAAAGGGATATGGTGTTTTGTCTGTGATTATTAGATCGTTTACACAAGCGCGCGGTGTGACTTATATAGGGAGAATCGAACAAGCATAACTTGCAAATTAAAAGATGTTGGCTCCCCGGAAGTACAAAATTGTGTATCTATTAGAAGTGTTTTACAAAAATAAAAGGTATATTAGTTATTTCGCAAGTGCTATTTTATGTAGATTATAGCAAAAGCTTATAAGCCCACTTAAAGGGTAACTGAATAACCAGTAAAGTGAGAGATTACCAGAATTAAACCAAAAATTCATTAAAAGCAATAATTACACAATGAAAGTAATAGCAGTAACTTCCTTAAAATAAGGATACGTAGGAAGCGAAGGAAAGTTTTTATAAATCATTGGTATAGATCTAAGTATTAAAGGTTAATTCTAGAGGAAGTCCTTAAAAAAAGTATTAAAAGTAATTAAAAAAATATATATGAATGCAGCGAAGGTATGCCAGCGGTTATCAGAGAAACGTAAGAGCTTTTTATTAGTACACCGAGGGGGTTGTGAACTTGTTATACTCATACAAAATCCCTTCTATTATAATTTGGTTATGAGTAACACTCTGTAATGAATTATTAATAGTATTTCCTTTTTAAAAACTTAATACATTCGCTGTGAAAAATATAAAAAGATGTGATTAATAACCGAGCATCACAGCAAAATATTCCATAGGATAAGCTTAGCTGTATCTAAGTAGTTTGCAGAGATGTTAAAAAAAATATAACAAAGGGTAAATTTATGGTTTTTCTTAAACTTAATGTTTTTATAAAAACATTAAATTTTTTTTTTTCATAAGTAGATAACATAATATTACGTTGACCTGATACGTAATGATAGATGGTTTATAGCTTTAACACTGAATAATCTAGTTAATTAAGATCTCCATTTCACCTTACTAAATTCGCTAGTATAGAATAATAAAAATGTAGTAATAAACTACTATTATATCGAGGAAAACCAGTTTATTTCTTCTTCTACTTGTATAACAACCTATTATATTTTTAAAGTTCTACAATTAAAGATACTGTTAGCTTTCTTAAAGGGACAGGAAATCACTTATTAAGGTATCAAATCCTAATACATACCAAATCAAAAAATCATCAAGAAGTGCAATAACCACTTTGCCGTTGAAATTTCAAGTAACTAATAACCTTTTTGAGATCTTTACTAAATTAGCCTTTGCTCATGGAATAAAAATGCTTGGAGGTCTTTTTATCTTCTTTTATACATTAGAAAAAGGCTTTTCTATATCATGTACACAAAGACAAAATCTTTGCAGGAATGGCGTTAGTCAACAAGTCATTGAATATCAGAAACCAATTTTTTCTATATACATTCACCCACACAAAGTAATGGATTACTGCGACATGGAGAACAGACGCATTGTTAAAAATGGATTACAGACTTATTGTAACAAATTCTAATCCCTATACTAATTTAGGCTATTCCTTAAATTTAATAATACAAAATTGTTAAACGTGGTTTAAATTATTAATGATATAGTTTTCATTCTTATGTCTCAAAGAAGAGAGAACAACCTCGTTTAATTTAAAAGAAAAAAGTATTTTTACCTTGATTGTTTTAGATTAGAGTGAATAGAGTATATAATTTAGTAGGCGGTTTTTCATCGCGGGTGGTACCCATTTTTAACATAAATGGAAAAAGAAATCTAAGAAACTTCACCTCCATAGCGTTAAAAAAGTGTATATAGGTACTTTCCTGGGTGTTTTTAATATTTAATTCGGTAATAGGGCAAAATATCACTACTGATAGAAGAAGGTTAGTTGATTTTTATAGGCTGTCATCTTTTAAATAAAAAATTACTTACCACTCGTTAACGTAGCTGATTAAAAAAACTTTACTTTTTTAAGAAACTTTGAAACTTTTGTAAATTTTTACTACTTTAAAGTTAAATTTTTGGTGTTATCTTATTTAAGGTTTAAAAAAAAATAAAACTTACAATATTTTTAAACAGAATGGCGTATTATTTCAATTTTTTTACTACTTCATTGCTAATTTTTTGTTTAATTATGTAAATACGGCGTTATCTTAAAATATAAAAAAAAACTAACACTATTTTTAAAATGAATAGTGCATTAGTACTTTATAATTCTCTAAATTTACAGATCTAATTATTTATTATAAATACTTAATACTTAACATGAATATGTAAACTGATTTTTTACACAATAGCCGTAAATATTGTACACAAAACCGTTGGCACTGTGGCATTCACAAAAGAAAAGAGCAAATAAAAATAAGGTTACCTGTTTTATAATTTATTTTGTAATTAGTATTTAGTTATTATATTTGTGTAGTTTTCTAAAATCCATAAAAAAGATTTCATGTTGCGTTAATAGTAAAACGTTTCTTTGTCAGTTTTAAAAAAGTTGATTCATACAAAAATGAATTAGTTATTGGAGGCTTTTTATTTTCATATTCTATTTAAGTTAAGACCTTTAAGGGAGTGAGTTAAGACTTCGTTAACTTTTTATTACTTATTAATTTTTCCCTGGTAACTTCAATGTTGGTAAAGATTTCCTTTAGTTCTTAAAAATAAAAAAAAATTTGTACTTGGAAGCTGATTTTTAAACTTTTTTTATAAGTTTACTATTGCTTACAATATTCTACTAGGGGAAATGGCTACCTACAACTATTCTTATATCTTTAAATACATAATTATCGGCGACATGGGAGTCGGCAAGTCTTGTGTTTTAAATCAGTTTACTCTAAGCAAGTGTAAGTGAAACCAGTTTGTTACTTATTTTTCCGTAAATTAATATATAGGTCCGCCTATATCTTTTATTAATTTCTTTTATTACTAGATAGTAAAAAAATAAACAAAATATAAGTATTTATCTAAACTTTACAAAGCAGTTATGGCTGACATTCCTCATACCATCGGAGTGGAGTTTGGCACTCGTATAATAGAAGTTGACGGACAGAAAATTAAATTACAAATCTGGGATACTGCCGGCCAGGAACGTTTTCGGTTGTTATAGACAAGATAATAAAGAAATATATCTAATATAGCAACCAACCTAAAAAGAAAAAAGAAAAAAAGAACAAACTTACATATATAAAAAATTGAGACAGTTTTAAAAAAGATTAGTAACTAAAGCAGAAGAATAGAAATTTATATAGTGTTAAAAAAAAAAAGAAATTTATATTCGCAATCAACTTGATAAAATAGAAAAGTGAGTTACTATAAATAAAATATAATTTTTTGCATGTAAGAAACGATAACTATCGAATCATAATAAAAATAATTCCCGTGTAGGGCTGTAACACGAAGTTACTATCGAGGAGCTGCTGGTGCTTTGCTGGTGTACGACATTACAAGAAGGACAACTTTTAACCACGTGGCCACATGGCTTTCGGATACTCAAACCTTAACCAATCCCAATACTACAATCCTCCTTATTGGTGTTTTCATATATCTAAAATTTACTCCTTTTGGCGAGTATTATATAGTTTTTTGCACGAGAAGTATTCATTTTGGGTCAATTAATATAATAAAAATATTAAAATCTAAAAGTACTTTTTTTTTATTAGAAAAAGTGTTATTTTAAAAACCTAATAATTTTTTTAAAAAAGTAATAACTGTTTTTTTAAAGTTGCAAAAAACTTCCTATAAGTTATATGAATATATTTCTAAATCTTCTGCCGTTAGGATGAATTTAAATAAAATATGCGACTATAACTCAGTTGACTAATTTTAAGAATACAATCTTATCTTAAATCAATTTTATCAATTTTATATATATACTTTATAAATTATGATTTCTTTTATTTATTTTTTTCACACTTAAACTTTTACTAGTGTCATTATTTTTCAGTGCAATAATAAAACCCACCTAAAACTTTTATTTCTTTAGAAATTCTTCAAAAACTTTTGGTTTACATTAACTTTTTTATATTATAATGCATGTTTTTCGTTTTTATATTTATAGTTATTACTCATTTTTTGAAGTAAATTTCTAATTCTTTAGTATATACACTTTTTTTCTTCAAAGTTGTTACTTTTTTTATTTAAGGAAATAAATCGGATTTAGAAGAACAACGCGATGTTACTTATGAAGAGGGAAAGAAATTTGCTGAAGAAAATGGGCTTTTATTTCTAGAGTGCAGCGCAAAAACGTAATATATATTATGTTATATGTTACAATAATTAAAATTAGATTATTTTATTTACATTTTCACTGTTATTATTTTGTTATCAATACTATTTTAATTTATTTATTATTACTATCTCTAATTTTATTTATTTATTTATTAATTATAAGAGGGGATCACGTTGACGAAGCTTTTGTTGAAGTTGCTCAAAAAATATATCAGAAGATTCAAGACGGAAGGTGTGTCCGTGCTATTAATTGCTCGAATTAAATATATTGCAATTCTTTTGGCGCCTATCCATAGATTTTAGTGAATTTTAAAGCTTTTTATTCACTAAAATTTTTGAAGAAACTTTTAAGAATTTAATTAATTTTTTTAAGCCCAAATAATTCTTAGTAATAACTATAAATTATCTACTCTTTCGCTTATATTAAAATTACTATATTTCATTATTTATTAAGTTAGTCTTATTATGAGATTTTATCTTTGAATATCCAGTTACACTAATTACTAAAATTGTTATATTTTAATAAATATAAAACTCTTCTTTGAGTTTTAATTTATTCGCTTAATTCATTCATTAGTAAGTTTTTGTATATAAATATATTTTTTACTACTTTAGTCTGGACCTAAATGCGGCTGAATCGGGCGTTCAACAAAAACAATCTCAGAAAGGTAATAACTTATTTTTATTTTTATAAATAATTCTATATATATTTTTTTAATAATTTCCGACAGTGGAACTTCCGTTTGGTGAAAATAGCGCTGTTACTAGCGACAGTTTTTGTTCTTGCTAAAAGAATAAAAACTATTAATAAATATTATATTATTTTACAAATAATTTGTAATAAAGAGTTGTTTAAATTTAAAAAAGAAAGTTAACTTTATAAAAGCAGCACCCAATGGAAAAATGACCTGCGACGGTCAAAGTTAGTGAGGGTTAAGGGATAGCGATAATATATAAAGGTTCACTTAGGGGGCAAGGACTTTTTTTTTCTATCCTCTCTTTTTCTGTGTAAAAAGTTTTTTTGTGTGTGCCGCCTTGCTCTAAACGGAATAAACATGTAAAGGGAGAGTATGTATATATATATATAATCTTTATCTTAACTTCAAAGGAATGCTGAATCTACGAGGATCTTGACTATCGTTGACTAGTTATCAACCGTGTGAGTGTTTAGAAGAAACAAGCCTAGAGTTGAATTGGATAATATACAGCCTTGTAATCTCCCGACTGGCCTTTTAGCTTTGAAAAAAGTTTGGCGACTAGGCCCATTAACTTAGCTTACGTCAACTTCTAAGGAGAAAAGCTAAAGGTTAATGGGTAAGATAAAACCTGCCTAAGGACTCAAGCTCGACCAAGGTTTTTGCCAATTATAAGATCAGATATTTCTGCCCCTGCGTAATGCTGCCTGTAGCTCATATATATATGTGTGTGTTGTTAAATATTACTTTATACTTGGATTAGCCCCTTGCTAGCTGATGTTAGCCTTAAAATTAAAAAGTATACTGGGAGAGTCCAATAAAGGCACATATATATATTCGGAGTCGAATAAATAATATATAGTACCTTTAATCAGTCACTTGCTAGCTAGTGTTACCACAGTTCTAAAATACGAGATTGCAAGTTTGCGACTACAGACAAAAGTTTAATAGTTACTAAATAGCGATTGTTAAAAGTGATTTTATATTCAACGTAAGTAATTCAGCGACATCTCAGAGGCATTAAAGCGCATATACATGAAAAAAGGCTGGCGTTTCACTATCGCATGATTTTTCGATAAACTTTTTTTAATTAGGTAAATTAAATTTCGACGTGAGTAGACTAGTTAACGTTTTTTACATGAACTATATAGGAATTTCTTAAAACCTTCTATTTGCTGAATATAGACTAACATGGATTATATAATAACTTGATAATACATGTAATTATGTTTATTTAAACAAATTGTTAACCCGATCAAAACCAGAAAATACTAAACTTTAATAGTTATAGAAATTTGTAAAATAGAATACACTGAAATATTAATGAAGACTAAAAAGCTGAGTGTCATATGTTTAACAAGAAAAATTTGGCATACACTTGTGAAGGATTTAGAGCATCACATAAAATATTAGAATAAAGCTATTATTAGACTCATTGAAACATTTTAAATGTTGTATTTACCTCCTCTATATACACCGATAAATTGCCCACTACTTTTTTATTTATTTTTTACGAAGATTTTAGTTTAAGCTTATACACTTTATAATACTACTTTCTATTTCTTTAAGATTAAAATATGAGTGCACGGTTATAAAAAGAACTCGTAAAGGATTAAACCTTTTAGATTCCTAAAAAAGTGTAATTTTTGTTTGTACTTTTAAAATTATCGGCCAGTATTAAAGAGCGTAAAAACGTTTCCAAACTCCCATAACTATGAAATTATAGTCAATATATATTTTTTAAAAATTAAAATAAAAACAAAGTATTGCAGATCCCTCTAAAGGTAGTTATGCAATAAAAACAGGGATAATACAAATAAGGAACTAGAGTCATAAAGTGCACAATAATATTAATATCGTTTAAACCATTTACTATAAAGATTTTAAAAAATATATATATTAGTGATAAAGAATACAAAAAATAACTAATAACGGCACGACTAACAGTTTTCTCTCGTGGACCAAACAGGTCTTGCTTGAAGGGGAGTTCAAAAAAAAAGACTAATTTTAAAAATAGTTTTTTTTTATGATGTTCCTATCACTTCGGTATGGTAAATTAACTAATTCTTTTTATAAAAATATTTTTCAAAGGCTAATGTCCACAACGCTAACTTTTGCACTCGATCAATTTGCTCTTAGACAGTTTAATCACAACGATCCAACTTATAAAGGTGTTAAGAAATTTTCTGCTTCCTGTTTTCTATAAAGTTTTTCTTATTACTGTGCGTTCTTTAGTTATTTTATCAAAATTCTTCATTCTGCTAAGTCATTTAATATAAATGCTTTAAGTATCCTTTTTTTAGTAAAAAGAAATGTAACATTTCATTTTAACACCTTTTTTAAACCTTATTTTACTAACTAACATATTATAGGAACAATAATTATTCACGATGTAGATGACTTCGTGGCACGAGTAAATAAATTTTATGCAGAAAGAGGATCAGAGTAGATATTATAGCCTTTTAAAATTAATTTTCAATTCAAATAAGATACATGTATTTTTAAAAAAATTTATTAGTTGTTTAAAAGATGGCTACGCTGATTTTTGCAAACATTTATATGTAAGTGTGAGCTTCCTAATTACTATACGTATATTTAGTACTTCAGTTTTAATTTATATTGTATTTTCTTGAATTAAAAAATTACCTTCTTTTGTTGTTTTACAATTTACAACCAAATTATTATTAGAAAAAACATAACGAACTGTTTTATATATAAAATCTATTTATAAAAATTATTATAATTATCAATTTTTTGTAAATTTTAAAGTTAACATTTTAACTCTCCTATAAATTTCAAAT
Source organism: Zophobas morio (assembly GCF_036711695.1). Lineage (NCBI taxonomy): Eukaryota > Metazoa > Arthropoda > Insecta > Coleoptera > Tenebrionidae > Zophobas > Zophobas morio. The sequence goes on along the minus strand of NW_026972408.1, from coordinate 192,436 downwards.
TTACTAATTTTTTTTGGTTATATAATTAATTTTATACATCTTTATGTAGTCTTTCATCATTCCTAAATCATTAATAAATTATATTTATTATGTAAATTTATAAAAGAAAAATATATTAATCTTTAAACCTATTTAAATGTTTATATAAAAGCAACATTCAAGTTTTAGTTTATTAGTAACAAATTGCTCCGTAACAAAAAATATAAATAGAAAAAGTATAGAATTTTTTATCATAAATAAATTTTTTGTATAATTTACACTTAACAATTACAAGTAAAAATTTGTAATAGTAACAATAATTTATTTAAATAAATATTTTATTATATTTTAATAATAACAGTAAATATAATTCTTTTTTGTGCAGCTAATTTGCCTCACTGTATATTTAAACTTTTTTATGAAATATTTCCACTAATTTAATTTAAATTACTTTTCCATAATTTTGATTTTCATAATACACAACTTTGTAGATTTAATGAAAGTGCTCTTTTTTTTAAAAAAAATTTATTATAATTTATAAAAAATACATTGTATTTTTTTGGTATTCTATTATTTCAATAGATGTAATTAACTTTAAATCTTACAAATGATATAATTTCTTAAGTATTTTGATAAAAAATTTTATCTTTTTTAATTATTTGTTTATTTTTTTGGAAATTTTATTCAAGTATTTATAAATATTCATAATAAAAATAGAAAATACGTTTATACATTAATTTGGTTAAAAGAATTTTTATTTTAAAATTCTAACTTTTTAAAATTTGATCCCTTTCCAACCGAGCTTGTGGCCTTCTTAAGTAATCTTCATTTTTTATTAATTATAATAAATTTAATTAAATTTAAGAATTTTAATAAATGTTTCTTTTATTATACTGAAATCTATTTAAATATTATTATACTGAAACTTTTTTTTATTGATATTGAAACTCTATTATAAATATTTTGTACTTTTATATAAACGTTTATTATCATTTTTATGGTACTGTTTTATCTTTATTATAAATTAGAAGTTACAAAAGTTCTTATATACTTTTAAATTTTTAATTTTTAAAAAAAATTTAAATTTATAGAAAACTTAATTAATTACATATTTAAGATTCCCAACTTTACTAAAGCACATGTTGGCTCGCTGCCGCTTTCTGAGGAAACTTTACCTTTTTTAAAAACGGGCTACATGGCGAGAACGGCGCAGGAACTTCCTGTGCTTTGGTTTTTTTAAATGATCTTTTCTAATTATTTTGAAAATCAATTTTTTTTATAAAATTTTAAATCAATTTTAATTTCTTTTTCAAAATTTAATATTTTATATTTAATTTTCTAAGGATATATATAATTTGTATTTAAACATCTGATTTTTTTGTATAATTGTTTAACTATTAAATTTTTTTTTTGAAAATCTAATTTTTTATATGATTGTCTGAAAATAAGTTATTTTGTATTTATTTTAATTTTTTATATATATAAAGGAAAAATTTATTTTATTTTTAAATTTTAATCCTTCCTTTATGATTCTCTGAAAACAAATTTAATTTGTACTTGAAATATAAATTTTTATATAATCATATAAATATTAATATCTCTTTTTTGGTAAATCTTATTTTTTATATAAATTTGTTTAAGAAATATTAGTAAACCTAAATTTTTACGGCATTGTTAAATTTCAATTTTTTATTTTTTTGCAAGTGCATATAAATTTGATTTAAATTATTATTACTTTTCAAATTTAGTTGAAAATTCTAATAAAAACTTTTATAATTTAATCTATTTTTAAAAAGATTTAATTATTTATTATTTATTTTATTTTAAAATAATAATTTTACTCCAGTTTAATTTTTTTTTATTATTTTTACTTTTTTTTTTCTTTTGTTATAAATTAGCTGAAGTGGATTATAGTATTCCTTGTGAATATAATTTTATAAAAATTAAATTATTAATTTAGGAAATCAACTGAATATTCCTAATAAATTAAGATTTACTATTAAAAATTTTTGTTTTTTGGTTTATTATTAAAAAAATAAATTTATTAAAACTGTTAACATTTATTTATAAAATTTTTTTAAAATATATAATTTTTTTTTAAATAATTTTATTATATATTTAAATTTTTATTTGACTATTTAAATTTAATTTCATAAATTTTTTAATTTGAATTTAGTGGATTAATAAAATTTTTTAATTCTCATATTGAAAATAAAATTCTTTATTAATATATTTTTTTTAAATTGTTTTTTTTATTTTATAATAATTTAAATTTAAATTATAAAATTTTAATTTAAAGTTTTAGTTGATATATATATATATTTTTTTTATATATATTTCGTAATGAAAAGTAATAACATAATAATTTTTTTTATTCCATAAATTTTGAATTTTGAATTTAGCAATTGTAAAATTATTATTCTTCGTATAGAAATAATTTTAACTTTAAATTAAAAATTTAATTATTTAAATTTTATTTTAAATAAATATTTAATTTTTTTTATATTAATTTCTTATTACTTTTTATTTTAAAAATTAATTTTTAGTGGAATTTTTTTACTTGATAAATATTTTTTTGGGTTTTTTAAAAATTTTTCTTCTATTTTTACTTTATAATTGTTATTTTTAATTATTATTTTTTTATTATAGTTTTTTATATACTTTTCAAATTTTTGTTAATTTTTTTAAATTAAAATTTTTTCTTTTTTAAATAAATTTAATGGATTTGCTTTAATTTATATTTTTTACTTTAAAATATTTTTTAAATAATACTTTTTTATAATTAAATTTTTTACTTTGAATTACTGTTTTGTGCTTAAATCTTTTTTTTATTTAGCTTTTATAGTTTTATTTAATTTTTATAAATTATTTTTACTTTTTAAAATTTATTAAAATTTTTTTTAATAATTTTAGTTTAAATTTTTATTTTTAAAACAAGTTTTTTATATTCAATATCTAAAAAGTTCAAAATATTTTATTAAAGTCTTTTCTATTGAAAATTTAATATTTGTAAAGTCTAAATATTCGTAAAATCCAAAATTTTGTTAATATATTTTACTTTTTTGCTTAAACTTTTTTATTATTATTGAAAATAATTTGTTTTATTAAAAGTTATTAAATATTTTTTTGTTTTTTATGTAAACTTTTGGTAAAGTTATTATTATTATTAGTCGCTGGTTCAGCCGTGAAGATTTTGAGAATATCTCTGAAGCTCCTTTTTTGGATATTATTTGTTATTCACGAGAGCAAATAATAAAAGAAGCAAAAGCGAGAAACGAGCCGCTTCCAAGTAATAATAATAAAAATACATTTATTATTATTGATATAACAATAATTATATATATAAAAAGTTATAATAGTATAAATATAATAATAATTATTTAATACTACTAAAAATATTATATTGTTAAACTTTTTTATATATAAATAATAATAATAAAATATATATAAAATAGTTATAAGTGTATATGATAACAATAATATAAAAAACTAATACTATATATCTAATGCCACTAATAAAACTTTTTTTTATTTAAATAATAATAATATATATAAGAATATTTAATACTAAAACTAATAATAATAAAATAAAATAGTAAATATACTTTCTACTACTTATAATACTATAGTATTAAGAAACTTATTTACAATAAATGATAATAATTATTAAATATATGAATAATAAATATATTTAATAATATATTAAATTATTAAACTTTTTTATATATAAATAATAATATTTTATATAAAGCTATTTTCTCAAGCAGTATTTTATAGAATATGCAGTTAATGCTTAAAAAGTTTCTTTTTTCTTTAAGTATGACTGCAAATAATAAAAGAAAAAAGCGAGAAAAAAAAACAATAATAATATATTTTATTCAAATATATAATAATAAATGTATTAAAAAATGTTCTTTAACAAAAAATAATTACAAAATTAAAAAAAGGATTATAATAAATATATATACTACTAATCTGATATATATATGAAATAGATAATAGTAATAAAATATAAAAAGAAATAATATGATAAATATATTTAATACTACTAATAATATTATATTATTAAACTTTTTATGTATAAGTAACAATTATATTATATAAATAATAATAATAAAAAATAGTAAAGGGATATAATAAATATGTTCAGTACTACTAATAATATTATACCATAAAATTTAAATATGTAAATAATAGTAATAAATATTAGAAAAGAAATACTAGTATATTTAATACTACTAATATATAATATATATTTTTTTATATAAATAATAATAATAATAATTATATAAAAAAGAAATATAATAAATATTTCACGTTGCCACTAATCATATCATATTATTCTATATTTATATATAAATAATAGTAATAAAAAGAAATAGTAATATATTTTTATTACAACTAATATAATATTATATTTTTCATAAATAAATAATAATTTATATAGTTATTATTTTTGCTGGGCACTTTAACAAAAATATGAAGTAAATTTATAGTAACTTTTATTTTTTAAAAAAAAGTTATTATTATTTAAACATTTATAACAAAAATTTATTATATATTTCTAAATAATTACAAAAAGTTTCATAAAAAATTATGATAGTTCTTATATTTTTTTAATAATACTATACAAAAGTATATATGAAAAATATGAAATTTAATATATATATAAACTTATAAACTTTATGCTTTTTTTTTCTAAAAGTTATAAAAAAGTATATAAACGTTTCTTTAAACTTTTATAATATTTTTTTTAAAAATTATTGAAAACATTTTTAGCTTCAGTAAAAAAAAACTTATATATATTTATTTTATAAGTTAGTAAATCGCTTAAAAATAAATAATAGTTCGCTTTTTTTTTTATTGTTACTTTAAAGGTAATTATAATTTTTGCTTGTGATTAAAATTTTAAAATTTCTGATTTATAATTTTTTTAATTTATTTTATAATTTGCCTTTTTTAAAAAATTTTGAACTTTAAAAAAAAATATAAAAATAAAAAATTATAAACTTCTTTATAAAAGTTTTATAAAGTTTTAATAAAGACTTGAAAAGTTTAATATTTAATTATAAAAACATTATAATTTTAATAGAAATAAAACTAAAAGAAGTTATTAGTTATAAATAAATACTTTTAATAAAAAGTTTAGCGACTTTTTTTACTATAACAGTTTTTTATTTATTTATTATTATTTTTTTAAGTTTTATGATAAAAATTTATTTTGCATTTTTTATAAACTTTTATAATTTAAAACTTTTTCTGGCTTTCATAAAAATTTATTTATATAAAGTTATTATGATGACAAGTTTTATAATTAAAGTATCGCTTTACTGAATTTTATTTATAATATAAATATTTTTATTGAATTAAATTTATTAGTTTTATTAATTTTTAAAATGAGCAATCCAAAGTTTTTTAAAAAAAAATTTTCTTAAAATTTAAAAAATAAATTTTAAAAATTCGCAACAGCCGATAATTATATTAAATTCACTATTTATTAATATAATAAAAATATACAAAATAGTTATTAAAAAAGTTTTTTTGGTGGAATTTAAAAATAATAAACCTAATAGTAAAACTTTTTTAAGAAATATAAATAATCTGTTTTATTTTTTATAATTTGAGATTTTAAAAGATTAAATTTTATTATAAAAGAATACAGTAAAGTTATTCGTTTAATAAAAGTTATTAATACTATTATAATAGTCATAACATAAATTTATTTTATATTAAAAATAAATATAATAAAAGCAAAATAATAAAATTTATAATTTCTTATTTTGTAAAAATTTAAATTTTTAATTATTTTTGAAATAAATTTTGAGAACTGCTTTGTATAGTAATGGAGTTATAAACTATAAACATTAAAATTAAACCAAAATATTATTTTTACTAACAAAAATAATAAAATAAAAGAACTTTAGTAAATTATAATTTCTTTTCTATTAAAAAAAGTTACTACTTTAATTATCTTTTAAGAATTTTTGTTGAGGACAAAAAATCGTTATATTTTACTTCCTTTAAATAGGAAATTTAGAAAATCTTAAAAATTTATATTATATTAATTGTAAAATATAAGCAAACTGTTACTTTTTCTAATAATAATTATAAAATCACAAAACTTTAATGAATTATAATTTCTTTTGTATTGAATTTAAAAATTTATTAAATTTTTTCGTTCCAATTTATTTGCTTTGAATAGTAAATTCAAAAAAAATTATAAACTATTAACAATAAATAAAAGCAACTCTTTATAATAATAGTTAAACTTTCAAAATTTATATTTTCTTATATAATAAGACATTTGAAATTTTAATTAATTTATAAATTTTCATGGTGGTGAACAAGAAATCTTTAATTTTTATCTGCTTTGAATGATAAATTTGAAAAGATTAGTAAATTTATCCAAGTGCGCTTACTTTCGTTAACATAAATTTTTATAACAAAAACTTTATAAAAATATTTATTACTAATATCTTATATATATATATATATAAAGTTACGTACTATATCACGATAAAGATTATATTTTTAAATATTATATAAAATTTAACTTAAAACGCTAATTTTCTAATTTATTTAGACAGTGATAGTTATTTTTTTATTTAATTTTAATTTTTTATGAATTTATTCCTTTAGCTTACGATTCTCCGTGGGGCATTATTAGCATCAAAGCTCAAGACGTTGACTATGAAACTCCGATGCAACCAATCACGATTATGCGAAACGCGTTAATAGAAGAGGGAGGAAGCGGCGTTAAGATTAATAGAAAAAAGTATATGGAAGCTGTAAAGTACTGGGAAACACGCGCTCTTTTGCAATAAAAAAATAAAAATATAAATTAATTAATAATTCGTCTGAAATGTAAATTAAATTTTTCTTTTAAATGAAAATTCATCTATAATAACCCCTCAGGGTTGTGTAAAGCTCTAACCGTTTTTGTTTACGAGTGATAGATTATTAAAAAAAAATTTATATAGCTTGCAGTCCCCTTCAAAATTTTAATCTTTGCTTAATTTTGTTGGCGACAACGTAAATTCAAAAAAAAAGATAAACCGTTTTGAGTTTATGTTATTAAGAATGTTTCTAACTTCACATAGTAAAACATGTGTTTTCCAAAATTAACAAAAAGTTCTGTAATAAGAAGCACGCACAGTTGCAATATTACTTGCTAACATTCAGCTTATAGGAGATAATATAGTTTTAAAATTACCTAATATATTTTGTTTTTGCTTCTATCTTTATTGTTATTTGCGTATCACAAGCACGAATTATAAACAAGCAAATGATAAGTAAAAAAACCGAATATTCTGGTTATACTTTAAAGAATGCTGCTATAAAATGCGATATCTTATTTTTATTACTTTTGAAAAAGTTTTATTATTTTATAAGCTTGAAGTTAATTAGCGAATTAACCAACTTAATAAAGAGGACTCCATCTTGTAGTTACAGGTTATGTAAGACTTAACACGCAATTCTTTGCGTTTTCCTTGATGCGAAATCATCCATGATATTAATAGCTGAGATTGATAGCGTTGACCCCTTTTACCTTTCTTTTTTTAGTGGGAAGTACGTAAATGAGCAACCCATTGAAGTAAAAAAAAACTGCTAAACTAATGAAGAATAAATTTATTTTATATAAAGTAACTAAGATTTAAATTTTAGCTTAAACTTCCCCTTCTAAATCCCACTTATTATTTTTTTTTTAGTTTCAGGAAAAGAACAACTTTATTTCTATTATAAAATATACTTCACTTTTTGGTAATATTTAAGTATTCAAAAAATTTTAAAAGATATTTAAATCAAGAGGGTCCTCCTCATAGATGGTCGGAAAGAACAAAAATGTTAAAGCCTCCGTATTTCGCTTTTTGCGAATTCGAGGTAAAAACAAAAAGCAGAAAAAATAACTGAAAAAAAAAATTTTAACAAGAACACTAGCTTTAACTTTACTAACGACTGTACGCCTGTATATATGCCAAACTATATGTTAGAAAAAAACAATTTTTTTTTCAATCGTTGAAAAATTGTTACTCAGAAATTGTTTTATTTATATGTATTTGTATTAATATAATTCGGTAAATTAAAAATTGTAAAAATATCATCGATATCAAAATGGTTAAAAATCTTGTTTAAAGTAAAAATTATTCTCATTTTCAGTTTTTATAACACCCACTATATTTTTGCAATAAAACCGCACAGGTATATTCAATATATATTAATACTTTAAAGCTTCTAATATTATATATTAATCGTTAATTTTTAGAGTTTAAAGCGCTTATACAGTAGCCTTTTAAAGAAAATGTATATTTTATACTTCTGTGTGAACGACTTTTGAAGAAAGCATGCCTATCTACCGCAAAAAATATAAAAATCTCAAAATATTTGCAAATAATTTAATAAAATACTTGGTAGAAGGTAACTAATTCACTTCATTCAAGTTTAACAACGCAAAGTTTAAACTTTTTGGAAGTTGTGCAATAAAACATGCAAAATTTAATTGAATTAAGATATTGGTCACTATTCCTTACTATTTAAAACTGATACTTCATATATACCACTCTTTCTCCTAAAGAGCTATTTTTTAGTCCTTCATATATTATTTATATAAGTAACTAACTTTTTAAAACATATGCAAGTATTATAATATAAAAATTTATAGAGAATGCAAGGTATCTTTTAAGAATGGTGAGCGCTTCCCCTTTCCCCGTTTAATTAAAAGCTATGTGAGCCTGAGACAGTAAAGAACCGCTAAAATTGTTCTTAAATACTCAAATTTATTTTTCTCAATTTTTAAAATAACTGGTAATATTTACAATTAGTAAATAAAACTCAGTAGTCCTATTATAAAAGCACAGCAGCTTTTGGTAGATGCAAAGTTCACAAAGTTGTTATAGTAATAACTAACATTGAAAGAATAACTCCATAACCCAAAAAAACAAATAAAGAATAAAATAAACCTAGCAAAAAAGAAATATCTAACTAATACTACATGACAAAATAAAATTTTAACTTCGCATTCAAGCGAGGGCTGTTTTCGAACGTTCATAAATGGTAGACAAATATCAGTTTCTTTTTTTTAATTGTTGTAAATTCTAGCTTTCCCTGCGCATAGTCAAAGTTAAACTGTAGCCTTGTAACTAGTATGTATAAAAAGAGAGGGGGAAATAGGTTTACTGAAATTCTTTGCACCTAATGACAGCCTAAGGCGAGTAAAGTTATTTTCCGCAAATTCAAAGTAACTAAAGGTGACACCGCGCAACCATTGTCTTACTGCGCGCATGAAGCTTAAAGAAATCTTGAAAGTAGCTAATCGGCATTAATAAATGTTTCTTGAAAGTGAGGTTCTAGTAAACAACGTATAAAATTTTAACAATTCGTAGATAAGAAAGATTAAACCAAAAAAAAAAATTGGTTTAAGGCTTCCTTCTACAAGATCTTAATGAGTTATTTTCCCTTTGCAAACCATGAAGAACCTGCTATTAACCTAAAAATAAAGTTCTTGAACTTTTGTAGTTCTATATTTTTAGCTAATTCATTAAACTAAGAAGGCGAAGTTTACGTTATGATTAAGCATATAATCTTTTAATAGTTGGGCTTCCTAAGTAAAATTAGGCTGTTAATAGTTGTCCAATTTTTTAATTATAATAATAATAGACGACAGACTTGAATAAGATTATAAATGTTAGTATAAGCTTTAAAAGATGACTAGCAGAGCATATTTTCTTAAACATCCTTTCTAATGCCTTTTATACTAAATCTCAAGTTTTCCCATATATAATTTGCAATTTTGATAAAAGTATATCTCAAGTTTAGTCTTCAGTAAATTAATACACTTTTTTGAACAATCAGTCGAGTATGGTTCAAGGATTCCTCTGGAAAAATTAGCGAAAACTTTTACTAATTAAATCTCTATACCGCATTCGAATATTTTATTAACAAAAGGAATAGTTTGAATATCTTCAAGTTTAGCGATAATTTTTTGAATTCAACAACTGTATATATGCATAAACGACTAAAATCAAACAAAAAAAAATTAAGCAATAACTACTTATATAGTCCAGCTAGCTGATGTGCTAAGGATTTTTATAAGTTATAACTTCATTGATAAATAAGTTCGAACTGAACAGTTTCTTTTTAACAAAAGTCATTAATGAGGTAAAGCTCGCAATTAGCATGTTTTAAGACGTGTAAGTAGTTATTAATTTCGTAGAGAATCCATGCTTAATGACGCTCAGAGGTAAAATTTCATTAGATTCGGTTAATGCTTTCTGTATGGAATAACTTTATATCTCCAAACAAATACAGTGAAGTCAATAATAATTAAAAAAATAAAAGTGGTAACTAAAAGAAGCAAATTGTTTTAGATTAATGAGAATTTTAAACATTTAACTAAAATAAGGAGCTAAAATCCAAATAACACTGAAGAAACACGAATCGTATCAGTTAATCTAGTTCTCTCTCCGTCCCGTTAATTGGATTTTTGAATTTATTTCTTCAATATTTCTTTTATTAAACTTTTTCTATGATTTATATTGGTTCCTATTTTACTTTAATTATTTTAAATTCTATTATACTACTATCTGGAGTTGAGAGGGAGCACAACCATAATTAAAAAATTAAGGGATGCTAGCGTCGCACTTTTTCTTTTTTACTGTAATTGTTGTTGTCAGTGTTTGAGGTGGTGAGTGTAATGCTACTCCGGCGGGTTGAGCGCGGTCCAGTAAATTATTACCGCTTTTCTTAATTATTAACTAATTCTGTAGATTATTTCTTTGTAAATTAATATAATATATTACTTTCAACTGTTTATTATAATATAGTTCTTGAAGTTTTCCAATATGTAAGAACTCAATATTATAAACTTTTACTATATTTTTTAGTTATTACAATGCTTTTGTTGTAAACCAATATTTTTTATATTAAATTAAATCAAAATCCACTTTCCTTGCAACGCGTAAGCAAATAAATTATTACGTCCACCTTCAATATTCTTTGGGTTAGTAATCAGTTACAAATCTTTAAATCTTGTTTGTTCAGTAAAAATAAATTTTATTTTAATGCATAAAATACTCACAAACAAGTTATTATTTAAAAATTTAAATAAACCAATTTAATTCCTTCAGTAAACGCAGTATTCTCTTTAACGCGAATCTTAATCTAACAACTAAGGGGAAAATTATGTGAGATCTAAACACTCAAAACGTCTTGTATTGAAGAAAAACTTGTAATAAAAATAGTAATCACTATTTTCGTTCAATAAATTAAAATAACATAATTGATTTCAAAAACATTTCAATAAATTTTTTTGTTAAAGTAAAGTAGTATATTTGTTAACGCGGACTTGATTTATAACCTTAGCAAAAAAACATAATAACTTTCGCAGAAATTAAACCGAAACAAAAATTTTAAATTATATTTCCAATAGTTTTCATGCTTTTTTATAGAAGTGTGCAAACAATAATATATTTTCATGCAAAAAATTTTATAATATATACTAATAATAAAGTTATTATAATAATATAAAAAGATATATAAGTAATATATATTAAAAATTGAAAAGAATTTAACAAGTTTTATTATTATTATAAATAAAATATAATAGTGATATATATACATGCAATATACAAGTAATATATATCCTATAATAAATTAATTTTTCCGAAGGATTTAAAAATTATTAGTAAATGAGTAGCTAATAATTTAGAAACCTGAGGTAAAACTGCCGTATACTTATTCCGTAAAAAGTTATTGAAATATTAAAAATGTAAATATTTGAATGACTTTTGTTGCCTTGAACCAATAGACTCAATAACCTTGAAATTAGAAGCTTGGGCTATGTATACAGGTATTGCCTTTCGAAGCAGTTTTAAACCTAATATGCCTAGGAAGGTCTTGGAAATCCTTATCCAAAACCATGGTCAGAGCGTGCCAAGTTATACTTAAAATTATAGTCATAGAGCGAGTACTTGCGAATGAAAGCAATGGCTAAAATGTATGTACAATGAGTGATGACAAATAACACTATACTTATTCCAAAGCCACCAAAAAGTCACATGAAGTTTGGTTAATTAACTAAACCTTGCGATTGGAGTGGTGCTTAAATCATATGCATTCGAACGTGCATGAAATTCAGAGCTGTTTGCTATGATATAGAATAGCGTTATTTACTAGTATACGTATAATATAAGCGCGCAATCCCAAGAAAAATATGAAAATATTAATAAAGGAAACAATAGCTATAAATTTTTACTAAAGAAATTTCAATGTATCTTATAAATGACACGTGGCTGGAGGATTGCACAATAATTTTGAGCGTACTTTTTCCTGTGCGAGTTCTTCGTACTTAAAAGTCTGTTTATTTTTCTTTTTTTGAGCTCTTCTGGCCTAAAAAAAATTATAATAATGAAGATTTATTTCAACCCCATCTTTTTTTAATTATAAATTTTTAGTTCACTATAAATACTAAAAAGAAGGGTAAAGTCAAAGAATACTTTTCTTTCTTGGCGAATACGCGTTTTTCTTTCTTTTTTCTCTTCCAAAGTTTCGTGTTTGTCTCTTACAAGGCCTTTATCTAATATAATAACAATTATATAAAAAATAACAAGATATAGTATAATAATAAGTAAAACAAGCAAGCAACAATAGTAAATATATAGAAGAATAGTAATTAATAATACAAAAAGTAACATTATTATTGAAAAAATGGTAACAATAATAAAATAAGAAAGTAAAACCAAAAATATTATAATTAATAAAAGTAAAAAACAAGAACATTAACCAATATGATAAGTAAATTAAACGATAAAGATATTATTATGGTTAAATGTAACAACAAAATGGCAATAATAATAATGATAAATATAATAATAAACCTTGCTGAACTTCTTCAAGCTGATCGGATATCACTGAGTTACTTATCTTCTTGTAACGCCTTTTTTCTATTATAAATAAAATATTTATAAACTGCTTTAATTACTTAGTAATATAAAATATTAACTTTTAAAGCCCATAAGTACGTCATACAAATATTGAAAAAAAAAGAGTATAAAATAATTTTTAAGTAAAAGTTAATTAAAATTATCCCATAAACTTTATAATGCAAAAAAAAAATGAAAGAAAAAACTAATAAACATTAAAGAAATATTATTCAAACATTTTTTATTATCCAATATATTATCCGAAAAAATTGGGTAAATAGTAGTAATATAATCAGCCAATCAAGTATATATAAACCACAAAGTAACAATAAAAACAGCCAATTGTATAGCATATAAGGCCATAATATATCACAATTTAAAAAAATTAAAGAAACAAGTAACGTTAGACCCACAAAATAATAAAAAAAGACTAAAAGTAAAGTTTGAAAGTTAAATTAGTCAAGAAATGAAATTTTAATAAGAAATATCAAAGTTTACATAAAAAGGACAACATTCACTCCATTAAATAGACAAATTATACTTTTACAATACTTTTTATAATAGTTTGTAAATATTAACTTCTTATATTTTAATGTTAGGCAAATGAAGAAGCAAAATATTTAATGATTAATACTACAGTACAACATAAAAATAAAAAAGTTAAATAATATCTTAACTTTCATATAAGTTTATTAAAAAATAAAACATATTTAATTCGCTAAAGATGTTAGCTAATAATATTGATAATTACAAGCAAAAAGTTACTTTTAAGTAAGAAATCAAACCAATTATGTAAAATTTGCTTCCAAATAGCTACGATTTACTCATAAAATACCAGAAGGAGCGTTTCAAAGACCCAAATTAATTATAAAAGTGCTATTGATTGCGTAACGTTACAAATTATCTGAAAAATCCCCTTATGGGTCAAAATTAATACAAATTTTTATTATAGTAATTAAAGGTTACAATTAACAGTATATTGGTCCAAATAAACACGGGAAATAAAGTCAAACTAAAATTTAATAAAAGGGACCAATAGGCAAAAGCAGTGAATTTTTCCTTTTATTGACTTCCAACACGGAAGGCTGATTGGCGTAAACGGGCCGCTGGTCTACGAAAAGTAGAACTTTATTATATATTTAAGTTTTTAATATATACAAATTAAAACTAATAAAAGTTATGCTTCGCTTATTTCAAGTTAATATTAAAAAAATAATAAAAAGTATTAAAAAAAAGTTTATTTTCTTGTAAATATATTATTTTCATATATTCCAATAAATAAAAAAGTTATGCTTTACGTGTCATGTTTTTATAAAAAAATAAAAATAAAAAAGTATCAAATGAGTTTATTTTTTATAACAATATTTTACTAATTATACACCAAAAGTTTTCCTAGTATTCATTATGATGTATATTTAATACAACTAATAAAAATTATGCTTCTGCTTTTTATAATATAAAGAATATGAAAAGCATCATCTAATTTCTTGTAAAAAGAGTTTATTTCTTAAAAAAATTATTTATTCTCTATCTTTTATATAAAAATAACAAAGTTATAGTGATCTTTTATAAAGGCTAATAAGTACTATACTTTCTTTAAAAAACTTTTTATATAAACAATACATAATAATATAATCTGATAATGTATTTTAGCTTAATATATAAATAATAAATATTTATATATTTTCAATAAACACTTCATAGAATATTTTGTAAATAGTATTTTATATGGTGCCAAATAAAGATGTTTCTCTTATGCTATAGTATAACTATATTTACTTGAGAAAATATGTATATCGTCATATTAAATACATTATTAATTACTATATAAAAGAAGTTTTATAAAACTTTTTTGTATGAATAAAACTAACTTTTAATAAAAATATATAAACTTGAAAAACTTCGAAGATTATATTTTTTACTAAATAAAGAAATTTCATTATATTTAATAAACATTAAAAATTTCAATTCTTTTAATATTCACTGTATTTTTTCTTACTTTTTCTTTTATATAAAATATACTTTTTCTCATTTTTATCTGATTTTTCCTTATAAAAACTTTTGAAAATATTGATATTTATTTTATCTTATAAGCTTAAGCTAAAAAAAAGTAACTTAATATTATTTACTATTTTTTTTTAAAAGGTAAAAATAAAACTTTTGCGGATCACCAAAAAAAACTTTAATATATTTATTATTAATATAACACAATAAAAATATAATATAAATAATTCTACTCAGAAAAGACTCGATATTTGATGGATCTTCATAAACTTTTGAGCCAGTATAGTCAAGCCTAATAAAAAATAAAGTATGTTCGTAATAATAAAAATAGTGAAACTTTTCGAGCAAAATAACGAATTATAATTAATAGTTAAAAAAGTTGACTAAATAGTAATAATAGAAACGAGTATAAATAAAAAATACAAAAATACATGTTTTCAATTAAAAATTAGAAAATTTATTAAACATCAAAAACTTTTAACAATAATAAATATACTCTAAAATTCACAGATTAATAATAATGAGCAAAAAAGGGTATAAAAAGGGTATATTTAATAGTAAATAATGAATATATAAATATAGGATATGCATTTAGAATATGTATTTAATATATATTTATAGTAATAAATGAATGAAATGTTAACAGTAACTATTGTGTGAAGAATAAAAATAATAAATATACTGAAAGTTGGTGGCATAATAATAAGTAAAAAATTAAAATATTAATAACATAAAATAGAGGGTAAAGAATATAAATAAAATAAAATATAGTCAAAACAAATCGAATAAGAAGTTAACAATATAATATTGTAATTAAAATTTTAAATAATAATACAAAGTAAATAAAAATATGGGAAAGAAAAATATTAAAAACAATATTTTATGAATATTATTATAAAACTTTCATTATATATAAAAAAAGTAAAAATTTAATATAAAGATAAATAATGTTTTAAAAATAGACAAAGCAAAGTAATAAGAAGTAAAAAGGAAACTTACTGGTTTCTTTTATTAATAAAAAAAAGTAGTGCATAACTGTAAAATATCGTAATAATAAATTCATTATAACTTTCGCTATAAAAAAAATTGTTCTTAATAAGAAATAAAATTATATACTGCCTTCTTAAAGCGCTCATAAAAAGCGCAGAAACCCGAAAGAATGTGGTGCGATGGGCACTGATAATTAACCAATCAAAAAGTATATTATTATTGTAAGAATAATATTATAATACTTTTTCATCATCTTTTTGCACTAATAAAAATAAAAAACCAATAAGAAAAAGTCAAGCTTTCACTATATTTATGTAACCTTTAAAAAAAATAAAAGGAAGAACACAAATTTATAAAGCTAGGCAATAACCTTAAAACTTTTAAACTATAAGCCTTATTGGTAAACAGAAAACTAGGTGGGCTCTCATTGGTTGCCAATAGCATTATTTTCTTATTAATGGCGACTGTTCAACATCTATTATTTAAATCGCAACCAAATAATACTCCCTTCCGTATAAACAGTATAAAAACGCAAGCTATTTAATAGTGCCCCCAATAAAAAAAGAGTTTTTACTTTAGCACTTTTTTTAGTGCAGCTCAAGAACCTTTTTTGGATAATAATAATATAAAATAATAATTTGCGCGAATAAGAACAACAATAGCGAATAGCGCGGAAATAAAACTTTTTATATATAAAAAAGGTCCAAACAATAATGTACAATAAAATAGTTATATTATCCACACTTACATTATTATCTATAAAAACTGAATATGAAAAGTTATGTGAAGTAAAAAAACATATATCAAAAGTGCCTGAATAATTGCTATTATTAAATTATAATAAATATTATACTACTATAATAAATACAATAATAAGCAAATATACATAATTATAGACAATAAAAATAATTTTATTATAATAAATTGATAATATACGTTTTATATAATTATTAAATTTAGTAGAAAATTTTATATTAAGTGATAGCTAATATATTCTAATAATAAACAAATGAACCAATCATAATAAAAAAAGTAAAACTATAAAAAGGGCAATTAAAAAGGCATAAAAATAAAGAAATATACTTCTTCGTTTTGCAGTAAAGGAGAAAATATAAAAGTATATAAAACTATAAATATAACAAAAGTTAAAAATTAAAATTACATGACAAAAATGAAAAGTTAGTAATATATTAAAAATATGTATATATAAAAATAAAAAGTAATATATAATAAAGACAAAAAAATCAATTATACATTAAATAAAGTAGTTTTTTGCTATAAAGTGAGTATTAATAAAAAATTTTGTAGAGGTAAATATATAAAGCTAAAATAAATGAGTAAAAAAAAGTTATAATATTTAAAAAAATTTATATTATTTAAATAAATAGACTTTTGATAGTTGAAACAAAAGAAGTAAATATTACTAAAACCGCATAAAAAACAGCCAATGAGTATTTGGGCATTAACACAACAGTCCAATGAAATTCAAGTATTATTAGTAAAATTCTTTTTATTTTTAAAATGCAATATATTTAAATTAAATAATTTATAACTATTAAAATTTTAATAATATTTTCGGTAATATAATAAGTTTTCCATTACGAAATTTTCTTTAAGAAGTTTGATATTATCTACTTAACAAGCGCTAAAAACTACTTTAAAAGCACTTTTCTTAATTCTCTTTTTTGCTTAATTATTAAACGTATAAAAACACAATAATAATAATAATAATAATAATAACCATTGGTGCGCGCGAAGATCTTCTTCATAACGATATGCTTTTTCGTCGTCACTGTTTAGTTCTTCGTTGCACCATTTCTAAAAAATTAAAAAAATTATTAATAAAAACATAAATTAACACAATATACACAACACATTATTTTTCTTGAACAAATTGAGTGCCAAATTTTTTTACCGCGATTTTTAAAAAAATACTAAAGAGTTAAAAATTATCTAAAAGCGTTTCAGTTATATTTAATTAAAAAAAAACTTTTATATATTTAATTAAGCGCCAAACTTTTTAGCCGCACTTTTTAATGATATGAAAAACTAAAAGTTATATAAGCAATCAGTCACAAAAAATTGAACAACATTCCGTAATTTTTATACATATATTCATAATTAACATTTAAATATAATGTAAAAGCGTAATCATAAAAAAATTTACATATTTAAATAAATTAATTGTTTTTTTTTCTTATAAAAATATTATAAGCAAATCTAATTTAGCACTTCCTTTAATTTTATAATTAAATATGCCATTATTTAAAATTTTATAATCATTTTTCTAATAATTCCACCTAAAATATATAAAAGTTCTACAAAAAATATAATTACACATTCATATAAAAAGACGCCAATATTTTTGACGCTAATTTAAAAAAAAAATTTGAAAAAAAAATATTCGGTAGTTTAAATAAAATTACTCAAAAGTTTATATAATCATAATAAAATTGATGAAAACAAAAATTTATATAACGTGACTAATTTATAATACCAAAAATGGGTGCCAATCATTTTGACGCTAAAACTTAAAAAAAAAGGCGTTTTTTATACAAAATTAACTTTTAACAGACTTTTTTTTAATTCAATATTACAAGTTCTATATTTTGTTTAAAGATATATAATATACTTTGAAATTGCGTATTATTTCAGAAAAAAGTTAGTGTTATTAAATTTTTATTATGGCTTACTTTATAATTTTTATTTTAAACTTTTTAATAAATTTTATTAAACTTTACAATTTTAATAATAAATTATAATAATTTCTAAACTAATCTTGCACTTCTTAATCTTTTTATTATTACTATGAATTTCACTATACAAACTCGTAAAGTATATACACTCATATATTTTATTTCCGCGATTTTTATAAAAATATTCCAAAAAGTTACCTCTAACCAAAAATTGTATATTATTATAAACTTTTTCATTTTTAAGAAAATTAAAAAATATTTTACTTTTCAAGTAATAAAAAACTTTAAAAAATCTATTATGAAAAGTTATATATACATATGGTATATATATATATAGCCGTATACTATAAGGCGCTTAAGTATTGGGTTGTCCTTGATTTCCGACTGGGGATCTACATTTATCCTTTTTTTTTTTTTGTTCAGCGCTTTAAAGTTTTTTATTAACTCATTTACATCTGCAGTCCCTTAAAAAAAAATAATAAAAAAAATTTAATCGAGAAAAGTAATAATTATAATCAAAAACCAAAAATTTTAATAAAATAATTACAGAAGTTACAATAAAAATATTAATTAATCAACATAATCATTTACAAATCTAGAAGTTATATTAGAATTAAATCTTAAAAAACTAATAAATTTTTAGTAAAAATTATTATATACAAAAGTAAAA
The DNA here is from genome assembly GCF_036711695.1 of Zophobas morio. Taxonomy (NCBI): domain Eukaryota; kingdom Metazoa; phylum Arthropoda; class Insecta; order Coleoptera; family Tenebrionidae; genus Zophobas; species Zophobas morio. Next base: position 173,180 of record NW_026972408.1, on the reverse strand, counting down.
AAGAAATTACAAACAAAATTTTTATAATTGAAACTAAAAATTAATATTTATCGTAAAAATGAAAATTATTAATGAGGTAATTAACTTTAAAATAAAATAATATAATTTTTAAAAAATAAATTTGATAATAAAAATAATAATAACACGTGATAAATGAATTTCTTTACATAAAAAAATTCGCTAAAGCACAATAAGTATAAAAAAAAAGGCCCAGGACGGTCTCGACTCGATCTCAAAATTTTAAGAGAGTATTAACCAATAACAACGGTTGCAATTAATATAATACTACAAGAACTAAAATTATAATGATAATAATAAATTTCTTATAATAAATTGAAATAAAAAATAATTACGGAAATAATAAATTTTGTATAAATGAAAATCCCAATACAAAAGGCCTCGGTTGCTCTCGGTTGGGTCTCAAAAGTTAATGATATTTTTAACCAGTAACTACTGTTGTTGGTAATAAAAAAAAAACAAACATTCTTTTTATGGAAAAAACTGAGCAGTGCAGTCTTTTCTACTTCAAACCAAACAGATTTAAAAAAACTCGCAACTCAAAAAAAATAAAGAAAAAAGTATTAAATAAAAAATTAAAAAAAATACTTGTAGTAATAAAATTCGTAACAGTACTATATATAAACAGAGAATATATATCTTCGACAAACTAAAAAAAATTTAAGTCCATTCTTATATAAAAAGTTATATTTCGACTTATATATATAAAAAAATAACAAATCTGAATCTATTTTTATATATAAAGTTATATTTCAACGTAAATACATATACCAAACTTAAATCTATTTTTATAGAAGTTATATATAAAGAAAAATAAAATCTGTTTTTATAAGAAAATTATTAAAAAAAGAAAAATAAATAAAATTAAGGTATTTAAAAAAAAGTGTATAATTTTCATCTAAAATATATATAAAAAAGAATTTAAAAATTTAAATCTATTTTTTAGAAAAAAGTATAAATAAAATATATTAAGAAAAATACATATAAATATACAAGATAATAAAATAATAGACTAATCTATATATATATATATTAATAATATAAATAACAAAAAAAAACAGTAATGAAATAGAAAATAATATATAATAACTAATAAATATTTGAATAATAAAAATATTAATAATTATTAGAAATAAATAACAAAACACTAGCAATAGATAACGTAATAAAAGTAACAATAAGTAAATATGTTATGTATTCAGCTATATATATAATATATTAGATCTATAATTCATTTAAGAAAATATTATCAACTAATAATAAAATTAAAATCTAACTACAATTTCAATTTAATAGTAATAACTCACCATCCAAATCTTGATCTTCGCAATAATAATCGTCGTACTGCTTAGAAAACTCTTCGAATTGCTCATCTACGAAAGTAAGGCCGCTGTTTCTTGGCAGGACTGAAGAGCTCAAGGAATACTCCGTAAATCTGGAAACAGTTTCTACTTCGGAAGAGCTTTTCTCCTCAAAAGTGGAATCTCTGATTAAATATATACAATTTTAAATTCAATAAAAAGAAGTAAATTATTAAAGCGGGAAGGACTGTAAACCTCTTTAAAAAATTCAAATTCTATGTAAAAATAACAAAATATCATTAAAAAACTTACTAAATTTTAAAAAGCTTAAGAAAAAATTGAAAATATCAATAATTAAAAGTTTAAATGCTTAACAAAACGTTTTATTAATCCCTTAATATAATCAATACTACTTACTGCATAAGATTACTATAAAGTTCTTTTTTATATATATCAAAAAAATTAATTTAATTTATAAATAATAATTGTTTTATACAAGAAAAAGCAATCTAAAATTAAAAAAATCTAAATTTAAAAAAACCAGCTTAACTTTTTGTAACATAACAAAAATAAGTAAAGTTAGATAACAACTACTTCACAAAAACTAAATTATGTATAAAAATAGTCCAAAATCTCATAAAAAAATCAATGTTAATTAGAAAATTTAGAATATCTTTCAGTAAACATATCGAAATCTCTATAAAGTGGCACATACAATTTAGAAAACTTAAAGACAACTACAACTGAAATAAATCTTCAGAAAAATTTAAAAAAAATTAACACAAGAATTAAGAAAAAGTTAATAATAATAATAAATAAGAATAAATTTAATTTACAATCAATTAAATGAAAAATATTTAAACTTCCATATAATTTAATAGATAAGACATCAACAAAAACACAATTTTCCCTTGAGTATCTATATTATAAAAACAACTCTACTCTAAAAAAATGTACAAAAGGAAAGAATTATATATATAGAATATTTAATAAATGTAGCAACAATTATAATTATTTATGTAAAATTAATCTAATAAATAAAAAAATATATGAAATAATGCAAAAATTATTTTTACTAAAGTAATATTTAATTATAAAAAAATTAAAATTTACAAGTCAGAGTCCACACAAGTGGAACCACCGATATCAACTACGTGATCACCATTAACCACAAAACCATCTTTAAACTTATAGTTGTAGTCAATATCCTCAAGCTTCATCTCTTCTATAAATTTCATCAAATAAAGTTATGATACAAATTATGTAAATAAATTTTATACTTGCTTTGATAATAAAGTCATCTTCTATTTCCCATTCTTTGTTATGTACAACGTCATCTTCTAATTGAGCAAGAACGTCAAGATCATAATCAGCTTGTAATGTAGAAGAAGAAACGGTGCTAATAACAGAGTCCTCTTTAAAAACTCTTTCAGGTAAAATTTGATTAGGACGATCCACAACAAACGCCTAACAATTAAAATTTTCAGAGGCATGAATTATAATTCAACAAAGAAATTCTTAAATAAAAAATATATAATCTAAATATTATAAAATGAATAACAGGTTGAGTTGTATTTTCTATTCTAAAAACACTGATGTTTTCGTTGACGGAAGCTAAGTGCTGAAGGTAATCATAATCATCGTCAAAATATATGCCATACTTGAGCTGTTCTATCTTTCGTTCATAATCACTTTGAAATAAATTAAATTTAGAATTTCAAACAACTAAAAAAAAATAAACCTTTTATCTTTTGGCACAAAATTGTCCTCGTTAGCTATTTTGTTTGTAGATGAAGAAAAAAACTGATCGGCTTGAACAGCGTTAAGCACAGACGGTTTTGTAGAAGAAGAAAGTGAATATTTAGTTGCGCTTTTTTTATCTATGAAAGATTTCTTTTTTTCTCCCTTATTAAAAATAAAAAAATATAACTGACATTAAAGTTTTTATGTATAATAAAAAGGTCTACCATGCTAAGCCAATATGTTCAAGTTTGAAACTTTGTCATACCGCGTGGCCTACACTTTCAAATATATAATAACCCTTATAAACATTTTTCTTTTACTTATTGGAGCAAAGATGGTTTACTATACTTTCACTTATAAAAAAAATATTATTTCTTGATTCTCCAGTTTTATAATTTTCTATATTAAATCTTTTTAGGACATAAAATAGAAGTAGTAAAATATAAGGTTAACAATAAACCTGTAGCTCTGTTTACCAGGGCGCAGGAGAGGTAAAAGTGATACTACAACATAGTTTTATTGCGCACATCATTAACATGATAATAACCATTGATAAGGTTTACAGAAACATTTACAAATTTTTTCTATTCATCGGGTGATACACAATATTGCATATTGTAAACTATTCTTGGGATTTTTTTCTGTTAGCTTACTGGAAAAGGGTTATAAAAATGTTTGTTAAGTGAGGTAAGGTGCCCTTGTGACGGTTTAAGCGAGAGTCAGTTTTATTACCACAGCGAAAAATAAACGCTCCACTTTTAAAGGAATAGTAAACCTTTTATTAAGATATCAAGTACTAACAATGAGTGTTTTCAAAAAATTTTTTTTATTTAGTAGCGTATTTCAACTTTTAAACTGGTGACCTCTTAATACTTAAAAGAGTATTAGTAAGCATTTAAAGGGCTTCAAGTTTAATTTTGCCTTATTTCAGCCTTTAAGCAGAACGTATAAAAGAGATATCCCCTTTTTCGCCCCACCTACTACATTAAGCGTAGAATTGTGTGTGTTTTTTTAATATTATAAAACCACAAAACTAACTAACACTTTAAACATGCTTATTAGCTTGTTCTATTAAAGTAGAATGAAATAAAAAAGAAAGAGAAGTAGGTCACTCTTATAAAGCGTTAGCGTCAAGAAAAAATATTTATATGGTAAAGGTCACCACTTAAGGGCTAGTGGGGGTGCAGTTGATAAGAATCAGAATTATTAATTCAAAGTAGGCAAAGCAATGGTGCGAGACGCTCGATCAATTGTGTTGTTACCCAAAAATAAAGATTGTGGCATTGACTGCGGATGTTAGTTATTCTCATATCAGCTAAAGTGCCTCATATAAGCATGAAACTAGGGTAAAATTAATATTCACACACACCGGTGAAGTACGAGAATCTAGCACTTGCCGAAGGACTAAAGAAACAAAAGGTTGTGGAAGTATAAGGTAACTTGTTATTTCAGAGAGTATATATATATACACTTGTATATAAGGCTATTGGAAAAAATGCATAGGAAGTTCCGTGTTAGTGTGGGGTTGTTTCTCTTTTGCCAGCGTCGGAGATTTGGTTAATATTGTCAGGGGTCCTGCGCAAAGAAGACTATCTCCAGAAACCAAAAATTAATGCGCTGCCTGCTGCCCTCAAGCGCTATTAATCGGTAGTAATTTACCTACATGCAGGACAATGACCCTAAACCCACCGCACGGTGTGCAAAAGTTTCCTGGCGTTAAAGATGAGGAAGACGCCCTCCAAATCATAGCGTGCACCCCCTTTCCCCACTCACTCTCCCCCCAAGTCAGGATTGAATTGATCGAAAAAATATGGCTTAACTCAAAGAGAGAGTCAGGAAAGAATATGTGACATCAAAGGAAAACCTTTTTAGGGCTCATTAAAGAGAGTGGAACAACAACCAGCAGGAAACATTGAAAAAATTGGTGGCAAGGATGCCGAGAATAGTGCGTGTGGTAACTGCCTCCAAAGGTAAATTTTTGATGAGACTAAATTTAATTTTTTTGCATTTTTACATTGTCCTGTAAAAATGATTTGCTGTTATGTTTGTCCATTAATTAGTATTTACCACAAATGATAATATCATATCCGGTTTAATTTTATTGCGCCAATTATTATAGCATTTATCAACATATACTTATTTTCCATTCTTTCGTTAGCAATAGTGTACTATAATGATCTCTTTTAGAAGTTGTATTAATTTTACAGCCATATCAATATTTAGGTTTTCGCGCATGCAAAAAATTAAATTCAGGACTTATTTCAGGACTTATTTCTGCTCTAATATATTTTATTATAGAAGTTGTTGCAGTCCAGTTAACTTTCCTGTTCATTATATATAGGTTGTCCTTATGTATCTTTATAAAGTAGTCATTTCATATTTAAATTTAGCAGAAATTTCAGTTAAATGCTTTGAACTTGCATCCGTTACGATTTATTATATAGCTGTTTCCATTATAGTTAGAGGTTAAAATTTTATTGAAGTGTATTCAATAAAGCAAGTGATCAGGGAGTTTAAGTAACGTGTTTTCCAATCTTTTGGGACAGTTTGATTTTAACTTCCACATCTCGCTACATGACATGCTCTACAGGAATGGTTTCATAAAAAATCTTAAATTTGGTTTGGTTAATACCTTAGTAGTGTAAAATGAAATGTGGTTACTATAAATTTTATTAGTGAAATCAAATATTTCGTTATCTTTAATATTGCTGGTATAATTATATCTTCTTTACTGGTTGTTAGCTATCTCATTACTAAACTTTTTAATAATGACATTAATTTTATCTTGTTAGGCAAGTGAAAGCAAATAACTCGAGTATCGGGGTAAAAATAGTTTTTTACAATATGTTGATTTACCGGTAAGTGTAAGCCTTTAAAAGTGATGTATTAATAAACTATTAGTTATATAATATGGTAGTTTGTATATTATAGGCTATAAGATATCACAATATAGAGTTGTTAAAGATTTGACACAGTAATAATTTATCTGATAAATTTAAAGACTCCTGAGGGTCACCACAGAAATCAAAGAGAAAAAAAAAGTGTGTTCGGGTCATTTCATATATATAACAATTAGCCCTCCTCTATACAATTAAGGAAACTTTATAACCTGTTTTTGGTCTAAGATAGCATGCAGAAACGCTGCAGAATATAATACTATAAGAGAGGTTTTATTGTTTTCGTTACTGTTTCTTAAAGAAGAATGTAGCAGATCAATTGAGCCGTTGTATAATGTTGTATCTTCTTTTAAAGCATACTTTAGCCCAAAATTGAAGAATAACGTTTTTCTCCTCACCACATCTTAAACAATATAGTTTTTTAATTCTTGAGGTTTCTGATTAGCCTCATTAGCTAAAGAAAGGGGTGGCGTCAGTTTTGCAATTTTTTTTGGTCATCATTCAGAGGTTCTTTTCTAACAAAAAAAGACCTTTTAATTACTGTTTTGACATCCATCACCAATTTATCTTCTAATTCGAAGTTAAAATCATTTCTTAGTTGTAAAAAAGTGTTGTAAGGCAATGACAGATGGTGTTTACAGAAGTGTTTTAGATCTAGATAGGGTAGGTAAAAAAATATTTCCCTGAACATTACTCTAGTGAAATCGCTGAAAAATTGTAATTTATAAGTGTATTGCTGTTACTTTTGTTATTTTTTCGAAGTATAATAGAAAGTTGTTCAAGCTTTTGCGCACATATATATATACGGGATAATAGCAATTTTTTAAAGAACGCACACTGCCAGCGAGTAGCACTAGCTGGATTAGTGCCAATGTCCTAATTAGTCGCACTTTCTAAAAAACCTGTATACAGTACAGTTCTACGGTCGCCTCGACGCTCACGCGTGCGCGTTGAGTATTTTGCTCAAAGTATGGTATAATCCCCAGACGTGAAAAGCGAGTATATTTGTTCTTTTAAGTATTAGAATTATTTAGTGTATATATGTATATCGCGCAGCCATAAGGTCTTCTGTACCCGAATGGTCAAGCGGGAAAGTCATGCGTAGATTACTAAAGTAGCCTCCGACTACACAATATCCAAAGGTAACTGTTTATCACGTGACCCTATCCTTATATTTTGTTCATTACTTGCTTTTTTTGTATGTCGGCAGTTGTTTAATCCGTGGTATCTTCTTTATATGAACAATCCCGGGCAACTTCGCGCTCTCGGTCGCTTTGGCGCTGTCTTCGCTTCAGTAGGAGCTTTAGGAATATATGCTTTTAAAAATTCTATCTACACTGGTATACGTTTTGTTTTATAATTCTAACGTCTTTGTGATTTTAATTTTTTTTTCTTTAGTTGATGGAGGCGAGAGAGCGGTAATTTTTAGTCGAATTGGCGGCGTACAGGAAGGAATTATATCTGAAGGTAAATATTCTAGCTTTTGCCCCAAAAAAAATTAATTAAGTAATTTAAGGAACTCACTTCTGCATACCGTGGCTGCAAAGGCCTATTATATATGACACCAGGGCGAAAGTTAGAAGAATATCAACTCCTACTGGATCTAAAGGTTTTAATAATATACAATTTTGTTTTATTAATTAGTTTATTTTTAAATAAATTTTCCAGACCTGCAGATAGTAAACATTACGTTAAGAATTCTCTGTCGACCTGATAAAGAAAAGTTGCACTTAATTACTAAAGAAATTGGCCCTGACTGGGATGAACGCATATTGCCTTCTATATGTAACGAAGTTCTTAAGTTAGTAGTTGCTCAATTTAACGTCTCGCAACTTAATTCTCAGAGAGAGCAGGTTTTCATAAACTATAAAAAACTAATTATTGAATATTATTAATTTAAAGTTCAAGTTTTAAGATTTTTATAAATAATTTAATTAATATTAAATCATGTAGATTTCTCGCTTAATTAGTCAACAGCTCTCTTTACGATGTTCTGAATTTCATATTGTCTTGGACGATATATCTATTACAGAGATAAACTTTTCACCAGTTTATATGGCCGCAGTGGAAGCAAAGCAAATTGGTCCTTTATTGCTTAAAATATAACAATATTTTATTTTTTAGATTTTGTATCTAATGTACTCTAATTTATACCAATTAAGCTCAACAAGAAGCTCAGCGGGCCCAGTTCACAGTAGAAATGGCCAAACAAGAGGCTCAGAGGAAAATAGTTCGCGCACGTGGTGAAGCCAAAGCAGCGGAAGTGATTGGTCCGCTCTTTTATTAATGCCTTTTTTATTATTATCTATATTTATTCGTATAAAAACTATTTTAATATTCATAAATCTTTTTATATTCTAATTTCTTTAATCTTGTTTGCGCTTTGTGCGTTTGATTCTTGTATCGGGTCTAAAACTTTTGTTGACTAACAAAGTTTATAGGTTAGGTTATAAAATACTTTTTATTACTAAATTTAATTGTATTTCCTAATCCTTATTTCCTTTTTTTCGGCTTATGTTCATATTTTCCTTTTTTTATTAATTTTTCTTTTATTTTACCTTTTTACATAAAGGGAAACAAATTGCTGGTAATCCTGCTTATCTTCATAACCGAAAAATTGATGCAGCAGTGACCATGTCCAACATCATGTCTAAAAGTCAAAACAAAGTTGTTTTGGATTCAGATGCTCTTATTCTAAACGTTCAAGAAGTTTTGCTAAAATAAAATATATAAAAGTTATATTTTTTAGTTTTGGAATCAAATTTAATTACCAATTTTTTATTGTATGGAGTTTTTTATTAAAATTTAATTTTATAAAATAAATTTAAATATATAGTTGTATATGTTATTCGATTTATTTATATAAAATTTTTGGACAGCAAAATTAAGTAGGTTTGCAGTGCGTCACACAAAATGCATATGGTATAGCTGTTAGCATGAACCCTTCATGATGCAGTCGCTAATCTCTTATGCACGGGCTACCCTTAAATATATTTTTTAATTATTTATATTATAAAAACCTCCTACACATTAAAAACGTGTATATAACAGCAGGAGGTAAAAGAAAATAATGTAAAGAAAAGAGATACGTAGCAAACTCTTCTTTTTAGGGCCGGTATTTCACTTATATAATATAGTAACACTATTTTCTTAGTCTACTCTATCCTGTTGTGATATTGGGTCTAACTGTTTCCTTTTATGGTATTGAGGCGACGTCACGCAGTTCTATTATTTAATAGAACAAAACTGCAGTTTGATAGGGTGTCTTTTGTCTACTAACTGTCTCTAGTTTTAAAATGAAGTCCAAAACACTTATTTTTTTATGTGAGTAGTAAGCTTTTCTAGGTTTTTGACTTCAAAAGCGCATTTCATGCTTAAATGAAGTTTTTACATTAAGTCGCATATTTTCAGAGGTTATCCATTTTTGGTTAGAGAATAACGCAAAATCCTGTCTAAAGAAAGTTATGTTCTTAAAAAAAGTTAATACTATTACTTATTCCAAGTATCCCGCTTCTTTTAAAAAAGCCAAAATACGTCACAAAGAACAAAAATCCATTTATTTCCACTTTCTTACATTAATAATATAAAGATATTTTTAACTACTAAGAAAATAAGGATACTTTGGGGTTCTGTAAGTAAAAGGATGGTCTCAAGTATTGCACCAACAATACAAAAGTAGTTTTTACGTATCATACCGGTAGAGAAATTTGTCAATGTAGCTCTGCGAAAGCAGTCATTTATTAGTCTTTCAAGGTTGCGTTTTTAACTTCGCCTCCTTAAATTTATAAAAATTTATATACAAAAAAATTTGACTTATATGCTTATTCGTTTTTTACTGTAAACCCTCCACATATGTAAAAGAAACTCATTTGCATACATAAAAGTATATTGCTAAAAAAAAAGTGATTACAGGTCTATGATTAGAGAAGCCAAAACTGGCTTTTAAACATTCTACCGGCAAGTGGAGCTACAACCTTTTTTAAAAAGAGAAAGTTAGAAAAATACTTGGAAAATAGGTTGTTGTTTTTTTTACTATAAAACTTAACTAGCTTTTTAGTTGTGTGGGAACCCGTAGTGACTTGGAGATAGATTTATCTTCCCAAATAAACTTTTTTTAGAACGCGATAACAAATATATGTATCAGAATAAAAAAATGACTGACTTTTAACTTTCTGATTTTACTATATATATTCCTTAATCCTCACCGCTCACTAAGTTTTAAACGTTTGATAAGCTTTCTGTATTGGAGACGGGGTCAAAGTTATAGTTTAATGGCAGTCTCAATTGGCTCCTCAGTTAAAAAAAAGCGGGCTACCTCATGTAATTCAATAAGCTGCTTTAAATTAAGTTGAAAAAGGACTCTAAGGATATCTCAAGCTATAAATACTTAAGTAGCGTTCGCGCAGTAACGTTTTTTTTTTTTGGAAAATCATACACTTTTCCTAGGATTGTCGTAGAGAGCTCAGCAGCAAAAAAAAAAAAAAAAAAAAAAAATTGTCCAGTAGTATTAAAAAAAACAATTTAAAAGTTGTAGAAAGTTACTCTGCGAAAATTTTCTCGTTTCTATTCTTTTTTTCAGAGATGTAAAATTTATTATAGCGTTTGGTTTTTAACTCTAAAGCCTTCGTACTAGACAATACTTAAAAAACAGCCCTTGTGCCCATTATGAGGGTAGAAGGCTATATATATATCAAAGCTACTTCTCTGCTCTGTAAAAATGTGTTAAGATGAATGGGAAAGTACAATTAGAAAGCAAGGAAACCTTAAAAACTTTAGAAGGTGATCTGAAAGTTTATTATCCCGTTACTTTTAAAGGTGGGAAGTAATATTGCTTTTTTTTTTTCTTATTAAGAAAACTGTAGAAGCCATCTTCTTGAATATGTTAACAAAAATAGTGAATGGGGGCCAGCGCAAAAGTCCCACTTTCAACAACGTTTAGAAAAAGTTTCTTAAAAGCAACACATAATTTTTAAAAATACACCTTTCATCTAATATATTTTAATACTTCATTTTAACTTTAAAGCAAGTTTATTAAATTGTTTATTTGAGCAAAGACCTTTTCAATTAAACTAATTAATAAATTTTGCCTTTTTACTGTTTTTTGTGAAAATCTCTTTAATTTTTGTAGTAATTTTTAGTTTTCGAAATTTATCGTTCCTTGCATTTAAAGGTCATAGAAATAGCCTTTGAAGTTTGTAAAGAAAACGTTCAAATAAATGGTGTCGAGTGGGATGAGTACAACGAAAATTCTGAAGGTTTTTTTTTTTTTTAAAAAAAATTCTCTAAAATAAGAAATTACTTAAGTAATTTTTTTTTATCTTTAATCGATTCTAAAAGCTATTGAACCCTGCGACCTTCAGCTTGTCGAAGATCTTCGGAGAACTCAAATTGAAGTCAATACGCTGCTTTTAAACGTTACAAAGTCGAGGTGAATAGTGTAGAAGTAACTATGAATAGTAACTTTTAAGCAATATTCTATTTTTATAAGAATTTATAAATATGAATTTGGGATTTTTACTATATTCCTTGTTTCTTTAATACTTTTAGTTAACTTAGTTTTCTTTTAATTTTGAATAGAGGTAATAAATGTTTAATTAAGTTATGTTAACGTAAACCTTTGAATACTTTATAAAACCGGCTTTCAATTATTTATATGCATTAGCAACTTTGGTTATGAATTTACTTAGAGTTCATTTTTTATTATAATGGTTTAAAAATAAAATATTTGGTGGTTTTTTTGCCTATGATTATTTTTTATATTATTAATATTATAATATTTTTAATAGATGGTAAGGCTTTTCATTACTTTCAATAATAAAAAAATTTATATTTAGACTAGATTTAACTGAGCTTACTATTTAAAAAAATATAATAACTAGAGAGTGTATACTAATTTTTGTTATAAAATTTATTAATTTGCATTTTGATTGAAATTTTTTCTATTTTATAAATTTTTTGATATTTATTCATCTCTAAGTTTAAAAAGTATACTAAACTTTGTTAATAAATGATTGGTATTTTGTTCCTATTTTTTAGGGCGGAGATGCCCGCTAAGTTAGCAGCTCTTGCCGAGCCTAGTTTTGAAAAAAGAATAAAGGATTTTGAAAATCTTCTGGAATCCGAAGATGAGCCAATTAGTTTGGAAAAAGACGAGATGTTCACAAAAGGCAAATCACTTTTAACTTTAGAAAGTTTTAATTTATAGTTCGTTATATTTTATAAATTTTTTAAAAATCTTGAAAATTTTTAATTATTTTTAAAGCTTAAAGTCAAAACTTATAAATTTATTTGTTTATATTAAATTTATAAATAAAGTTAACAAATTAGTCACTTTCCAATCAAATTTTATAGGCTTAAAGGTTTTTTCAATGAATTTGGTAAGGTAGTTTTTAACGATGTTCCTTTAAAAATAGTTCTATAAACATATAGTAATAAAAAGTATGTTTTTATCAAATTTAATTATAAACCAGTTAAATGGCTTTATTTATTATTAAGTTTTATAAGTTCACTCTTAAAATTTCTAATTTTTACTATTAAAAGTTTTAAATTTTATAATAATTGGTTATATATTGCCTAATTTTTTTAATTTTAATTTAGATTTTTTAAATTTTTTGCTTTTAGAAGGAAATAAATTTAAGAAAAATTTAAGACATTTTTTCATATAATTCTCAATTTTTATAATTATAGGAGTTTATTTTTTTATTTATAAGATTTTTAAAATAATATAAAATATTACGAATCTACCATTTAGAAAAATATATAATTTAAGTTTACTTTACCTTATTAGATTTTTTGATTTTAGAAAGAATTAAACTTAAGACAACTTTTAGCCCAATAAAATAATTATTTTAAACTTAATGTCTTTTGAATCTCGATGATTTTTACTTTTTTGAAAATTTTAGAAAATCTATTATTTAAAAAATTTGCACTTTAAATTTTGGATTGCTAATTTTATAAAATTTATATTTACGTTTTTATATTTATAAATTGATATAAATTTACTGTGAATTAATTTTTAATAACTTATTAATTACAAGTTTTTAGTTTATGACAATGAAGAAAACATTTACTAAATAACTTGTTTACTTGTATACTGGCTTCAGTTTTTAAGTCAAGTTAGTGCGAATTAGTTTTACTATTTTTTATTTAAATTTCTTTATTTTTACTTATGACAAATTTATTATTACTATTATAAAATAAGATTTCAAAATTTTATAGTTTACTTTTGATAACTTAGTGCGAATCGCTTAAGTTTTTTAAGAATATATTTGCTTATCGTTTAACCATTAGTGGAGGCCAAAAAGTTTTTTTATATATTCGAGGCTTTCCTTAAAATAATTGCGAACTATAGTTAGAAGTTCGATCACTCTTACTTTTATTAAATAAATAACCGGAATATCTCTTATAATTTTATTAATTAAAAAAAATTAGAGTTTTTAAATTTTTATAGAATAAATTAATGTAATAGTAAGACATTTAAATTTTTAAATTTGTAATTACTCGAGTTTTTGTTAAAAAATTTTTTTATTATAAAAATTGTTTCTTCAAAATCTTAGCAAAATTCGTTTTCATTGCTGCATCTATAACTTTATTATGATTATATATAAATTACTTTTTTACTGATAACTTTTGACTAATAAAAACAGAACGTTTTATAAATTTAAGTAACGTCATCATTGATACCAATGAAAAGTTAATTGATCTCTGCCAGGTATATATTTTCTCGTTTATTATTGTCTTATTATTACGAATAATAATTATTTAGTAATTTATATTGTGTTTTATTGGTCTGTAAATTTAATTTATAGGCGACAATTATAATCTTATTTCTTCGTGACTGGTTAATATTATTTGTTATTCTAGTCGTTCTTTTCTTAAATGTTTACGCATTTTTTTTGTTTTATATAAATGGACTTAAAATAGAGATGGATAATATTGTTAGTATTACTCTCTTTGGCTTATTATTATTTAATAAAAGCTTACCTTAAAAATAAAAAAAATAAAAGTAATAAAAATATAAATAAAATAGCTGATTAGCCAATTACTAGCTTTATAAAACGCACCAACAAAATTACAATAAGTTTTTTAATGAAAAATTTAGTATCCATGCATTAGTCTTCCGCATCTAATTAATACACACCTTTACAATGACTCTAATAACAGCGTACGTTAAAACTCTACACCAATGAGACAAGAGTTACAACACCCCTGTAAAAATGTAGAAATATGATTTAGCTTAACTATTCTTTTTGTGTTTCTGTATTGATAACTTTTTATTGTCTATTCATTTGAAAATTTTTACCGTTTTATTGGTGGAAAGAGTTTTATAAAAAATTCTTTTGCTATTTTTACATATAATAATTAGCTCTTTACTTGCCACCATCTTTTATATTAAACTTTTCAAACACTTTAAAACATGGTTTATAATAATATATACAAAAAAATACCTAAATCTCAAATTGTAATAAATTCAATAAAATGATTACTTCCTTACTTTAATTTTTTGGTCACTTTTTTGATCAATATTATATATTAGAAAAATTATATATTGTGGAGTATTCTTCTTATGTGTCTTTATTTGCTTCCTTTTATTATTTGAAAGCTTGTTTATTTTAAATGCGTATTATTTTACTTGTATAATATATATAACTTTCTTAAAAATAAATTTCTTATAAATCTGATCTATGAAATTATAATTTTGTTTATTGGTTTTTTTAATTCTTTAGTTAGAAATAGTATAAACTTTGTATTACTTTTTAAAAGATCTTTACAACTGATATTATCTACTTACATTATACCTTTAGAAACTTCCGCAGACAACCCGGAGTATTTCACGCATCCTTTCATTAAATTCTGAAAGTAATTACGTTCATTCTGGAAAAGAAAAAATCTTTGCTCACGTGGAAGACATGAATAACTAATTAAGCAGGAGAAAAATAAATTTGTAGTATATTTTTTCTTTAAAACCTCTAATATTTATGTATTTGTGGGCTGAGTTCTATACGAATTTTGTAAACTAAGTTTTTCGCTTAAGTACATTTAATTATTAAACAAATCTCAGAAGCAAAACGGTTAAATTTTAGGCTAGTCATAGTTTTTATCAGAATAAAGTATATATAAAAATTTGTTTTTCCAGTTGAGGTCATCTTTCAGAATTTAGCTAAACTAAGCGAGACAAGCACACAATCGTTTAGAGTACTAAACTAATTTTCTTCTTGAGAAGTAGTCTATTTAGTTGTAACAAAAATGGTTTGCTTTTTTAATTCATACCATCAACTAAAAAAAAGTTTATTAAGTAAGTGCTGTTATTTTAAAACTACGCTTGACTTTTATCCTACGTCACGGCTAACAGTATTTTAGAAATATAGGCTTTAATTTATTTGTCGTGAATCTACAGTTTATAAGCGTGACATAAATAATTTCTAAAAGTAGCATAAAACAGCTTCCACATAACCCATAATAACACGCCGATAATTTTACTTCCTGTCTAACGGCGAAGAAAGCGTGACTGTAGAAAGGGTGCTGAAGAAATATCAGTAAAGATTTTATGCTAAAATTAGCAATAAAAAATTAAACTATAATATCATTTTAAACGTAATATAAAAGTGTGCCTGACTCTTTTATCAATTTGCATTTTCTCGGTTCTTATATAAAGCGTATGTCTGCCAAACAAAACTTAAACTTAACTTCTTTTTCTTTATTGAACCTGTTCGAGCGTTCACGTTGTGTTACTCTATCTTTTTACCTTTATCTATTTTTGCTATACACCTAAAGCCCTTAAAAAAAGTAAAAAAGAGAATTTGCAGTATACAGAAAAACAATTATTTTGAACGAAAGGTATTGCTTTTTTAAGCGAAGACAAGCAGAATATTGTAACGGGTTTTAACAAAACATCTTTACCAAAAGTACAAAATTAAGTTCAACATTAAGCGTAGAAGACTTCTTTATTTTTTTTTTTGCCATAATAACTGTTATTATAAAAATGTTGTGTAGCTTAATTTTAAACTACTCCAACCACTATTATATGCATTCGTAATCTTTTTAATAACTTAAGTGAATATAGTACTTATGTTTTTAAAGTAATATTGTATCAGTCAGTTAATATTTCAATGCAAAGTTTGCATTCTTATTTCTCTTCTTCTTGCAAACTCGTACTGTATATGCTTTCTTTCAAATAGAAGCCTAAAATATAAGATTTACTGAATCACTTTGACTCTGTGAGGATAGTATACTAGTAAAAAAAAAATTATAAGCTAAGTTTCTAGTAGAATGCACATATTGAAACCTATAGCTTTCATGCTTTAGTACTTGTTCGACATAAGGAACGGCCCTCTATAGGCGTGTCGATATTGAGGACAACTTGGCTACCTACAAGAATTGTTACTATAATAATAGTCTTAACAATCAGTGCAGGCAACTAAATTTCGATTGCAATAGCGTTTGCTAAGGCATCATTAAGAATGCTGCAATTAGGACGTGAGTAATAAGTTCCTATCGATTAATGTTTTCCTGAAAGCCGGGCGCTAGTGATAGGAATAATAAGCTGAATATCTTTTTTTACGGAGTATATATTTATTTATCATAGTATATTAATAAGTCAATAGTACATGACCTCTTTTTTCATTGTTTCCCGTAAATAACGTTTAAGGCGCTATCCTCTGTTTAGTTAATATATACGCAAAAAAGGCCATTTGTATAACTTATGCAATAAAATCCAACCTTTCGTCTGATACCTTTTTTTGCACCGTAAACAAATGTATAACCTAGAGACACAAATATTCCTGAACTTTTTTAGTATGATTTTCAAGTTACTTCCCACAAATTCTTCGAAAGGCAGGAAACATTGTAACTAGCTTTCCAACGATTGAGTAAATTTATATTGTGCTTGACTTCTAAAATGGCTCTAGTGCATAAGGTGAGCTTAATATTTAAGGTTTCATTATTGCTCAAGCAGCACCTTTTTTTACCTTTTCTAAAACGCCCTATTTGTAAAAAAAATATATATTAATGTATGTGTTTCCTTTCTCTTGTCTATGACCAAACTTTAAACGAAATAAATAATTGCCAATTAAGGGATGCTTTTTTAAAAAAATAGGATCAAAGACAGTAAGAAAAGTTAACGTGTTAAAAAAATCAACTGGTGAGCCAAAAGTCATCTCCTAAAGTTGTATAGATACTCACTCTTTTAATAATTTATATAAGTCAAGTCTACAAGCTGAAATAATAAAAATAATATTTATTATGAGTTATGAATTAGAAATCTCACAATCAATAAATTTAAGTGTAATTATTAATAAATATAAACTTTATTGATTAGAATTTGGTGATCCTTTCCTGCCAAAGCCCTTAGAAGAAGGAGCGAAGCGCTCATTGTATTGCATTCTCCTCTTAGCACGACCAGTCAACTTTTTTTTTAAACGCTCCTGTTTGGGGGCTTTCGGGATAACCTTCCTCACTTTTCCAGCACGAGCTAAGCCACCGTGCATTTTACCCATAATAAAAGTTTGAAGTAGCCGTGTGTTAAAAAAATTATTAAACTTTTAAATTCATAAATGGTGTAAGCATAAAAATAATTATTAAATTAAAATAAACATTCAAACCAATAAAAAATTTATATAAATATAAAAAGACCTCCAAGAAGGTCAGCAGAAACTTCATAACTAACGCCCGGCATGTTAACTCGCAGTGCAAAGCTAAGATAACTGACTTCTAAAAATCTTTTAATAAAAAGGAAGGAAACCAGTCACGCTTGCAATAATAAAAATTCTAGAAAAAGGTAAAACTTATAGTTGGTGTAAACTAATTAAAAACAACCAACTTAATCATGGTTAACAGTAATGCGCACGTGGAGAAAGGGCGTATTGCACAAGCCAACTGGTCTGAGTAAAAATTGTTTAAATTAATTTTGAAAAAAATGTTATATTAGTGTTATATTGTTGTACATATTTGAATAGTTTAGGGGTTAAACAGTGCTTAACTTAGTTGTTTTTGTAAGTATTATAGTTAAAAATGAACACTGCTTTTTTGAGTAATTCAAAAGAGCTTACCTTTGTCAGGTCAAACTTTAAAATAGTTAATTACCATTCTAGTCCCAAAAAAGCTTATGTATGTCCTACAAAAAATTTTGTGCGAAAAAAAGACAACCTTGTTTTAAAACAATTTGTTTATATCTTGAAGAGTATTAAACAATGATTTAATTAATTATGGGTTTGAGAACGTTCGGGACTACGCGTACATCGTCTTAAAATAAACAAGTTTTAACACTAGCATTACTTAAAATAAAGGTAACAAAATAAGAGGCTAGTTTTTGACATTACTTCTCTTTTTGGATTGTTAAATTCATAAAATTAGTGTGTATAGAAAGGAGTAACCAACTTATAACACCCTTCTTACAACTTGTACTTTACTTGTTTTTATCAGTCTCTTTCTTCTTTTTTTTTAATTTCCTGTTATTTATGTTATTCGATTTATTTATATAAAATTTTTGGACAGCAAAATTAAGTAGGTTTGCAGTGCGTCACACTAAATGCATATGGTATAGCTGTTAGCATGAACCCTTCATGATGCAGTCGCTAATCTCTTACGCACGGGCTACCCTTAAATATATTTTTTAATTATTTACATTATAAAAACCTCCTACACATTAAAAAACGTGTATATAAAAGCAGGAGGTAAAAGAAAATAATGTAAAGAAAAGAGATACGTAGCAAACTCTTCTTTTTAGGGCCGGTATTTCACTTATATAATATAGTAACACTATTTTCTTAGTCTACTCTATCCTGTTGTGATATTGGGTCTAACTGTTTCCTTTTATGGTATTGAGGCGACGTCACGCAGTTCTATTATTTAATAGAACAAAACTGCAGTTTGATAGGGTGTCTTTTGTCTACCAACTGTCTCTAGTTTTAAAATGAAGTCCAAAACACTTATTTTTTTATGTGAGTAGTAAGCTTTTCTAGGTTTTTGACTTCAAAAGCGCATTTCATGCTTAAATGAAGTTTTTACATTAAGTCGCATATTTTCAGAGGTTATCCATTTTTGGTTAGAGAATAACGCAAAATCCTGTCTAAAGAAAGTTATGTTCTTAAAAAAAGTTAATACTATTACTTATTCCAAGTATCCCGCTTCTTTTAAAAAAGCCAAAATACGTCACAACGAACTAACATCCATTTATTTCTACTTTCTTACATTAATAATATAAAGATATTTTTAACTACTAAGAAAATAAGGATACTTTGGGGTTCTGTAAGTAAAAGGATGGTCTCAAGTATTGCACCAACAATACAAAAGTAGTTTTTACGTATCATACCGGTAGAGAAATTTGTCAATGTAGCTCTGCGAAAGCAGTCATTTATTAGTCTTTCAAGGTTGCGTTTTTAACTTCGCCTCCTTAAATTTATAAAAATTTATATACAAAAAAATTTGACTTATATGCTTATTCGTTTTTTACTGTAAACCCTCCACATATGTAAAAGAAACTCATTTGCATACATAAAAGTATATTGCTGAAAAAAAAGTGATTACAGGTCTATGATTAGAGAAGCCAAAAGTGACTTTTAAACATTCTACCTGCGAGTGGAGCTGCAACTTTTTTAAAAAGAGAAAGTTAGAAAAATACTTGGAAAATAGGTTGTTGTTTTTTTTACTATAAAACTTAACTAGCTTTTTAGTTGTGTGGGAACCCGTAGTGACTTGGAGATAGATTTATCTTCCCAAATAAACTTTTTTTAGAACGCGATAACAAATATATGTATCAGAATAAAAAAATGACTGACTTTTAACTTTCTGATTTTACTATATATATTCCTTAATCCTCACCGCTCACTAAGTTTTAAACGTTTGATAAGCTTTCTGTATTGGAGACGGGGTCAAAGTTATAGTTTAATGGCAGTCTCAATTGGCTCCTCAGTTAAAAAAAAGCGGGCTACCTCATGTAATTCAATAAGCTGCTTTAAATTAAGTTGAAAAAGGACTCTAAGGATATCTCAAGCTATAAATACTTAAGTAGCGTTCGCGCAGTAACGTTTTTTTTTTTTGGAAAATCATACACTTTTCCTAGGATTGTCGTAGAGAGCTCAGCAGCAAAAAAAAAAAAAAAAAATTGTCCAGTAGTATTAAAAAAAACAATTTAAAAGTTGTAGAAAGTTATTCTGCGAAAAATTTCTCGTTTCTATTCTTTTTTTCAGACGAGATGTAAAATTTATTATAGCGTTTGGTTTTTAACTCTAAAGCCTTCGTACTAGACAATACTTAAAAAACAGCCCTTGTGCCCATTATGAGGGTAGAAGGCTATATATATATCAAAGCTACTTCTCTGCTCTGTAAAAATGTGTTAAGATGAATGGGAAAGTACAATTAGAAAGCAAGGAAACCTTAAAAACTTTAGAAGGTGATCTGAAAGTTTATTATCCCGTTACTTTTAAAGGTGGGAAGTAATATTGCTTTTTTTTTTTCTTATTTAAGAAAACTGTAGAAGCCATCTTCTTGAATATGTTAACAAAAATAGTGAATGGGGGCCAGCGCAAAAGTCCCACTTTCAACAACGTTTAGAAAAAGTTTCTTAAAAGCAACACATAATTTTTAAAAATACACCTTTCATCTAATATATTTTAATACTTCATTTTAACTTTAAAGCAAGTTTATTAAATTGTTTATTTGAGCAAAGACCTTTTCAATTAAACTAATTAATAAATTTTGCCTTTTTACTGTTTTTTGTGAAAATCTCTTTAATTTTTGTAGTAATTTTTAGTTTTCGAAATTTATCGTTCCTTGCATTTAAAGGTCATAGAGCCTTTGAAGTTTGTAAAGAGGCTTTTTTTGCCTAAATTTAAAGGTTTTCCTTGGCTAGAAATGGTGATGTCACTCTTTATAGGCTAACTCTTTCAAGGAAGGTTGTATGAACTTTAAGCAGCCGAATGGGTGTTTACCTCCTACGGTGCGAAAACCAAAAAAAATAATCTATAGTGTTCTATATGTAACTATGGTTTTTACAACATAAATACAATTATAATCTACATTATATATAAAACACCCAAATATACAAAGTTAGATTAAAAAAAGTATGGGGGACTGTTCTTTCCTCAATGCCACTTATTGATAAATATTTAGATAACCACCAATCATTGCGTCTTGTTAAGCTTAGTAAATTGAAATTGTTTTTAGTACTGCATTGTAAGCCACAAGAGTCAAAGCCCGAAGACCTCTTACATGGAAGCTAGGTGGTTTAACTTAACCCTGTTGCTTATAGCTTATTTTTGATTATTTTATTATTTAAACTGTGTTTAGTACATAGCGGTCCTTGGTTAGATAAGCTGTTAAACTACTAATTTATAGACATAGATAGCTCATTCTTATATTTTTGACAATTACTAACAGGCCTTAATAAACAAATTAATCAAAGCATTCTTTTCAACATTAGCTTTTTACCGGTTTGCAAACAAATTAAAACGTAGACCTTGTTAAAAGAAATTTAAAATGTCATGCTGTTGCTGATTTATACGTGAACGGTGGACTTCACCGTCCAAAAATATTTGGCACATTTTCATTTTCTATAATTTAATAACAATTTAAAATGATTCGAAAAATAAAAATGACCAGATTGAATAATAAGTCCTTTTTAGAACTTTCAAGTTTATTATCGAAGAGGAGTGGTAATAACTTAAATGAGCTTTGCTAGAGACACAGAAGATAATTATCACCCGGTACATTGACTTTGTACGATATCTTTATAAAATCCTGTATATAAAAAGTGGGCGTCCGCTAATTGTTGTATTGGGAAAGCTAACCTTGAAAGGCAATAAAAAAAGATGGCAGGAAGTATTTTAGGGTGACGCAACCAACTTACTTTTGAGAAAGAAATAGAATTAAAATTTTAAACTGGAGGAAAAACTCTCTATAAAGCTGAAGAGCTGACAAACATGCGTAGTTGCAAAAATAATCTGCGTTTTTTAAACGTGTTACTGCAGTTTGTTAAACGCGAAAGGGTCTTCTTTTAATCATGGCCCTCCCACAGTGCTAATAATTTAAATTACACTTAAAAAATGTTATTGAGTTTAATTAATAATTTAGCTAGCTTTGAAATTGCAATAAAACTAGTAAAATTAATTGTTTTATAAACAAATGATTCACGACGTATTTAAAAATCAAGTAAAGAACTCCAAGTTTTAAAGTAATATTAAAAACCTTAATTTTACAAATCAATTCCAACTAAAAAAATGTTTACAAAACGATATTCATAAAAATTCTTAACCTCTAAGCTATTAAATAAATAATTCAGCTTTCTACATTTTAATTACCTGGTAGAGCTTCTATTTTAATAAAGTAAAATATCATTAAGAAAATTTGTAAGTATCATTCAATATATGGTTTCCTAACTGCTAATTAATATAATCATATAATACTGTTAAAAGCCAAAAGTAATAATATTTCGAATGCTAACTTTTATATTAACTTACTGTTGCCTGATTAATATACTATACTGTTATACTAAATAAACTTTGAATTCAAAAAGTTTAATTTAGCGAAAATATTTGTTATTTAACTATAATTTTTTAGATCAATACACGTAACATATTAATGAGCGACATAGTAGTAGGTGAAAATACTCAAATATTTTTTAAAAATTAACTTTATGTTTTTTTGATCATTTGTAAACTTTGATAAATATACGCCAGAAAAATTTAATAACTTATTTCGTAGGTAAATTATTACATAATTTACTGATGGCTTTGATAGCATGCCAAATTTGGGCAATGAATTTTTTTTATAACTTGGAAAGCACTTAAGCAGAATATCTTGTACCTCGTGATCTTATAAGCATACGACAAAGTAGTAAATAGAGAAAGAGTTAAAGACATGGTGTTTGTATGAAATTTCGTTTTTAACACGTAGAAACAAGCATTTCGTTAAAGAAGTTACGTTACAAGTAAGAAGCACTACCTTTTTAAGTATAAAACTAAAGTGTTTTTTGGCTAATTGGAGTATTGTAAATCAGGTAAATAAAATTAAAAATACTAGCGAGGGCACTATTTTTTTCTTTTATATAAAAACACAGTGATAACTATTAAATTTAATAAGCTAACATATAGCTAGAGCATCTACAAAGACTTAACCTCGACTCATGACAATACTAACCTTTTTCTTAAACCTTTTTAAAATGTTTTATTACATATCTTTCATCTCTGTCTAAAACATAAGTCTTGTGTTAAAAAATAAAAGATAATTTATAAGATAGCGTAATGTGACTAACTATTTTTTATATAGCATTATCTGTTGCTTAACAAACGCTTTTATTTTTTATATGCTTTATTGGGTTGTAATTTATTTACTAATAGGTGTATAAATACTGAATCAAATTACTATATTATTATATTAATACAAAATAACTAGCAAAGCACATTATCCGCTTACAACTCATAGAAATCGCTTTCGGTCTTTATATTCTATCTTCTAGAATATAAATTAGTTTCATAACACTCAAATATTTATATAAAGACGCTAAAGGTTGTACTTAAATATTGTTGGAGAAAGGTTGTAGCGCTCTACAAAGATAATTAGAAAAAATATTAATAAAATTTCATAATACCAAGACTTTAAAAAATTTTAGTGACATCAAAATAAGAGCTTGTAAAAAAGAGGGGAGAAGATAGGGCTTGTAGACAAGGGTGACAAATACAAAGCTATACAGCTTTTAGGCTGAAGAGAGCTCTAATAGGAAATACAAATTTGACTAAATATTTAAATTTTATTAAACGAAAACTTAAAACTTAATAGGTAGAAAAGAAACTTTTGATTTAAAGAAGTTAACAGAAGCCTGTCCTTTTCGCTGTATTAGCGTGATTATTGGAATATGTTAATTATTAAAGCACTGTGTAAGAATTATGTTTATTTAACGAATTAAAGTGAAGTTATCAGGTTGGAGGTTAAAATTATGTAAGTAATGTTGCATCATTTTTGGGGGAGTGCTTTGCAATGTTGCGTTATTTACAAAGCTGTGGAAAATATTAAGATCATTTATAAAAGAAAAGTGAAGACAAGACTGAAAAGCATTTAACCCTAGCCACAACCGACTCTAGTTTATTCGGGCTGCTAAGGACATGTCCTTGTCAGTCACTTGGCTCCTTTGTTTACTTAGTTCATTTTTTTGTAATGACTCACCCCAAGTTGTAATTTTGCTTTACCTACAATTATAGTCTGTTTAAATTTCGTACGTTTAGGTGCTGCCTAGTACCTCAAACAAGGTTCCTAGTGGTATATGTGATATAGTAAGCTCTGAGTCCGGTTATTTTTTTTTTGAAAACGATAAGAAATACTTCTACTGGTTTTTTGAAAGCCGTAACGATCCACATAACGACCCAGGCATTGTTTTTATACTTGTAGTACAAGCTATACATTTCGCTATGGAGCCTACTTTCCTTGCTCAGTTGTGCTATGGTTAAATGGAGGCCCTGGTTGTAGCTCTGAAATAGGCTTGTTTTATGGAAATGGGCCATGCAAGTTGGAAGCAAATAACAAGACTACCAAAGTTAATCCATTCTCTTGGAATAACAGAGCTTCCGTTATATATCTCGATCAACCTACTGGAGTCGGCTTTTCTAAAGGTTCAAAAGTTATAATTTGTAAGTATTAAGCGTTAACATAGAACTTTAATAACAGGTAGCGTCGATGAGCGATCTGCCCTTGAAATTAAAAGCCAGATTTTATTATTTATAAAGGAATTTTATGAACGAAAACCTCATCTTTTGAAGAATAAATTTTTTGTCGCTGGAGAAAGTTACGCTGGCCACACCCTCCCTAATATTGCGAGGGCTATTCTTGATAATAATGCAATTCAGAATACAAAGATTAATTTAAAAGGCATAGAAAACTTGTATTTACTAATAAGTTGGGGTAATTTTTTAACTAGGAATCGCTATTGGCAACGGATTACTAGATCCCTTCTTCCAGTACAAAAATTATTGTGAATACGCATTAAATAACCATTATCGGTGACCCCTAATAAACTTCCTTGTTAACGTTTTTATTTTGTTTACTATCTTTTCTATTATGTATTGAGGTCACTTATTTCAAGAGAAGAGTATGTACGGGTCCTGTATAAGACCTGGCTAGAATGCCTTTATAATTTGTATAGTTGCGCAAGCGATCGTAAGAATGAAACTTTGTGTAATTATTTTTACATTTTTAACATAAAAAAAACTATTTTCCCTTGATTTATTAACGAATTGTTAAAAAAAGGTCTTTCAGCTTTTTTTAGTTGCGAGGCATTGGTTACTGACTGCTCTCCCGAGATAAAGAAAGGTTTTATTTTAATTCTTCTGTTTCAAAGATTAAGAATAGGATTTTTTTTTCCTTTTCATTTCCAGTTTTTATAATTTTGCTTTTTCTTAAAAGTTAATCAATTATTTTTACGTTAAGCTTTTATTTAATAGAGGTGTTGTTGTTTTTCTTTTGTATATATAGAATTTTTACTAAAAATAGTAACTTCTTGCCAGTGGTATTAATGTTGAAGTAAAGAAAACTCTTTTATATTACCTAATCATTAGTTTATTGTGGATTCGCGACATACTTTTATTGAAACGTGCACCTTTTTGTATAAAGTTTTGGTGGGTTAGACAACCCCTTTCCTCCATTCATTTTATAAGCACCCGTCTTATTTATTTAATAACTATTTACGTAATTTTTTATAAAGCATTTATATTTAATTTCATGGTGCCCTATGAGAGGCCTAACTTCAAGTACTAGAGATTATGTAGATATTATATTATTAATTATTTTATTTTTTGAAATCTTGCGATAATATCGTTCGCCTTGACTTATAGATTGCCTATTATGTATTTTTGAAAATAACTTTTAATTTGCAGAAAACACAAGCGTGTATAATATAAAAAAAAAGTGCAACACTCCTCCTTTGTGCTACGACTTTTCCGGTGTAGAAGTTTTTCTTGGTCAGCCTTCAGTGAGAAAAGCTTTAGGAGTGGACGACGATACGACCTGGAATTTATGTAATAAACGAGTTTATTCCAACTTTCTGGTGGAGTTAACTCGGAACTACGCTAGCGTTGTTGAGGTGGTGACGCTTTATCTTATATAGCTTTTTTTTGGCGTATTTAGTTTTTAAATTTTTTAATGATTAAAAACCAACCTTTTTAGTTATACTCGTTGTGAAATTATATATTCATTTATATATATTTTTTTTTTGACGCTTATAAAATTCATCTTTTGTTCTTTCTATATTAAAAATTTTATTTTAATAACTTTTAGAGTATACTTGAAGATAACGTTCTTGTGTTAAACTATGCCGGTGACTTAGATTATATTTGCAACTGGATGGGTAAAATTTTTATTATATTATTTGCGGTAATAAATTTGGTTATTTTGTTTTTTATTTACTCTGAGTTTTTTTAATTTACTGTTATGCTTTAGGAAATAAAGAATGGGCCGAGAATCTTAATTGGCGCTACGCAGCTCACTATAGCTCTTCTCCTCTTAAGCCTTGGAGTGGAGATGGAGGAACCGTGAAGGGGGAAATTAAAAGAGCAGAAAATCTAATCTTTTTAAGAATTTTTAATTCCGGCCATATGGTTTTTTTATATAACACTATACACCTTATAGTTAGTAGTACGACGCTTTCAAACTTCCGTAGGTCCCGATGGATCAGCCAGAAGTTGCTTTATTAATGTTTAATCAATTTATGGAAAACACTTTAAACTATGACTAATTATAATAAAGCTTTTTAATACTTATTTATTTTACCATTTTAAAAGTTGAGAGTAATATTAAACTCTTTTTCGCGGCGTTATTAGAATTTTCTTCATCGTTGATTCTATTTTTAATTTTTACTACGCATTTGTATAAAGTACAGAAGCCACAAAGCGTTTAAAGCTAGTTTATTAATTAATAAAAATTCATGTAAGTTAAGTTGAAAACTTAAGCTTGCCAAGCACCACCCATTGAAATTATTTTACTGTTACTAAATATAAGTTTTTATGGAGGTCTATATTATTAGAGCAGTATCGACTAGCACATAACGTTAAAATAAAAATTAAAGCATCTAGTAGAAGAGAATCTTTTTAGAAATAGTTGTTCAGTAGATAAGATTTTAATTTTTTCTTAAAAGTTAAAATAATTCTGTAATGCTTCAAAAGGGTAGAGCTTACAAAACTATATATATATGAAATTGTGAAATTTTATAGCGTTGTTATAAGTGTTAAACATGGTCTCCTAGTGCTTATATATATTTGTAAGAACTTGGAGAGAAAATCACCAACTTTATTAAATTTGTTTTACCTTTCAATACTTTTATGAGGGGCTGCAAAGAAACTTTGCTAAACAGCGGTAAAGCAAAGAGCGCCGTATGAAGAGATACGTGTATAGTATTAAACACATATAACTATAAAATAGTATTTATGAAGTATTGTGAAGTAAAGTGGTTCTAATATTTTTTCAGTAGAGGTTATCAAAAATGTTGGAAATTGTTCTGGATTGGAAGTCATATAAAAAGAACTCTTAAAAATTGTCTCTCAAATTTCCAGTCTATGCAACCTCAAAGCTGCGATTATAAGTTTCAAGTTATTTATTAAGTACAAATTACTTCCGTAACTAAAGTTTACTTTTTACATTGTAGTTTACCAAAGATGTTTTCTAATTTTTCGTATTTTAGTAAAAAAAAAAAAATGGCTACATTTTATAAAGGAAGAACTTTCACTTTAATATTTTGAAGGAGTCTTTGTAGTCACTATGAAATTAGTCGAGGTGCTCTACAATTTTTATGGAAGTTTTTTTTAAAGCGCTTATAGAAGTTCTAACTTAAGAAAAATTGAACTAAGAATTGTTTGAAAGCACCAAGATACGCCTTAAGTTTGTGCTTTTAATATTAAAATAAATTGAAGTACCATATTACAAACATTTATTTCACTAATATTCACTAAGATAAAGCAGCTTTAAAAAGTTTAGACCGTCATTCTTCATACCACTACAGTTTTTTATTTGTTAAACGACCTAACAATTACATGGTATTACGTCAGATCTACTAAAGTTTCCTTCCTCCACTCAGCTATCTTATTACACCTAAATTTTAGTAATATAGCAACCTACTACAGACCTTTTTTCTTTAAGGATCTTTTTCTCTTATTCTTAATAGCACGAGTTAGATGAAAGATGCTTAATGCCAATAGAATGACTGTCAACTTGGTCTTTGATACTTTGGTACTCAGCTATATCATTCATTCTTTTGTTAAAACGTATGCTTAACTTACTCTGGAAGCAACTTAATTCAATTACTACTGCACTGGTCTAGGTAAACTTTACCATACAAAATATTATAGTCTTGAAAATTAGCTACTAACAAGTTTAAACTTATTCTAACAACTTAACCCGATAAATCAGATTAATTTATTAATTAAATTATTTTAACGAAATATTATTTAATAACTTTTTTTAGGGAGGAAAACGTAAATAAGTTGTAATAAATTTAATTTAACTCCCTTCTGGAGCACCAGCAGGTGTTAGTTTGTTAACTCCCAATTTTTTAAGTATTATTTTTAATTTTTCCAAGGGGAGCTTTTGTAGCCGCTATAATAAAAGTGGGTAACAATTAAGAACTTACGCTTATTTCGTAGTTTATTCAGAAAAAATTGTCTGCAGTGCCCTTAATCTTTTATAAAATATATTTATAAACAATTTTTTTCCTACTTGAAGCCGGGAGTAGCGAATATATTATCGTATAAAATTATTATTTAACTTTTACCAATATAATAGTTACTTTATTAGCTCGCGTAATTACAACGTCCTCCCCCCACGTAGTATTTTCGTTCCGCTAATTATCTTGCTATTTTTCCCCTTCATCTACATACAGTAACTTCGCTTACTGAACTATGGTTTCACTACGCCTATTTTCGTAATTACCACTGAGTAGACTACTGTCAACTTATCAAAGTTTGTTGAAATTATTTTTTCTAATATGGGATATACGTTTACTTTTCGTTAAATTACACATGAAGGCGTCTAATTTCAACTTATAATTGCCAAAGTAAACTAGGGAGAGAATGCCTATGCAACTTTATGTCAGATTGATTGTGCCCCTCTGAAGTTAGATCATATACAAAATCCACGTAGGCCTAAACTAGCTAAAATTATATTGCTTTATAATATAATGTTATATAAATTCTAATCATGGCCTAAATTCACCGAGTTATTTTTTGGCAGCCTCAAAAACGCCAAGTATCAAGTCACACATAAGTCGTACGTCGTAATGCAGCAATTTTGGGTTAATCTATAAAACAATATACACATTCACACCCTTTTGACTACTGACTCCCCCGCCTAACCGTATCTTAAACAGTTAGCAGTTTTGCTACTTTCAACCCTACAGGCCTAAAACAAGGTCTCTGAATTGTTTTTTAGACGACCAAGAGATACCCCCCTCCGGTCCTCTTGATAAAAAGAGCCTCTCATAAAATAACTGAACAAAAATTTGTTTTTTTATTTGATCTGATACGCAGATTTAAGATGATCTATAGATACTTTAATTCTTTGGGGCTAAAATTCATAGTGAGGATAAAACGCATTAGATTCATAAACGTATCTAATTTAGCTGCGTAATTTTAGTAAATCATACCTTCAATATATAAATTCCTGTTCTTCCTAGCCTTTTTAAGATTACGTTATTTACTTGAGAAGCAGATGCTTTTTTAAAGGGGCTGTAAACGTTATCACTTTCTTTTATACTAAAATTTCGGATAGCAGTCAGTTTTACATTTTCTTTACTAGGTTACTTTAAAGTTTTCAACACTGCAGATGTGTATGTCGCCCTCTTTTAAATGTTAGTTCAGCCTCTCCTATCTCGTAGATCTTACGGTTAATCTATAGCTCTGAATAAGGGTAATAGTAGTAGAAGGATAACAGTTTATCATACTGTCCCATACTCTTTTAAATATGAAAGCTACCTTTGGAGTACGCTCTACAGACATATATATGGGCCGCAAATAAATTCCTAAATCTACCACTCATATATGGTAACTTTAATGGCCCCTCGTGAACGTTTATGGTCCAAAGATGCTTGTAAGCTTTCCCCTGTGATTATAATAATCACAAGAGTTTATCTGAGACCATGGTTTTCTAATGTAAAAACCTTTGGAGAAGGTTAATGACGTTTGCGACAACTTAAAGTACAAAGTACAAAAATGTAACCTTATTCTGGTGGTAGCGAATTCTTTGGGGGCCCGTTAGAAACTACGATTGCCTTCATACTTAACAGTTTCGCAGATGCCAGCATAATTTTTCTTCTTTCTTTTTTTAATTTAACCGTTAAAATAATGATCTTTTCAAGTTACGCAGTTCAACTATTATTTCGTTAAAAATTTTATAAATCTTATCCTTTAATGATACGAACTCGTAAACGTTTTCAAATAAAACTTTTATATAACAATGAACAAGAGTTTGTTTTTGTTTTATTACTTATAAAAACTGTAAATTTCTCCCTTATATTTGTATAATATATATATATTAGTCTTAAATGTTACCAGCCGAAACATTTTATGAAAAGACGTTGGCGTTAAATATATATTTGTAGAGACTTCTCTTCAGTTACGAGCTTAATATTATAACTTTCGGCTATAAGTTAGTAGGAATATTGCGCCAAATAACTGAATCTAATTTTTTAATTTTGTATGTATACGAACATCTAATTTTATTAAAAAATATTATAAATTTAAATATGTGCAATATAAATTAAAGAAAAAGTTAGTCTATACTTTTATATTAGAGTTTTTTTATGAGCCATCATGGCTTAAGAGATTTTAAAAAGATGATTGTTGACTAAAATTATATTATACTATTTATTGGCATGCGCCGACTGTTGATTAGTGCAATCTTCTGTCGGGGGCGAGGGACTGGTCTTCCTCGGAGCCACTCCCTCATGACATCTAGTATATGTTCGTAATTTTTTTTTTACCGCAATGGGGGTTAAAACCCTTTTAGCTGCTTATAGGTCATCTGACTCTTCGCAGTAGAGTTAGCTCTCTAAGTGGCAACCCCATTTTAAGCCTCGAGAAACCCTCCAAGCAAGCCATGGCATATTTATGTAAGCACGTGCTAAGTTTTTAGTGTAATGACCCCATACTACTAGCATTAATTAAAAGCCTATTTAGTTTCTCATAATGGATACTTGTTGTCTTTTTTAAATATACAATTATTAAAAGTTTGAACTATGGGAGTATTAAAGCATATATACATATAATTTATAACTAATAAAGGTATACGCATTTGCGTTCGTTACGGTGTGCCATTTTTGTATAAGGCATAATTATATAAGGATAATATGAAGAAAGCTTGCAGTCAGATATAAATTACCTGAAATTATAAAGTTACTTCGTCTGCTGGTAGGGGTTAAATTCAAGTTTAATCTAGATTTTGATTTCTATAACTTTTAAACATTTCTAGATAAAAAAAGTCTAAAAAACAATTTTTTACGCGGATATCCTGCAAGTGTACTTTCAATTATTAAAATAGTAACTAACAAAGCTAAAATTGTAATTTTGTAAAACAGTTTTTTCTTGTTCAAGCAAAGATATTTAGTTATACAATTAGAAAACGTGGAGCGCATCTTTATTTAAGGGTAGCCAATCCACACCAGTCATATCAAAGAGAATTTGGTTTTATACGGGAGGTCAAAATATAAAAATACGGAAACACCAGCCTTATTGTACATGACACGCAAAGTGAGCGGGTTTGTGGGGAAAATGTCTTACTATTGCAGCTATTTTTATTGTGCAGTGTGTTAGTCTATGTTTATTAGTAATTTTTTCCTATTTATTCGCCATCTACTTTCTAAATTATGAAATTTTAAATTAGGTGACTGAAAAGTACGATAAAAATAAAATGACGTGCCCAATCCGGTTAGAGCCCGCTACAAGTCTAAATTAATCGAAGAGAGCGTTACTATAAAGTTTATATAACCCTTTTTAAAACCCGATGAATCACTTCCTTTAAACTAAATTAATATTTCGGACGTTATTTAATAAAATTTTTTTTATTACCCTCGCCACTCAAACAATACGCTCCTGTTTATTCCTGACTTTTGGCAAACTCAACCGCTTGTTTAAAAAAACGAATAGCGTTTTACCTTGTTAAACTTCCAAAATATATAATTCTGAAGGGCCTTTATAAATATGAAAGACGTCTGTAGTCTCATATTTATTTGTAAGAGATATAGCTTTATTTGTAATAACGCTTTATCACCATCTTCTTCCACTAGCCCGTTGGCAATTGCTATAATTAAGGTCATAAATCGGGTTAGCAAACCTAAACGTTCTTTAAAACTCATTAGGGTTTTGTTAAGGGCTTTTATTACTAAAAAGATAATATTAAATTTGTTATAATAAGTGATTTCTACTTAACTATTTAACTAAACTCTTACACTTTAATTAACTCTCAGAGCGGCGCTACAAACATAACCAAAATACCGGTGCCGTCAAAACAAAAAGGTTTAATAAAATTTTACAAAGGCCTTTTCGCGCAGATTTCCGTCTTTTTTAAACTGGATAAGCTTTTTCGAAATCAACGTTTTCTAAAATAAGTGGCTAAAAATTCTGTAAATCCATAGTATAGAGGACAAGCTGGGCTAAGAAAACAATCTTCAGCGACAAGATTATATCTTAAACTTAAGTCCTTCTTGTGACATTCTCTTAGCAAAAAGGAATTACGCAGTACTATTAATTAAGGTTCAAAAACACATATGCACTGCAGGACAGATCTTCGGCTTGTTATATTAATTATATATTTTTTATTACACAATCATTCAGTATTACCTTAAAAATTATTTTTCACAAATACCATCCCTCCATCCCCTACAACGATCTTCAATTGCAACTCCTTTTAACACTTTATCAACGTGTTCCCCGCAACCCACCCAAGTGGCCTTTCCACAGTCAAGGCATTTAACTTGTTTGCACATCTGATAAAGAGTTTATAACTATTTAGTCACTAAATTAAAATTTTGTAATAACGTAACTTTAACGGTTCTCCTACTTGCGTAACTTAAATAAATATTAGTTTGTAAGAAAACTATTTTAAAAGAAAGAGTAATAAATATAAATCTTGAAAGTTGTTAACTTTCTGAAAAATAACTGCTTTCATCCGCTAACCACTATTTAAAGAAAATTTTTACTAAGACATACTAGTTACAACAAGTATGTCTATAAATAAAAAGTGGTTAAAACATATTAGGACATATATTACATAATTTTAACAGTTTCGGAGGTTTTATAAAAAATTATATAAGATGGTTTTACGTAACAAACAAAATGACACAAAGCAACCATATATTAAGCGACCTTCACCACCTCAGACTCACCAGCAGCTTTGGAGCTATTGCATGGTTTAAAAATTATAGCGAATTTAAGTAATTACTACCTTACCAATAAATGCTACGATCAAGCATGCACAACCAGCTTTGTTTAATTTGGTCGAATTATAGTTTAAAAAAAAAGTTTGATAAGACTATTAAAAAGTAGGTTTTACGTATGAACATTTCTTTCCAATTTTTTTTTGAATGGCAGATTTGTATATATAAAGTGTAAATTTAAAAAAATAACAGTTCCCTGTTATAAATTTATAAAAAAAGTTTATAACAGTCATTAGAAAGCAAAAAAGAGAGAAAGTCCTTTAACAGATATAGGTATAAAGCAGGATATTAATGCTAACGAACTCAAAAGCGTTCGGCCAGCGGAACTAAGTTTTCACTTGTTTTTTTATCGTTAAAAACTTAAATTTAAACGCTGTTTAGGTGGGTTTTTCATGCTGTTTCCATCTTTTCTTTTACTTTTTCTTGTTTACTTTCATGTGAAAAAGTTGTTTGTCTGGTGCTAGTCTTTTAGAGGTTATCGTTGACACAAACAACTAAGCAACCTTAATAGCTTCATTAAGCATCATTGGAAAAGGAAGCTCAACAAGAAGTAAGAAACTAAAAATATTTGGCAAATCCGCTATCCACCATCTTATCTCATTAATTACTCTTGCTATAGCAATGAGTCCGTAATTCAAATTATAAATACATAATTCAAATTATAAATACATAACTTAGTATTTTTATTTAATTTTTTTTACTGATTTAAAGGAATATTCGATTACAAAGGAGCACAAAGGTCATCGGTCTGTTGAGTACATAAGGATATTAAGTTTTATACAGGCAACGCAAAATTTCTTATTTTGTAAAAAAACGGCATCCAAACATAAATTACATTGTTATTCTGAACATTTTCAGATGGGTATTTTGCTTCTCGTAATGAATAATAATATGTAATTGAATGCTTATTTTAAAAAAAAGGTGACAACAAAAAATCCTTTTATTTATATGTCTGCTCAGTGAGGTACGAGTGAATTTCTTTTTTTTTTATCAGCTAGGAACAAAGTCAACTATGAAGCAGGTGGTAATCTTTTAAGTCCGATCGTTGAAAGGGGCTCAGTTCACTTAAGTATTTTTATTGAAAACCCGTTATTAAAATTTATATAAATTAAGTATATTTAAATTTTTATGCACATTATATTTGTTTAAAAAAAAAGTAACTTTATATACAAAGTTTAAATATTAAGAAGGTGACAGTAATGAAGTGAGAAGGCAACCCTGTGCAAGGCTGCACAAGGGCTTGTTTGCACTTGGGTCCATTCGCGAACTGGGCGTTTTACGAATTAGCTATGTCCTCTAAGAAAAGTTTTTTAATTAGATTAGTTAACTTTTAAAACTAAAAGGAGAATTAACTTATTTTAATAAAAAAGAATTATAAGTATGAATAGAGACGTTATAAACTTAACTCGTCTAGCAAATAGTTTATCGAAGCTAGCCTCTACTGAAAAACCTGTTTATTCTACAAATTTAAAACTCGAAAAAGTATACATAGAAACCTGTCTTTTTTTACTTTAAAGAAAACTCAATATAATGACTTTCTTGTTAGTTATCGTTATTGTGGGGAATTAATTATGTAACTACTCTTAGTATTTGGAATCTTACTACTTACTGTTAGATTCCCTAAGAAACCGCGCGTAAGTCTTTCCATTTCATTTTACTTTTAATTAACTTTTGCATCACAATTCTAAGCCCTTCAGCCGTTGACTTTGCGGAGTTTCATCGTAAAGCTTTGCATTTCGAAAAGATTTTAGAAACTAATAAAGCTAAGGTTGTTAGCTTAGTATTATAGTTAACCTTTTGAACTAGTTTAAAATTTATATAATTTTATGATATCAACCTTATAAAAATTAGATGATAAATTTTTTTTTTAAAAAGAATAAACCAATTGAAGCTTAAGTAGTTATATTTTACTAAGTTAATTTTGTACTCATTTCAAATATAGAATTTTAATTATTTTTTTAAAACCTTTTTAACTTGCCAAAAATAAATTAAATAATATTTTGTAGACTTTTCTTAATGTGAACTTTATAGCAGGATCTTCTATCGAAAGATCTTTTGTATAATAAAAAAAATGCTTTTGATCTTTTAATTGTTCGCACTGCTAATCCTTCTGGTATATACATAGTAAAACTATTACTTTAAATAATAGAAAATAACTTTCATTATAATTTTTACTTTTAAGTGAATTATAATATTAGTTTGTATAGAAAAAAAAATAATTATGCAAAATAAAACAATTTTTAATTTTGGCATTATATTTTTTTAAATAGAAACGCCGGAGGAAGTGCAAGTACGTCAGCGTAGTAAAAATGATCTTTTTATAGAATCAAAGAAACTTCTTCTCAAAAAAGTAATTTTTTGGAATTATTTTTAATCAAACAATTTATTAATTTAAATTTTTTGTTTATTTTATTCTTAAATACTTCAAATATTTTTATTTTTATTTAAAAGTTTTCTTTTATTTTTATTAATAATAAAACTTTTTTCATATTTTTATTAAAAATAAGTATTAATTTTACAGATAATATTTTTTTTTAATATTTTTTATTATTATTTATTATTTTTAGTACTATTTATAGTATTTTAAGGATATTTTTATAAACATTTATATAAGTGATTTCTGTTTTAATTAAAAATTAAAATTTAGTTAGTTTTTTAATATAATTTATTTTTTAAAAATAATTTATTAGAATTAAACAATTATATTATTTAGAATACAAAAGTTTTATTTTGATAATTTTTTAAAAATTATATTTATAATAATAAAATTTAATAATGCAATCTTTTTATAAATGTTTTTTTACTTTTAACAATTAAATTTTTTACTTATTTTTATATTTTTAAAAACTTTATTAAACCAAATTCAAAAATTTTATAAATATTTTTTATATTTCACTATTTATTAAAAAATTGTTTTTATCGACCTTGAAAGTTAAACAATATTTTATAAATTATTTCTGGTTTTCATATTTTTATATATTTTTTAAATTAAAAAAATTATAATTTTTTTTTTTTAAAAAAAGAGTAAAAATTATAAAAACTTTACTATTAATAGCCAAATGAAACGGAGAGTTTTGATAATACTCACAAAGAAACTTTTGAAAAACAAATGGAAAGAGAAAGAAGTGAACAAGAAATGATTGCTCGTGAAATGCTGGAAATGACTGGATTAGTAAAACTTCTATTATATTTATATAATGTTTATAATATTTTTTTTTTACTTTTCTATATGCTTTTTTATATATATAAAAATTTATATTTTTATTAAATTTCTTTACATCTTTTTCAAACTTGTTTAATATAATACTTTTTATATATTTATTTTTATTATAATTATAAGAATAACATAATTTTTATTATCTTTTATGTTTACTAATAAAATATTAATAAATATATTTTTTTAATTTTTCTTATATATTTAATATATAAAGTTTTACTTTAATGTTATTAAAAATAATACGAATTTTATATTATTTATTATAAACTTTTTTTAAAAAAAAAATTTTATATAAAAAATTATATATAAAAGTTGTTAGTAATAATAAAAATATTAAAAAAATAAAATATAAAAAATATTCTGTTACGTTTTTACTAAGTATATTTTTTTATTATTATTAAACTTTTTTATTATTATATATAAATATTAATAGTTTATATTATTACAAAATATTTATTAACTGTTATTTATTTTATTACATACAATAAAATATTTTCATATGTATAAAAGCTTTTTAATTTTTATTGTATATAATAATTTTTATATAAACATTTTCTTTTTGATATATCTTTTTTATTAATATAATGAAAATTTATTCTTCTTTTTCTTTATAATAAAGATAAAAATTATACTATTTTTATTTTTCTATTACCTTTATAATAAAATATAATTTTTAACTAAAAGTTCAAGCAACAAGCAGAGAATACTCAAAGCATATTAAAAAGTGATACGCAGGTTTTGCCTTATTATTTTTTATTAAATATTTTGAATATTTACTTGTAATGAATATTTTTTTTTTATAAATAGTAATAATATATATATATTGTAATAAAAATTAAAAAATATATTAAAAAAAATAATCATAACTACTATAATAATTATATTTTTTAATATTTACTTGTTAGGAGTATTTTTTATTATATATATAATTTTGTTTTAAGAAAATTATTAATAATAAAAAAATATATTCTAAAGTATTTTTTCTTATTATTAATAAAAAGATTTTAAAAAGTTTTACTTATTAAAAAATTCTATATTCTTATTTTACAGTTTACTTTTGGAATTACTAAAATAGAAAACTGATTATAAAAAGTTTTATATATTAATTTTATTAAATTTTATAAGTCATTTTCGTTGAACGAACTAATAATTATAATTAGATAAAATCCTTTTTAAAAGATGAAATTTTATTAATAATCCTCTTGAGAGCATCTCTAAAATCTATTGCAATTTTTTTGTTAAGCGTTCGGTTAAATTAATAAGTTAAAACTTTTATTTAAAAAAACTTCCCTCCCGCTTGAAATTAGATGCCAATTTGTTAAGCGCGCAATCAGTTTTATAACTGAATTTCTTTAGTCCTCGTTGAATTATTGGAAAAACAGAAAATTTAATTTTGAATCTTTTTCAAAAAAAGAATTGCCACCTACCGATCAATTTAAAATTTCTACGCAAATTTGTTAGCTTATAACTGAAGTAATAGTAATTTTAAAAAGTCTATTAAAAGAACTTTTCTTCTAAAATTTCACTCAGCTCTGTTGAGCGCTTCATCCAGTTCATAAATCATTACAAAACTTCATTTTTAATTTTTTAGTTATTTAATTTGAAGAACAGAAAATAAATTAAAACATTAATTGATTATTTAAATTCACTTACTTATCCAATTATAATTATAACGCAATTTTGTTTAGCGCTTAACTAAAATAATAAAAAAAAGTACTTCAATAAAACTTTTTTTAAAAGTGCGCCTCATCAATTTTTTTTCTTTTGGCTTCAGTTTTCCTCAAATAATAAAGTCTATTATAAAAAAATTTAAATTAAATTTTATAAATTTAAAAATAGATTTTTTTAAGTATCGTATAATAAATTTAATGAATTAGAATTTCTTAATCTGTAAAAGTTTTCATAAAATTTTCCAGCAAAAGTATTATTTTACTAGGAATTTATTTATAAAATTTTAAAGCGCATTATTAATACTTTCAGCACTTTGTCCCTTTTTAGAGATTTTGTCTAGTAAATTTCAATTGACGTCTTTATACGATAATTTTTATAATTATTTTACTACTGTCACGTGGTTTTTCTATATTATTCCTATAAATTTTATTTTTTTATTATCCAAATTAGATATTTAACTTTTTTTCAAATTTAATTTCTTAATTTTTTTTTATAAAATGTTCCTAATCTCAATTTCTATGCTTAAAAATACCAAAGTTATAGTTTTTTTTTGCTAGCTTTGTAAATTAAATTATTAATAGCATTTTTAAATCGAATTTTATTCCAAGAGACTTTTTATTTTTCACTTTTAGTTATAATTTGAGTAATAACTTTCTTTTAATTTTAACAGTTTTTGGAAAACATTTTAAAATTATCCACGCAAAATGTAGAAAAACTTGAACGCGTGAATGAAAAACTAAAAAAGCATAATGAAATTTACAAGTCGTGGTGTATATTTGCCTTTCTTAGTATAGTCACTTCTATCTTCTTCGCAATGATTGTCATCATCAAACTTTTTCCAAAAATATAATTTAGTTCTTAATAAAAACGTTAAAAAATTCAAAAATATAAAATTAATTAAAGTTTTACTAAAAGAATTAAAAAGCTCCGGAAAGTAAAAATCTCAATTTTATCTAAATTTTAGTTGTCATTTCCTTTTTCTTCCTGATGACTAATATAAAAATTCAAAATAGATATAATGAATTTAGTAATTTTTATCATAAAAATCTCGAAATTTTTAAAACCATTAGATTTAATTTTTAGGTTTAGTTTTTTCCATTATCGCCCTAAAATGTGCTGAAACTTTTTACGAAATATAATGTTTAAATTTTGTTCTTATAAAAAAAAACTTTGAAAAATATAAACTTAAATAAAAAATTAAAGTTTTATTAAAAAGGGTAAACCTCTTTAGACATTAAATTTTTTAATTAAAAGTTTTTTTTTCTTCGCACTAAGTGGTGAACTAAATTCTTTAATGTAATTTATTAATACAGTTATTATTGTAATAAAAAAGTTAAAAAAAATTTAGAAACATTGATTTAATATCGTAAGTTTAACCTCTTCGATTTCACTGCCATAAATTGTGATCAAACTTTTCATTAAATTTAATTTTTAAATTTAATTTTTATAAAAAAAACTGTAAAAAAATAAATTAAAAAAATTAAACATCAAAGTTTTACTAAAAAGAAATAAGAATTTTGGGAAATTAAAATTTTTAAACATCAAAATTTAGCTATTTTTATAAATACTTTTAACTATTTAAAAACTCTTCAAAATGATAAAATAGTTATAGTTTATTAATTATAATTATAAAAAATACATGCTTTACAAGTTAAGTGTTTTGTGTTATATATTTTGTTTGTCTTAATTTAGTCACTTCCGTGTTCATCGCATTTAAATGTAATCATAAAACATTTTAGAAAATTTAATATAATTATTTCTTATAATAATTTAAATTTAATTTTTTTTTTTTTATTAAATTTAAAAACTAAATAAAACAAGAAAGGGTTTACTTTATAGTTGACATTTAAAATTATCAAATTTAAAGCAGTCTTAATAGTTTTCGGTAATAAACAATAATTTTATTTTTTTAAAGTGAGAGGTTAAAATTATTGCAATCATGTTTACAATTATATACTACTGTATTAAATTTGTATATTTATATTTAAAAAATTATAGTATTAGGTGAGATTTGCTCATAAGTAAAACTTTGAAGTTACTATTATTTAATTTTATGATCTGTTTTAATACTATCATACACAGTTTAATCGTGATAATTATAAGCCACGCTGTTTTAATTTATCGGCGATAAAAATTTAGGAAAAAAAAAGAAGTACCTTCTCGTATATACAAATATAAAACTTTAAAGTATATTACTTGAAATTGTAAAGAATAGCTAACAAAATTTTTCCTTAAACAGCACAAAATTATAAGTAAATTTTATTAGTTAATACTACGTGAACTTATAAAATGTTTATTTTAAACGAAAAAAGAAGTAAGACTTCATCTTTTGTTCAAAAGTGTAAGAAATTAGTTTAAAAGTGAGTAAGACCATTAGAACATAAAAAATTAAAAGTCGTGCTCAGCTCTTCTTTACCTATTTTTGTCGAAACTGTTATGAAAAACCAAAGTTAAAAAAATAATGTTAGAAAATTTAGATGTTTAAGAAAGTAAGATATATTAATAAATGGGTAAACGAAATACTTGCACCATTAATATTATCTTTATGTTATAATTTCAGATATATCAAATTTTAACTTAAAAGCGGTTTTATGCTAAGTTTCCGCGTACAAATTACTTTAGCCTAATCAAGAAATCAGTAAATCCTCTGATATGTATTCACTCTTTGAAAATCGGGGTAAAAAGAATTCTGTTAACCATTTTATGTAAGGTAGCAACAGAGGTCACATATTGTACACTGCAAAGTAAAATTAATACTTGCGTAACAACCAAAAAGTTTACATGTTATTTGTTTAACATATGCGCCGTCACTGTTCATTATATAAAGTTTAAAAATTGTATAAAATTTACAAAGCCAAACTTTTTAAGCGGTATGTCGCCATAGTAACGCAATAGAGTTGTACTAATGCAATAGCAAAGTCGTATCAGCTTACATAAACTTAGAAACATTAAAGTTTTTTTTTTTAACCTATATGAATTTAAAATTTGTACTTAATTAAAAAAGATGCTGTCTCTCTATTTTAGTATTGCTTTTACAAACATTTTTGAAAGAATTTTTACATACTTAAACGGAGTGTAAACCCCTTTTCTAAACATTAAGTTCGGCGTGATGCTATCTGCCTTCAATCGCTCACTTGCATTCCTTTGTTTAAAAAAAAGCCATCGAAGTTCTTTAGTTCAAGGCTATCTAATTTCCTTGCGCAAGTTAGAGTTGCAAATATCTAATAATATTCGATAACCAGTCCAAAGTTATTGGCCAAGCTTAATGTGGCCTCCATGGATGGTTTATTGCAATGTCAAATTTTTAGTACTTTACCAAAATATTTAGTAAAACTTGGGCATCTAAAATATGTGACGTCATGAGGATACAATGGTAGTATTCTTTCTTTTTTAAAGATTTGCTCCTAAATAAAAATTTAGTAAAAATTTTGCAAAATATTTGAAGTAACGAAGTCGTCAACTTATTTTTAATTTTGAAAAATAGCCGTTATCGTCACTTCCTAATTCAAAAACATAACAAAAACTGATGATGGATATACAGTGCTCCAATTTAATGTATAAACTAACGAGTTTAAGTCAGAATAGCTGTTATTTAGGACGATTGGTAGGCTTATTTTATAACTTTAAATCTTTGGGGCTTTCCAAAGTATATATTACAGCATTAAGAATTGTAAAAAAATTTTATATGCTTTCATTTTTTAGGCTGCGTTTTTTAATAAATCTTGAACCGGTCTATCGACTTTTTCATAAACATACTCTTTTCTCCCCGTTGATGGCCCACTTACAGTGCGCAGTTAAATAAGGTAGAGTTACGCAATCTAGGAGTCTGTATATATATTTACCTTATCCTTATTTAACAAGATTTTCTTATGTTTGGTAAAGTACGTATAGACTTTAACCTTGCCTGGTTATCTATAGGGAAAGCGTAATTTATTGTTTCGATTTTAAAGATTGAACTTAGTGTGCTTATTAGCTGTTTAGAGGGGAGTAGAGAAGAGTTTATAGAAGAGAGCAAATGTCAAGAGGGTACAATAAAAATAAAGATTTTTTAAACAACCACACTTTATTATACAATTTTTTTTCATCGTATTCGTACCTTTACAAAAGGTCTAAATAATTCCATGTTTGTAAAATTTAATTTTTCTTATCAAATTATATTATTTTTACCTTGTTAAATTTGTGTTAACATAAAGAATTGGGATCGATTTATCGTTTCGTTTTTGTATAAATAAATGTTTCCGTTCCGTTTTTTTCCGGGGAAAATTTTTTATTAATGTAATTTTTGTTTAGGTTGTTTTTTGGCTTATGTTTATTAGTCTATCACTTTGTGACA
Organism: Zophobas morio; assembly: GCF_036711695.1. Lineage (NCBI taxonomy): Eukaryota > Metazoa > Arthropoda > Insecta > Coleoptera > Tenebrionidae > Zophobas > Zophobas morio. The sequence continues at coordinate 130,600 of NW_026972408.1, read as the reverse complement.
GTTGTGGTTTTGTTAACTATTTAATGTAATATCCTGAATTAAGAAATACTTCGTGTAGTGTTTTTTTGTTTTATTGTTAGTTAGAGAGCGTGTGCATTTATGAAGTTTGATTGCTCTAAAAAAATTTTAATAGAATTATAAAAGTTATAATCAAACATTCCATGACAGTATCATGTGAATAATATATTTCACATTCCTGGTAACATGTCTATACTATTACGTGGTGTATAGCTTAACTAAACTTTATAATAATTAATAATCTACATAAATTACATTTGGAGGTCAATAATATTTGCAACCTCGTTATATATTAAAAACTTAACGCCTTATTCTAGCCCTTCTGTCTTATAAAATACAAGTAAAATAAGCGCTATGCTTCCCTTCTGACTTTGGTTTTGCCAGTTAAGCGCTACCTTGCCAGTGATTTTCTTCTAAAATATTTTGGTGAACTCGTTTGGTATTTACTATTAAATACCCTCTTTAATCTTTGTAAGTATGGTATTTATCTTTAAGGTCGTCCTCATGTCTACATACATGTCGAAATTAAATGCAAAGACAAAAGAAGGCGCCCCCCAGTTGAGTGGGCCTATCCCGTTATAAAGTACGCAAGTTCGACAATATATGTAATTGTTTAAATTGTTAACCTCTAGTTATTTTTTTTCAAACTAGATTTTATCATATTAGTTTCTTACTTTTATGTAATCCTTTGAAATCTTTAACTTCTTTAACGTCACATACTACAAAGTGCTTTCTATAAGTGCCATCCCGCAGGCACTCCTACTCAAAGCCTACTAATTATATTTAATTAATATGTAACTTGCATAAAAACATTTAATTGTAAAAAATGACGTAATATTTCTTTGGTACGATCCAAGTCAATTATTGGTGAACGTAATGTGTTACAATTTAGCAGGACTCTCTGTTAAACGAATTAACTAGTTTGGTATATCATAATTATATGTTATAAATGGTTAGTTGTTATATTAAATTCTCTAATTAAGATTATAAGCCAGAAAAAAATTTCTGATGATATATATATGAGGCAACACGGCCGGTGACCCTCGATTTCTATAAAAAGTTTATTAGAAAATGAATTCTTTTTTAGTACTATTTTACTTTTCTTTATTTTTGAGTAAAAACGTATTTTCTAAAGGTAAATGTCGTGGTCCCTTTAGTGGTGCTCTTGTGTAAGAAGCCTTATTTTATTCGCTCGTAGCCCTATTATTTTTTAAGGGTAGTAGAATATTTAAAGACCCGCTAGGTATTCCTAAAAACTTTTAAGTACCTTCTAACTAACAACTATTTGACCTTCTGTAAAAAATCTCTTCTATAAGGTAGTTTAAATTTAACCTCTCTTTTATTTTTCATGTTTTCATATTAATTAATTAGTGCTTAAGAGAGCAGACATCTAGCATGACAAGCATTTCTCACCGTATATTAATTTTTTAACAACTCTACTGACTTAAATTACCCAAGGGATCTTACAAGATGTGCGCTGACAGCTTTTTCCCCGGAAAATATTCAGATACCAACAAATATAACTACTTTGTAAGTTTTAAATGCGCTTAGACTTATAAAAATCTTATTTTTGAAAAGGTCGTTAGGAAGAAATAAAATCCAATCTATTGAGAGAAACACTTTCACAGGGTTCAGTTCTTTAACTTATTTGTAAGTTAACTTCAAGGGTATTACAAGTTTACGTAAATTTTGGCTATAAAAGAATTTGCACGGTTGTGCTGCTTAAGAAAATATATATTATTAGTGGTTAATTAACATTTAGTAAAACCTGGCGAGAAAACTACTTTTATTTAAACAAATTAACAAGCAACTATTAATAAGGTTGTAAACGTCAATTATTCTTCAATAGAGCCCCTTTTCCATATACTAAGAAGCAGTTAGGTTTAAAAACTAAAAGAGCGAATTTGAAGTAACTAGTATAATTTTATAAGTTTAGTTTCCTTTTTAGGCCGAAAAGACTAATTATTGTCATAAACGTATTCTTTTTTCTCCTATAGACAACTTGGGAACAAGCTTTCTAAGATAGAAAATAATTCTTTTATGGAGCTTACCTCTTTAGAAACTTTGTATGTCTAAAATTTTTTTTTAAACTATCTCTCCCTGTTTTTAATTTTTTTTGATATCATATTTTTAGCTCACTAAAATAGTTTAACAGGTTTAGCAAAAATCATCTTAACGAGATAATATCACTTTTTTCAATTAATTTAAAGTTACCAAATTAATAAAGTTACTTAAATTTTATATTTAACTTGTTCCTTTAAAGAAATTTGGCAATTAATGAGATTAGAAGTATCGAAGGAGGAATGTTTAAGGGTCTTGTTAAACTAAAAGAGCTGTACGTTTTGCATAAATTAAAGAAAAACTCGGGGATGTAATAGTTAGTCGCACAATTTTTGAAGCTTTAACGCTGTGAGGGTGCACATTGACTTTTTAAATTCATTTTTGTAGTAAATAATCCTTTTTAAGAACCAATTCTTAATAATCTTGCGATGATTTTTTAATATTTCGAAATAAAATAGATTTCTTCCGTATAACAAAATTAGATCTATTGAAGCAGGTGCATTCTTAGAATTAAAAGGGCTAACTTCTTTGTAAGTTAAATAACAAATTAATACCCCACTTTTACGAAAAAGGTATTTAAAAATACTACCTCTGAGTAAGTTTTTATATACTTTTTTAAATAATTTTATGTAACTCTTCTCAGAATTTTAAGTAACAACGACTTAGCTTCGGTGGGTAGTTACTTCTTTCAGGGTCTTTTTAATTTGAAAGTATTGTAAGTTAAAATAAGATTAACAACTCTAAGGTTGTATTTTTTAAGAAACTTACTTGGTATTAGATATCTTAATGATAATAAAATTGAAGTAGTTGAATCAAAATCATTTTGTTGTCTAGAAAAATTAAATAGTTTGTAAGTTGCATTTTTTTGGAGCCTAATTCTAAAAATTGTTATATTTTCTTACATTAAATTATCTTGTAATACTAGCTTTCTTTTTTTTAGGGATTTGAAAGACAATATAATTACCGACATTGCACTAAACGCTTTTGGTGAAACCTTCAACTTCGCCGATTTGTAGGCGGTATTTAGGGCTGTAATAAATAAAATGAAGAGAAGTTATTTTACAGAAAACTGGAGCTCGATGAGACTTTTCTTTGTTGCTCCCGAGTGCATTACCAAGATAAACTTTACTTCAATAGAGGGGGATGCACCTATAACGAAACAATAGAAATTTACGAAAGTTTTTCTAAGACACTGTGTGACTATCCTAGTTAGTTAGAGTTGATAATAGAAGCTCTTAAATGTATATTTGAAGCCAATTCGCGTTAGTTATTGGTGCGTGATAATGTTGTAGTTAATAAATAATTAATAACTGTATGCTTTCATGAAATTAGTCAAATATTTCCTTCTTAAATATTTAGCTATAGTTTAAACTTTACTTGCTTTTATATTGTTATGTACATTTCTATACTGATCCCCTTCTTTTATTTGCTACTTACGAGGGTATTAGTCTCACTTGGTGCTAATTATCCACACCGTTCGTGATGAACTAATATAATCGTAACCGTATTCTTTCTTTCCTTATTTTTCAATTTCCTTGTATTTATAAATTACTTGGTACTCGCAGTTATCTGAACTCTTGTCAGAGGCTATATAAGTCTAAGTCTATTGTGTTTCTTCTTTCTATGACCGGGTGTTCGTAGCTTTTCTATGCTCTTTTTTTTTTTTTTTTCCAGTTTAACCCTAATTTAGTAATTTATATATATAAAGCTTTTGTTGGATTTACAACACCTCGTCTTTTACAGAATAACCTCACCTTAAAAAATTTTGTTAAAAGTATAGTAGGTTACGTTCTGTCAATTTTTTTTTAAACCTCTAAATATTAGAACTCCCAGGTTGAAGCCTCTACGTAAGAAGGCTCTCCGCTTATCAGTTTATGTATTTTTCCTAATTCCTGGTTATACATCTATGAAATAATGAAAAAATTAAGATTTTCTTTTAATAAAACCAACAAGAATAATTTTTACGCTTGAGTTTTATAAAAGTAGATCCAGTAGATTTTTTAAGTGTTTAAAAGGAAAAAATAAATAACTTTGTATGAATTACATTTGTAACCAGAAAGTCTTTTTTTCCTGGCATATAATAGTTAAAATTGTAAGCATCGGTTTTTCGTAACAGGCAATCAACCGAAGTGAATGCTTATGGAGTGGGTTATGTAGTTAATGCTGATATATTAATACCTTGCAAAATTAAGTTAGTATTTAGTTAAGAAGAAAGCATGTAACCGATAATGGTGTAACAATATTGGAAGATTATTGTTCAGTGCTACATTTAAAGAGAACTTTCTTTTCAACCTTTTATATTTATGACTTTTTAAAAGTTTTTATCACCAAATTACATTTAATTTAACTGAGTCTCTTTAAGAATTGAGAAAGACTTATTCTTAACTGTCAATGAGACCCTTTTTACATTGGGTTTATTTAGCTATTAACCCCCTTCAATTTGTACAAAGTTAACAGTTAGGTATACAATAAATTTTACCTATCTACAAATTTAGCACTGTAATCTAGTACAAATAAATTACTGCTTTCGAAGTAGAAATTTTGCATTGTTCGTAAGCGCTATTAGTTGGCCACTAACGCTTTTTTACCTTACAAGTGCTTGCCTTGTAGTTTTAAGTTCAGTTTTTACCTCGTTTTCCTTACCAAGTATAAGCTCCTACTTTTGTTTTCTTAATTTACGGTTGAGCTCCACATTTTTTTAAATATTTTCGGTCTCTTACAACACCTTAACACCTCGTTTCATCGTTGGAATTTCTTTATATTACTCTTTAATTGATCGTTACTATTTTAACACTTTTATTGGTGAATATTTCAAATCTTTCCACTTTTTTCGACTTGACCTTTTAAGCCAAAGATACGCTTAACTGAGTTGGGTTATACAGTTTACACCTAAGCATTATAAGATTGAAGTCTATATCCTACACAACTGAACTTAAAACTTTGTAGTGCTGAGGTTAAGTGCGTACCAACCGAATGTTTTAAAAATTATTCGGCTACTTAAGTTTACTTTTACTTTTTGAAAATATTAACCTGTTTAAAATAAGCTTATTACAATCTAAGAACCACCAAAATATCTTGCTAACACCCTTTTACCAGTCAATATCCAACTCCTACGGGTAAACAAACTTTTTTGGCTTTTATAAATTGATGACCTGCGGCTTATAAATTCTCCCTCTGCTGCGCCTTAGTAATTATTTTATATTAACCATGAGAATTTATGCCCTTTGCTATAGGGAATTATTATTTTTAATTATATACAGTAGACCTCGTTTAAAACGGACCCTCAATTAACCCTCTAACGGGTAAAACTCTGGGGCTTAAAATAATTTGTATTACGTTCACTGCTAACTAAATTTACCACTTTTTAATATCTGTTGGGTTGCTGCCTTATCCGTTAGAACAGGGTACCCAAAATTACTAGAGATTGTTTTGGAAAACCGAGTCTGTCGTCTAGGGTCAATTTCCATAGACCTACTTTGCAAATTGAACCTACGCTTCAAGTGGTAAACATAGTAACCAGTAACCTATAAGGGGTTCAACCGAAACCAAACCTTTCGGTCCCGTTCACAGTTATACTGAACCAAAGGGTATCGATGGCAGAGTTTAAAACATGATTTTTCATGCTGTTTTCTTTCAAATTTTGCGATATTTCTCCGACAAATTGGATTATTATATTTAGACATTAGGAAAAAATCTAAACGAAAACCGGTATTCTTTAAAAGAAAAGACCAAAATTTTATTCGAGTTAGGTTCAGGTGTGAAAACCCAAGTGGACGTGTGTAAAAAGTTTATTTTAGCTATTTCTACATTATAAGCAACAAAAAAACTATGAAAAATAATTAAGAAAAAAACACTCCGAAAGCGAAAAGGGGTTAAAAATCGAAGCAGGATGAATTAGGCCAAGTTTTTTTAGTGACTCACATTAAAATGGTCTGTGGTAATCCGCTGACTGATCCTTGCTACAGACTAAAGCCAACGAACTTATGAGTTGTTTGTTCGAGAGAAGGTCTTAATTCGTTTAAGAGAATGGTTGGATTGGTGGAATAAAAAAAACCACAACATCTTACCCAGTAAAGTTAGCAAGAAGTTGACAAATCGTTAAAAAATGAGTGGCCAAATATTAGTGAGGGTTATTCACCGGAGAATTATATATAACGGGAATGAAATGGATTTGTATTATAATACCTGATCAGTTTAAATTTGAACATGAAAACGGTGAGGGAGCAAAACTATCGAAAGAGAGCTTATTTATGTTCGTCTGCACTAACATGCCCTGTTAGAAAAGTGAAAATTACTTGTAACTAGCAAATTTGATAAACTCCGCTGTTAAAAACGTCAAACGCCTCCCTGTTAATTACGCCTTCAATAAAAAAGGATGGCCTCAAAGTTATTTAAGATGGTACTAAAGCGATGACACAGGAAATTAATTGATCGTAAGATTTACTTTTAGTGGATAGTTGTCCGACTCACCCTAAAGTGATGAATTTAAAAACAGTATTTAACTTTTTTTACTAACAAAACGGGGATCAGGGTGTGTTTGGAAGTTTTAAATGCCACTACCAAAAAAAAGTCTTCGGTTAATCTAAATATAAGAGTTTCGGGGAAAAGTTGGCCTGACAGCCTTGGTAGAGCAAACTCTTTACTAAAAAAGCCTGGCGAAGTGTAACACCGATTACAATATATAGTTGCCTTCATCTCGCTACAATATCAGTAGGTCTGTGGCCAAATAACGTGTTACCTTCGTCGCAGCTATTTCGACTTCAATGGTTCCATCTAATGAAAATCTTATTAAAGCTTACAATCTTATTGATGAAGTGATATTTTACGAAATTTTCAGTGATGCTCCCACTAGAGAGTTGGTCATGAACTTAAGCGTTGACGAGCCTGTTGAAGTCGAGGACGTTATAAAGAATGGGGTCGAGGATCAGAAAGATATTATTGAGCAGATGACAGCAAAAGGAGCGTTAGAAGGAATAAGGAGAACTATTCGTTATATAAAAACAGTCGATGCTAAAGATTCGGTCTTATGAAAGCACTTGATATAAAAAAAGAACAAAAAAATATCTGTCAAAAATGGGTTGAAGCATAAGTCGATAACCGATTGCAGTGTCTTTTCCAAAACTTAATTTGAATGAATTTTTAGACTGAATAATTAATAAAAACATGCCTATAATAAAATAAAGATTTTTTGAAATTTTTTTCTTTTTTCAGCGACCTAGTATTTAGCGTTCCTCAGTTATAACGAACAGAGATAGCCGGTCTGCTGGAGTTCGTTAAGCGAGGTCGACTATATTTTTATATATAGAGAGCAGAGTAACTAAGCGGGCTAAAGTCTTCAAATATATTTCGCTTGAGACGCTTGCCTTAAGTGTGGATGGTTTTGTTTAAAGTAGCTAAATATTACAGAGATTTTTCTTTTTAATCTTTAGAGTGTAAAGGGGCACAGGTAGTCCCAATTTAGGGTTTTGGGAAACATGTGTAAACATGTTATAGTAACATGCTTGGGTAGGTGGATGTGTGCGGGGAAGGCTATTATAATACATATTAGAGAAAACAGACTTTTCAGTGGCCTGAGCACGTTTTTAATTATTATCGAGGTAGATCAACTATGTGAAAGAAATTTATTTCATACGTTTAGTTACCACCATGCTGTTGTAGAAAAGTAGCAATCACGAAACGTTAATATAACCCTGCTAAAGGTACTTTATTTAACTAGTTGACTTAGCTTTAAAAATCTAATAAAATTTGAGCAACACTTTTCCCCACATGTTCCACTGTCACAACACTTTCGTTATTCTCACGAGCAACGTACGAGCTCCGACATACACATTCTACCAAAAAGAAGGGAAGGGGAAAGTTAGCTTGTAATATGTTCTTGGAAATTCAGCTTCTAAATATTTACTTGAAACAACTTTATATACACGTTGCAGCACAACAAAGTTATTTTACAATCAATATTATTACAGAATAAGTCAGTTTCATCTAGCTACAAGTTTTAACCAAGGTATCAAAAAAAAACTTCAATTTTTTTTACCTGTAACAAATATTTTTAGGTATTCAGCTGCAAGCGCCAAAGAGGAAGGGCTCGCTTTGTAAAAATATATATAAGTAAAGAAAATAGCATATAAAATAAAAAAGGTAGACAAGAGCTTTTTCTTACTATCGAACATAATGTTTAATAGTTAAAAAAAGATACATGCCCTTTTTCCCTTCTGTTTCTAAAATAATAAAACGACGTATTGCTTCCTAATAAATCATAAACTTAATTAATAATCTATATGTAAAATAAAGAAAAATAGATTCAAATATTTACTACGCTAAATAAACAAACTTCCTGCTTAAATAATATAAAACATCAAATACTTTTTTTAATATATTGGTAAAAGACTCTTATATTATATTGCGATATAAGAAAGTAACTATTACTTGATCGAAAGCGGCGCCGGAAATATCCATATTCTTTGCTAATTTAATGTTTCCTAATAAAAAATTAATAGTTACAATTATTAATAAACCCTACGCCGAACCTAATAAATATAGGGGAAAAAGCAACAAAGCTCTTTTAATTAAGGAGTTGCCACTAAACTTAGTGCTTAAATCAAGGCGGGCAAGTATAGAACAGTAACTATACACGCTCAACATGCTAGCAAAAGCAAAATAATATGCTCTGGTTTTTAATATTTAATAAATTACAAGTTTTATAAGTTGTACGTTCATGAAAGATTTCTCAAACTTAGAAAATATTTTACAGGTTGTGCTCTAATTAGGAAGTATAAATAACTTTATTCTGAGGCCTAAGTAATTCTTGTGTGTACTTGGGCTTGCGCGAGGGTGTTGCGAAGTTGGTTGTAGTGCTCGTATGTATGTATTTCTGGCGAGCATCGCAACCACCATTAGTTAATAGTTCTCATTAACCTTCGCTACCAAGGCGCTATAATTTTATACTACGCGAGAAGAGTGTTTGTAAACTAGCAAGTATTAACTTCTAAAAAGTGAAATATCTACTACCTGCGAATTATACCCATTATAAATGTAAATAAGGAATATATAAATAGTTGACAATATTATTTTTATTGCGACGAATTGATATTATTCATTACGTTTTTGAAATATTATACAATAAATTTTGGCAAATGTGTTTTTGACGTTATCTACAAAGAGTGCAGCACTTTTTGGAAGCTATTTCTAGTCTTTCTGTCTTTATAACAAAGACAACACCACATCTCGCTTTAGAGGCTTAAACTTTTTTTATTGAGATTTATGTGATCCCAAGACTGCGTCTGCATCGGTATTATTGTATTGTTAGAAGCCAGCAGGCGAACAAAATGGTACTTTTGGTTTTAAATTGGGTTATATAAAAAGTTTGTTTGCAGATTTAAGTCAGAGTCAAAAAGCTTGACCGTTAAAAAGTTCTAAAGAAATTTGAACGAAAATAGTACGGTTTAGGGAACCTCCAGGACCTATATTCACCGGTAAAAATCAATCGATGGAACGGTATTGATGTTAAAACTTGCGTTTGTAAGCAAAATACGAGGCGAATTTTGTGAAGGGCTTGGTGCACCTAACGTTAAAAAAACCTTTGCAAGTGTTGGTTAGGCCAACTGTGCGACAAACGATTTGTTCTATGACTCTGACCAAGCTCGCGGGTATGCCAGGTGAATGCGATTCTTCAGCTAAACAGTGCGAGCACTCAGAAGTCCAAATCTTGACTATGCCAGAGCATTGAGATCTATAACCGAAGAGCATAGAGCAAGGGGTACACAGCTGTTTAACATAAAATCATATGAATTGATGCAAATATGTGACGTTTGCAGCAAGCTGAATGTACGCTACATATTAATAAGTTCCACATACTGCTAGTCAGGTTAGACTAAACAAAAATATAGACAATGTCTGCTCGGAACTTGCCCTTCATCTTTACTCAGGACGAAATAAGAGAACATAATACATTATAGGTCGGGTTAGTAATTTGTGAGACTTTAGCTGCCTGCATATATTTAGGACAAGACTACAACGCGAAGTGTATACAATATGACAACAGAACAAGTAGTAAACAAATAGTAATTTTGTAATAATGAGCAGAGATATAATAAAAAATAATATGTTCTAAAAGCAATCCACACTCCGTGAAGCAGATTACTGGCAGTCAAGGTGAAAAACTCTAACCTACTATCTGGGATATCTAATGAGACAAATAACTTGCTAAGATTACGGTCGTATTTCATAGAATTAATATAACACCGAAATATAAATTGAGAAGTCACTCCTCTAGTAGTCTCAAAGAAAGTCAATATAATGTAAATAGTTGCATTTCAAGAGGATCTCAGCCCTTTTTAGTTTAATTTAATAAAGCTTAGGTACATGCTATTACAGACTTTAAACGCACGTAGAAATATCACTTTGAAACTATTTACTTTTGGTCTTCAATAGACATGGGTAATCCCGTTATGGGTAAAAGACAAACCTCAATGTATGTTTCTCGAGATGTTTCAAAAGATTTTTGTTATTAGTCGTTACTCAACATAAAGTTTTGCAATTAATGAGACATTTTCAAAACAGTGAAGGACAAGTTCCTATTAAATTTATCTACTGTAATCCTACAAGTTAATATTTATACTTTTATAAAAATTAACGAGATAGGCGTAAGCGCAGCAAGGCTACATGAGAAGTTTTGAGGGTCGTAAAGTAGTTCTTGCCTAGTAAAAAAAACATCACAAGCACACTGTGAACGCACTCCTCTACTGGGAAACCTTGAAAGCAGTGTTTACCAATCTAATGTACTCAACAATCAGCCTCCCAGCTAGAAGTTAGAAGGATGTACACCATTGCCAAGGAAAGGTTATAGAAAGATATATAACTGAAGCAATAGGGTGTGGAACCGGCTGGAATGTTGGAAATATTGATAAACAAATGAAGACACCGGAGTTGTGTGCTGCGGGAACTTAATAGTATCTTAATGTCATATATAGAAGAAAGGGGAGGGTGTGGAGGGAGCTCCTTGAGCAAAGTGCCCACCATGGACGGCCGGAGTTACACTGGAATGTTAAACGTTAAAAACCATCAGGAAAGGTTTCCCGAGTTTAGATCCGAGCTCTCCCGGAGATAACGTATAGTATTGCTGCCAACAGGTCTTCCCGGCTTTCAGCAATATGATAATTTAATTTTGAAAGATGAACTGTACGCAAATAAAAATATAAGTTTTCAAATTATAAGGATCAATAAAATGCATGAAGTGTAACATGTAACTGCGTGATCCAATTTAGCACGGGGTGTGTACCTTCATCTATCGGCAGTAAGTTATTTTAGCGCCAGATTTAACAATTTTAATAGGCCCTTCAGGCTTATATATGTTTGGTTTACCGGCAGAGAAAGTCAAGAATAGCGTAGGACCATCAAGAATAATGGGACTTGCACCACTATAAATGATAACTTGTGACTTATATTCACACCATGAGACACCCCCAAACATTTCACAAAAGAACAATATGACAGTTTCATTTAATCTGGTGCAGGTACAGTATCGATCTTCATTCCGGCAAGAATCGCAGTTTGCGAGAGCTTGTTATGAGCTCGAGAACTTTGAGGGTTTTTTTCTGCAAACTTAAAATTCTACAGGGTCGCTCTCCTCTTCTTGCGACCCAGTCGGCCGTAGGAAAATTCTTTAGGTTCCTCTTTGTCTTTCTACGTTGATAGCCACCTTTAACAGATTTATTGGCGTCTAGTGCTTAAAAAGTCCTGCGTTATTTGGTGTGTGTTTTTGATAACTAATTTTAACTGCTAAAGTTTCATCGAGAAATCAATAGAACTCAACTTGAGTAAAGCGAGAACAATTATAAAAGCTTGTATGATCTGTTTGATCGATAATTACAATAAACTAGCTGGATCTGGAGATAGTATTAATATCTATAAAAATGCACAAGGTTTAACCTATTGTCCAGCAGCAATTGGTTGCAGACGAAAGCGTTGGCAAAGAAAACTGCGTGATGACTGATGTTTAATTAACACTACGCTTATCCCAAAGCTGCAAGAACAGTCACAGAAAAATGGGCTGAACTTTAGGGTTAGATTTGAACGAATCCACTCGAATTCTATCCAATAAGCCCCTAGAACCAAAATCGAGTTAGTTCCAAGGGATATACTTAGGGTTCTTAGCATTCAATGCCCCTTGAAATTCTGTGTCGTTTGCTAGGATACTAAATAGTTATTAGCTAGTCTACATATACATGCAGGACATCCCGATGAAAGGGCAAATGAGGCATTAAAAGAGAGATTAAGGCTCTACTTTGGTAGAACAAAACTAATTAACTAACGGCCTAAAAACGCTAGTGACTCTTGCCACCAGTGTCTTCGTTGTAAAATACTATTAATGCGGAAAAGAACAGTTCTTTTTAGCACAAAAATGCACACCACACTAATACCGCCGATGACCTTTAGAAAAAGGAAATGCCTTGTTGTCCTGAAACAAAATACCTGGAGGTCATTATTGACGATAAGCTCTCTTGGCGACTACAAATAAACTATATCAAGGCGAAGGCCAAGGCGGCAGTTCAAACTCTTCACCCTTTACTTTGTACCTGAAAAAAACTCTAGATGCACAACAAAAGTCCCTTGTATTTGTTGTGCATTCCAACCGATCATGACATACACGTCTATTACCTGGGCTAAGACTCACCGGCAATAATCTCTTCGCTTCAAGTAAGACAAAACAAGCTGCTACGCCTTATGACAGGGCGCGCCGCGGTTTGTTCGTAATGAATGCCTTACATTAAGACCTCCAGATTGAACCTCTGGGTAACGTTTTTTGACATAATGCTGTCGCTACCTACGACCGACTCAACCCGCACAGCATTCGAATACTGACAGATGAGGCTATTTACGAAATCTTGCTATCGCCAACAGCGCAATGGACTCTAAATATATAATATGGTGGTTAGGGGTAGAATTATTTTTAATATACATATAAAATAAAGAGATTGCTTTTAACACAAGGCTAATGTGTACGCTATCACCCTTTTGAGAGCTCGTAAATTCGGTATTTTCTTTTACAACCTAATCGAGCGCCAGGAAATGTCATTAATAAAAAAAAAAAATAAAGAGCGAACTCAGTTTCGCACTGCGTTTTTGGTTATTTGTTTATAGTTTTGAAAAGCAGTCTATAGGGCTGCAAAAATCATAATTTTAAAATATCAATTTCTTTGGGTGTTTAGGGCTAAAGCTAAAAGGAGTTAAAAATCCTCATCCTTTTTTCTAATGTTGAAACATTATTTTCATTTTATATGAGGAAATCTAACCTGAGTACGCTAATAACTATAGGTGAATTTTTTTTTTAAAAAAACGCTTCTGTTAGTTAAGACCTCCAATTGTGTTGTTTCCCAAGTTGACTGTAGTGCTTCTAAAAATAAAATTGATATGAAAAGAAGTGGCATGATTAGTGAACTATTCTGCAACTGCACTTAATACACAGACAAGAAAAACTAGGTATCCACAGTTCGTTCGTATAATACATTAATAATCAATTAAATTGGTAATGTACTAGGTTTTCCACGTTGCTAAACACTTCTAAAAAATCCAAATAGATATTTTATAAGCTAATAACAATATAAAAAAGATGAGGTATGCCCCCTGTAAAAAATGCGAATTCCTGGTGCATGTGTAAAGCAATAAAAAAAAGTAGTCGTAGACTATGAGTTAAATTCTAAAACTTATATCTTTAAAATAAAATTAAAGAAAAGAGTATATTATTTTGGTATGGTATATAAATAAAAAGGATCTGGGTAAAAAGGAAAACCAAGTTATTATAAAAATAATTCTTGTAGCTATAATTTAGCATAATAGAAAACCGTTTAACAGTCAAAGCTCTATTTTCTTCCACTTCCAACGCTATGAACCAGTAGTAACAGTAAACAAATCAAAAAAAAATTCCATTTAACGCATTATTATATCTTTAGAAGTAAAAGCTTATTTATGTAAGCCTGTCGGGAATATATTAAGCGCCTAACTAATATTAAATAGGTAAGTATCCCTTGCACGTAAAAATAAAAGGATTATTTATACCAAATATTTTAAAAAATTTTTTAATGGTAATGTGTTTAGTGTATTTCTATGATCTGGCTATAAGCTGACTGCACGTAGTAAGTCTTAGTATATATATATATTATGTAAAGTTTTTTACATAGTTCCGGCATTCTACGATGTGTTAAATATTATGAAATAATTAATTTAAAATAATTTTTTTTTTAACTTAGAATTACATAGCATCAATCCTATTAACTTTATGATCATACAGAATTTGATCCCCGTTTCCGATAAAAAGTTTACACAACTATTATAACATATATGCAAATTATTGGTTGTAAACAAACTACATAACTTCTATTCGCTGTAGGTACTTAATATTTAAGAACTGGGGAAAAAAAATTAAAGAATGGCAACTGTAAAAATAGTTTTTTTAAGTGGATTTATTCCTGGTTAGCATTCTATTAAGTCACTCAATATATGATGTAAAAATTAACTCAAACTACTTAGCTTTTTGGATGTCACCTGTGATGTAAACTACTATAATAGGAAATAGTTATTTGGTAAAAAAAATTAATCCTTTATAATAAAGTCTTCCAAAAAGATAGTGTTCCTTTATTACTCCAGTTATATAGATTTTATACCGGTATTTTACCTTCAGCAAATATTGATAGAAGCACTTAATTGATCATTGTAAATTTTCAGAAAAAAAATTGAATAGGTAAATTAAGAAAGCTTTTTAAAATAGTGCTTTGTAATAAAATAATTCTGTTAACTTAAACACTGCACTTTGTAATACTGCTTAGAATGATAATTTATTATTATTTAATAGCGCGTCATTCTGCACTTTTACTTCCACTTGACAAATGGACTTTAAAATTTATATATTAAGAAAAGTGGAGTTAAGAAAGTACTCTGGGCAAACTTTTATACTTTTAGACCGCTTGTTAGACGTATGAAACTAACTATCATTTAACATCATCACAAAGTTCACTTCAAGATATGCTATTAAGAAATAAATAGACTTCTTTGGAAGACATTCGTTCCAGAATAAATTTTTATTTCTCAATTTCAATATTAATTAAAATAAGTTGGAGTAGACTATAACTTAAATACAATTCATTTTGAAATCAACTACCTTTAAAAATAATTAAACGAGTAACATTTATCTAATGAGTTTTAAACACTTTCTGTAACGTACCAAAAGGTTAATTCACTTATATAAAGATGAATGGGCTTGTGAATGTCAATAATTTTAATAGATGTAGAACGTATACAACTTTATAAAATATGAGACATTGAAAAGAAGAAACAGTAAAAAGAACAACAAGACATATAGACAAAAAAAAAACAAAAACAGAACAAAAGATGACTAGAACAGCATACACAGATCATCTGAGGATAACTGACTAGAACCGAACCTCATAGCAAGAAAGGGGTATCTAGACGCAAAAAACAACCACAACTTGGGTTTTTCCTCGAGCATGTAAACATGGTATATACTAGCCGTATTCGTTCTTTCAGCTCTTTGGAGGCCCTATCTATCTTTGTATTATCGTGAACGTTCTTTCTTTAAATTTACAAACCTATGCTAATTTATTGCTGATATATAAGTAAAGATAGTATGTAATTTCACGAAGCATTATAAGCTATAGTTAGAGTGGAGCAGCGCAGGTTTCTTATGTTCTACACAGAGTGTAATTTTCTAGTGGCCTGCGTCTTGCGTTAGGTAGCGTCGCCAAGCTGGACAAATGATTAAATATATATAAGAAATGTTGTAAAGTAAATCGCACCCTAAGATTTCAGCCTTAAAGAGGGTTAGAAATTTACAAAAGTTATAAATATTGTAGATCTAAACTAACGAATTTTTAACAAATTGGTGTATTAAAGAAAATATGGTAATATAATATAGATAAATTGGTATAAAATTTAATAGACTATCCAGAATTATAAGTTAGTGTAGGATAAAAGACGAGAGCTCTTGCGGTTTGTACCTAATATTCTTTTTATGCACTGTGCTAGTGTGCGAATAAGATGTACGTGTTAGGCTTCAATTCGAGTATGCAACAATTGCATAAACCCCGTCTTTAAAGTATTTTGCTTAGATTTTTTGTAAAAGCAATGATGCCCGTTATCCGCCGAACTAAAATGCTTAAAAGTATTTACGAAAAGTAAACGTGTGGCATGAATGGATTATTTATTTGGTCATCTTGCTAAAACTCATTGCTGCGCATTTCCTTTTGAACTTTATAAAAGCGGTATCATGCCGTAAATGTTATCCAATACCAGATTTTAAATATTAAATAACACTTTTGCTGGTTAAATAAAATTATAATAAAGATACTATGTTTAAAATTAAACTAGTAAACAAATGTTTTATCATTTTTCAGAATATCTAAAACACTTAGAACTCTTATCTTTACTTTCGCCACTTTTTTATACCCCATTCAGGTTGTGTGACTTTAGCCTTTTCACTCAAAAAGTTGATTTTATATATTTTTACTACTGCAAATATAGTATTGAGCATGGGTTGTAACTAATACATCGCAGGTAGTTAATCTTTAGTCACTAAAATATTAACGCTATTTACTTTTTTTTTGTGTGATTGTTGTTACGGTTAGACCACTATGTTTTTTTTTATTATTAAAAGAGGCATCCTTCGTTTTTAACCGTAGAACCGTAATAACTCATCACTCATCACTCGAATATGTTCTTGACTTAACCCATCGCCAAGTTTACTTAAGTTTTTAATTGGATGAAAAATGATGAAGATTCCTTAATCTTAAAAATAAGGAATTTAAAGTTTTTGAAAACTTTTTTTTTGATCGCCCGAGAATAATTTTTAAGTTAGTGGTAACAAAGAACTAAGAGAGACCCACAAAAAAACACTCACATCTTTTGAGGCGCCTATAAAATAGTCAAGCGCAAGGAGCAAGGTTTATATAAATAAAAAGCATTTAGAGCAAGTTACTAAGAGTAGAAGTTAATATGATAATTTTCCACACCTAACCCTCACCACGAATTTAGCCTCCTAGCAATATAGATGAAACACCTCTTTAAAATACTAATGCATTGAATATACTTTTATATTTTTAATGCCGTGGTGTTTTTCAGGAAGAGCTTAAAAGATTAATTATGATTTAAAAAGCAATCTAACAAAACGTCAAAACACCTGATATGTATTAATAAACACGAAACGGACCACGCCCTAATTTTAGTATACAATCTTTGAATTTCAGTGCAAACCATATATAGCATATTATAGACTTTATATTTAAAAGATAAGCACAAGCCAAACCAAAAATAATGCCGAAGCATTTTATTTGTGTGCACACAAACAAATTTTCCTTTCGGTGGATGAGACCCTCCCTCATGGGCTGCGCTAGTATTATGGGCCTTCGCAAGGAACTTATAATTTGGTAGAGATAAGAGTCTCCGCTTTAAAATTAATGGTCTTAGAAATTTCATTACCCACAAGGTCTGTTTGCTTAAATTATTAATAATTTCCTTTTTCAGTTTCTTCGATCAGACTTCGCAGAAACTGCGGGAGATTGGTCTTTGAAGAGCCCAAAATGACCATCAGCTTTTTCTATTTTTGTATTTTAATATTTTTTTTTTTTAGGAATTTTGATGGATCCACTAAGGTTGAGTCTGAGTTATTCAAAACATTTTTATGACACAGTATTTGACTTGGTTGTCAATTGGTTTAGTCACCCATAAATTGTTGTCTATAGATGGATCATTAATGTTAATGTTATGCTATGCAGCACTCATATTTTACAATAACATATAAGGTTATTATTGTAGCGTTTATAACATCAATGATCGCGTAATATGCGTTGATATAATTTTTAATTGGAAAAGTTGGTCATCTCTTGTAATGTTTTAATAGACACAAACGATGAAAGCGTTATCAAAGGAAATTGAGGACCAAAATTGAAAAATAATTAGTTTTCTTAACAAAAAACCTTCAATAGTTTGAGGACGGCGTTTTGGGAGGTACTAAAGATAGTTTAAAGCGTAACGTTGGTTAACAAAACACCCTTTTCCAATAATTGACAGATTCACTTCTGTTTTCTGATGCGGCCTCAACCCCTTCCTGTTGGATTCTTTATTTTATTTGACGTCTAAGCAATTCATTCGGGATCATAAAGACAATTTTCGATGTGGAAGCATTTCAAGTAATATTTTTTGATAAATTGGTAGATTAAATCTTTAAGTACACCAAGTGTACAGCAGGATATAAATATAAGTTTACTTGCTTATAATTGTTCTGCAACATACTTTGTTGTACTAAAAGAATGATAATAATAATGACAGGAGTTTTTTTGACCCAAATTATTGTAATGTTTGTCACCTTTTATTAAATGAAATTAACGGTAGTAAGATAATAAGTATAGTAACAATATTTTTACTACTAGAGCAGGTTTTATAAAAAAATTTTTGGAACGAAGTTGCGAAATCTTGGTGTGTCAACAGATGCAGCATGTATTTAAATGGGACACTAGAGGTAATATAAAATATTACAAATGTTTCTTAAAAGTGGATAGAAAAAGCTACCGGTTTTTTTTGATTTTTAAATATCGGGTTTGATTCTGATCCTTCATCTATAAAGTAACTGGGGGTGTTATTAAGGCTTGACTTTTTAATTATAAGAGAGGAAAAACTTATTTTGCTCCATTAATAACTGCCCTAAATTGCTTTCATCTTATTAATAAACGATTCATTAATTTTATATGAAATTAATTTATGAGTTTTATTTTTGTTTTATATCAGACTTACGTTCCCTTATCTAACTTTTCAAGTAATTTGTGATCGGGCTACATATTATAGTGTGTATTAAGGAATAAGACTATTATAATACTAACCTTTACTAGAACGCTATCATACATGAAAACTTATTTCTGTTCATCCGGTTGCAACTAGTCATCCAAGCATCCAGCCAGACTTAGTTCCACTGAGACAAAACCACCCCAAAGTTAGCCAAACCCGGCCATTTCAGAAAGCTCTTTAATGCAATTCTAGTACAACACTAGAAGATAATACTATATCTTGGCCAGCTTAAGGCTAGTAAGATAGCATTTAGAACCGATGTAAGTTGTATTGTTTCATATCACTCATAAGAGTAACACATTGCTCACAGGTCCTATCCTGTCTGAACTGTCATACACAGACACATGAGTACGCCAGAAACTTTTTCCGCACCTAATCACTTAGTGAAGCAGTTATACTCTGACTTAGTTAAAGACTACACACAGTCTAAGGGTCTGACTATCCGTCGCATCAGACGAAAACGACTCGGGAGGCAATAATTTATTATTTTAACGCAAATTTGATTAACAACAGTAGTTACACGGGAAAATTAGGGTGTAGAATTTTCCAAACCAGACATGTTTCTTTAAGCCCTGAATAGCCCAAGAATTGGGGCTTTCTAAGATCTAAATTGACTCTCCTGGTTTCCCATTTTAGAGTGATCCTTTTAAACCGTGCCGATTTGTGGCTGTTAGATCTGTCAGTTCTCACTTACAACTCTCACTTTAATTCTTTGCAAGGCATCCATAATTAGACTTAAACTTGAATCTTTTTTGAATAGAGATAAATTGTATCCTACATCTCTTTTCAGCTAAAGCCAAATAATCCTTTGAATTTAAAATGCTACTAAACATCACTCGGGAAGTGAGAGATTCCGGTCAACTTGTAATCTACCCTTTGATGGTAATCCGCCCCCTACGACTTCATCGAGTGAAGCGACGAACTTTTACCATAGGGTCAATTATTTTTTTTAGATCACTTTTCGATGGTGACCTAGGGACGCAATAGTGAATCCTTACTCTACTTCTTTAAGGTGGGAGCGGGGCAGAGTTAGGTATTATCATGGTACTATTAATGTACATAGAATTCAAAACCAGTTTACAATAGTTTCAATGATGGGATAACCCGTACAGGTAAGCATCAAAATTACGGTACCTTCCTGCAGTTTGCTCTGGAGAGTCTAAACAAAGTAAAAGTCGATTCTCTAAAGTAGTTCGCTCAAGAAATTCTTATTCCATTGCAGTCAGGAGATATAATAACACTAACTAATATGCTTATTTATTCTGTTCATTCTAATAATAGTACACGTCCATAGTTTTCATTCAAGGTCTGAACATCACATACCCTTCGAGATACGAGCGATAGGTCGGCATCAACAACGATATTTAATCATTTTAATAAGTAGTACTTTTGAATTGAGCATAAGCATTTTAGCACTCTCCAGTGTCCAGCTCAACCCTAAACCTAGAGCTTAGCTAAGTAAGGCACCATAATTACAATTCATCCAAAATACCTTCAAAACCAATTTGCAATCAGCATCTGGCGATGGCACTAGTGTTTTTTAGTAGTAAAATCTACGCCATAACTTAGCAAATCTCGCCAATTTGTAATCATCAGGTCGAAGGGATCTACTTAATTACCTATGAAAATATACATGTTCTGCAAGCGACGCCCAGTGTGTAGTATGCTTAAGTATCAAAAATGAGAATGAATGCTACAGACGCCAACTACCACAGCTCGAGCCGATTTTTACTATAGATCACAGACTTCTAATAAGAAAAATGAAGACAAGTCAAGTCAAAGTCTAGTTTTCAGCTCAATATCTCAATGAAAGCTGTCCCAGGGTTCTACTCTAGATTAAGAGAACAAAGGGTTAGATTGAATTCACGTTGTAGCGAATAGTTAAGCTAACAGTAATTTATCTCCAAATACAGCTTTATAACGTTAACTGGAGCCAATTAAAAAAAATTGAACGGCGCAATCCCTCAATAGATACTCTGGCTATAACATTAAGAATGAGGACCCCTAGAGAACCGCTCATTCTACAGGGACAAGTGTATTTTTTTTATTACTAGCCTAAATTCGTAAAACGGTGGTTGCCACCATGCTAATACCAACATACGCTCTGCCGGTGAGCCACCGCAGATGGATGTCCAACGCGAATTACCTTCCTTTTACGAAATACAATAATAAAGGCATCAACAGCCATGAGGATACTGCTAGGGACGTTCTTCTAGACAGACTTGGTAATGCTATTTCAGGGGGTGCTTTGTCACTTAATAGTACAATTAAAAGAGTTACTGGATTTAATTATTAATACGATCTGGTTCTAACACTCACACGTTTGAACCAGCATGCTTTAATATCCTTAAATCAGATAAAGTCAAAAACTACCAATTCGCTTTGACCTTCTTCAAGGACTTAGCACAATAAGTTAATATGCTGTGACAATAATAAGCGCTAAACTAAGAGAATTCTACCTGGAACCTCTGAGAGAAAGAGTTTAAAAAGGATTTGATTTATAGTAACACATCTCGGAATCTTGGAGTTGCTTATTAAATATTTAGAATTTCAAGTAAAGTTGGGAAAACTGTACTCAAACATCCAGTTTTATAACTTTTCTATGCAAATTACATACCTGTAAATGCATGGAGGAAGTTCAGTAGCGAAAGTCATGATATAAAAACTGTTTTAATATTGTTTTAAGCTCTAATGCTCTTACTTTTTTAGTTTTTCCAAGTAAAAAGAATCTATTAAAAATAAATTCTTTCCATTTTTTTAAGTAGGTTATCCCACAAATGACTTGAGACCAAAAAGGCAACTTAATTGTTATATGTATTGAGATTTTACCAGTTACTGTTACTAATGCTAAAGCTATTATTTAATTTTGAAAGAATTTTTAACATTTTGTAAACTTATATTTATTAAAAAAGGGCTTTTAATTTCACTCTTCCTCATTAATTAAAAATTGATAATTTTTCCTTGTATAAAGTTCAATCATTGAGCTTTTAGTAATAAGAATTTGTCTAAATTTAAATATAAAGGGTAATTATATTATAATAAAATAGTTAGTCTAAGCTATTATTTTTTTAATTTCTCACTGTTAAGATGAAGTCAACTTCCTTTTGGTTATTACACAAACGGCAGCTAAAATAACGGTACTTAAAAACCTCTTAACAATTTATATTACATTCTTTAATAATTTATACTTAGTAACTTTAATATTAAAGGTTTTGGCATGTGCTCCTGTATAATAGATTATTTGGAACTACTATAAGAGAAGAAAAATTTTGCATCTATAAACCTTTTAGGTTTATAAAACTATATTCATACTTTTGCTATATAAGCTCGCTTAGTAGCGATCATCTAATATAATTGGCTATATTATACGTTTTAAGTTTTTGTTTAAATTGTGAAACGCCAAGATATCGTTATTATGATTTGTGGGCTATAAAGTAATAAACTTTAAAAGGAAAAATTTGAATTTTAAGAAATATTTACTATAAATAAGAAGACAATTTTTTTTAACATTGTTCACTTAGTTTAAAAATGTTTTTTATATTACATAATACGGGCCTTAAAGAATTAGGCTTTTTAGTTAAAAGGAATTACAATTTTTTTAGGTGAATATTAAAAACAATTTAATAGTTCATTATAAAAGTTTTACTGCGTTAGGTAATATATTTTGTGCTTTCTTACAACTTTTTTCTTCATAGGCACTTTTTAACGGTATTGTCAAAAACTTCTTATACATGCAAAGGCGGACTTGTCCGTGCGTTAAGTAAAGAACTCAACAATTGCATTAAATAAAAGAAAGACAGGATCTATTGGTTTCCCCAATATTTTTTTATAAGTACATCTTTTACCGGCAAGATAATTTTTAAATAGAACTTTTTATTAACTACAATATCTTTGGCAGCTTGCAGAAGATTGACTTGTAAAAGCAAGGTTTACATTATTTGAAAAGGTTTTAAAACCCTTCCTGGAGCTGGGTTTTCCTTTTCCCTTCATATTTTTGACTATATTTTCTAATGTGGGTGCCACATGTTAATAGGAAGGTTAAAAAGGGAAGAGAAATTGTAGCTTCATCAAAAGTCTGGAGGGCACTCACAGGGGACCTTGTGGCCTCGGGAGTCGCTAGCCTCAAAGGGTTAACTCCCGTACCAGCTTGGACGGCTTCTGCCCCAAAGATTGGCCCTCTGTAGTGCTCTGAACTCTTTTCTCTGAGATCCAAATTTACTATCTCAAAGTAATATTAAATTCTGTTTCTGACAATTTATAACCAAACTTTCTAAATAACGCCTTCTTTCTTCAAGTAAAGTAGTGGTGTAATAAAGCAGAACGGCTTCTAGTAAGTTGTCCTTTATACGCTGGTCTTTTTTAAACACTTCTTAGGGCGTCTTTAGGATTTGCAATAGTTCTACTCACCTTAAAGTTATAGCTAACGTCCTTTCAAAATGCAGTAAAAAGAATTTTTTTTGGGTACTGCCATTTCTGGACGTCGTGCATCAATCTTATTTTACTTCAGGATCCCAAAATACTCTATCTTTTTTTTTTTTCCTCAAGTTGCCCTATTTAAAAGTATTTTGTAATTATTTAAAAAGGTTTTCCCCTTTTTTCGCCTTGAGTAGCCTCGGATGAAAAACTCTATTTTCTGTAGTTTCCTTCCTTTAAAATTTTTTTACCCTTTAGTAGTTATAACACTAGATAACAGAACCTATTAATAAAAATGTCTTCTACGAGCTCTTTGGTTATTTTGAATGTTATAAGCATTATTTAACCCATGCACCGAATTAAAAGACAGTCACAATGTTTCTCGAGAGAAGGGAGAAATGTTGAGGTTGCAACTCTAAGAAATTTTTGTTTTCAGAAATTTGATACTTGTTAAGCATAAGCACAGGCTGAATACAACTAAGATATATACGGAATTTATTAGCCAATCTTTCAGCGTAACTGAGTGTTCTGACCACTCCGCGCAATAGTTGGTATAATTTAGTAGGAAAATGAAAAAGGCTACCGGATGGCAGCAGTCTTACGACTCTGGCTATTCAACTCTTAAAATATAAAAGCAGTACTACTTAGGGTCTTTAAGCACTGACTTGAAAAATGTTACGTATCTATAACTATCACTATATAATTCTTTTTAACAACACTTTACTGTCTTCCCGGAGTCGCTTAGTAAAGAAGGTTTTCTTAATCACCTTCGAAAAAACTATATTCCTCCACTATTTTTGGTAATTTGAAATAAAAATGGAATTTTTTTTGCAAAAAAATGTATAATAACCCATATAAAACTTTGGAGACAAAAGGTAATTTGCGTCCTGTTTTTAAGTGGAAACTCGAACAACTTCATAAAAGAAATATAACAGAGATAAGCCATTTGTCTATTAAAAAATTATAAAACCAGTAAAAATATATTTTAATAGACCAGCTAATAAAAATAATGAGTAATAATAATAAGCCTTAATTATAATAGTTATATTTTTAATAATTGATAATGAATAATGAAAAAAGTAAATCGTATTTATTTTTTATAATATTAACTTAAATCATAAATACTTTATTTTTAAATAATTTTTTCTAGTAAAGAATTTTTTTTTACTAAGTGTTTTTAAAAATAAAATAACTTACTACTTTTAATAAAAAACTGTAAAAGTATAATCTAATATTAAAAAAAATATACAAGTAATATTCATAATAGATAATAAAAAATTCTCTATTAACCTTGCAGTTTTATAAAGCATTAACAAAAAAATTTTAATGGCGTGCTTATTATCATAAAAATAAATGTGACACTAACACTTTTAAATAATAAATTAGAAGAAATTTTATAAAAACCGAAATTCTAGTTTTACAAAAATTAGCACATTTCAAAGTTAAAAGTAAAAAAATTAAATAATTTTATATCCAAAATTCAGATATGTTAGTGAACTGGGAAAACTTTCAGAACTTTTCCTAAGTATTTGATGTATAAAAGTAAAATACTTTTTCAGGACATTAACTATGAAGCTGAAAAAGCTTTCTAATACTTTTTAAAATAAGGTTATAAAAGTTTCATCTGAAGACATATAAGACCTGAAGCTTTTTTTCAATACTTTTTTTTAAATAGATTTAGGTAAATACTACGAGATAGCCAAAAAGTCTAGAATTGTGGAAGCTGCATCTTATTAGAATTTATGAGGGCGAGGTTACCGCTGAGCTAAGAGGACAATTCTCGATCCCGGTAGAGATGGTCTCGGGTATTTAACCGGTTACATACCACCTTAGTAAATATCAAATTTTACTTGAAAATAGTAGTATTTTAATGGATTTCCGTATAAAATATTTCGCGTGACATATATTCATGTCGAAAATTTTTCTTGGTGGGTCAAAAGAAGTAGAGTTACCTTATAACAATGACGGGATTTTGAATTCGCAGATAACTGATAATATTATCGTTTACTTTAAAAGAAATAATCTTTTCGAAAAGCTTTAAAAAAAGGATACTTACGAGGTTAACTAGAAATAATAGATATTTTGGAGACCTTTCTGAAGGCCAATTAGGGGCATCGGGCATTTTCTCATGACGATATAATTGGAACCTCCGCGAGCAATGATAAAATATTTAAAAAAATAGCTTTCAATTCTCTAAAGCGAAGAGTTTAAAAATCTAGGAAGTTACTCATTTTCCATTACCTAACACCCAAAATTATTAGCTTGAGAACTTAATTATTGTAAATTTTTAAAAGCATTTTTTAATAAAAATTTTCAAATTGACAACTCAAGTGCATTCATAATGAGAGGTAGATTAAGGGAAAACAAGAGTAGGTTTATTAACTGTTTAATGATTTTCGGTTATAAGAAATAAAAAAAATAAAAAAAAAAAATTAAATGTTGGTACAATAATAACCAGAGGCAACTTATTTATTAGCACAATTCCTCAAATTAAGTTAAAAACTAATGCGTTAAAGACCTTCATGGGTAGGGATTAGCCCGTTGTTTTTAAATGGAGTCCTCTTTTTTACATCTTATAACGACTTTTGTATCTTTTACTCTCTTAGTTTAGATGTCACTATTTTACCACTCTATGTTTCAATAGTTTTTCACGGCGCTCATGACCTTCAATTCTCACTATATTTATCATATTTGTTGTATCCTAATGACACATCCAACCCATTTGGTAGTTTGCAACGAACTACATTTATATAATCTTTCTCTAAAGCTTCTTTCACTATAATAGCAGGTTTGGTCACTAACAAATTGATTTTCAATTAATACGCTAAAGTCTAATTTTTTTTTAAATAATATTATTTTCTTAAATGTATATAACTATTACCTGCCTAGGATATTTAAGATACATATTAATTCATATATTTTATTCTTTGCTAGGATTCCATCGCTTAATTTATTTAGGGTATATATATCCTAAAGAGATTTAAGCTACTCCGAATATTTTGTATGAATGATTTTTATGCTACTTTTTACTGTAACAAGTTCAGTTTAGACTTCAAATCTATTATAGAATTCTATAGGTTACTTAACTACTTAGATACATCCTCTTATATACTTCTCAATAATAACTTCTACCTTGTACATCTATACCTCTCTTTTTTTTATTTTAATAACTGACCTTCCATATCAATTAATATGTGGGCTAAAAGTTTTGAGATCTAGTATACTAATAATATTGGGTACAAAATATATGACATGAGTTAATCAAATACTTAAAGGCTCAAGTAAAATTGAATTATTCTTAACATGGTGGAAGCCACGCTGTGTGGAACTTAACAAAATATTTAAATTTTTAAATAAAAGGGAACAGGTTTTTACGGAAAGTCACTACCTTCCCATAATACTTAAAATAAGAAGGTAACTACGTAAAACTTTTCAATAAGTGCCAGTTACTTAAACGTTTACTATTTGTGAACCCCCTTTTTTTTTCGAAAAGCGACTACTGCACTTATCCACGGTTAATTTTATAAAGCAAAAAAGTTTATAATAGTAGGGCTCGTAGTTAACGGTTTAATAAAAAGAGAAAATAGTTTAAAAATTTACCTGATATTTTAAATTGCTCTTAAAACCATTTTTTTAGAAAAACTTAGGTCAAACATTTTTTAATTTTTTCAATTCTAGCTCTCAGCGCGTAATGAAAAATTTAACTGTAGCTCCTAAAGATAACGTTACATTAATGAGGAGAAAACTGGTTATTGAGCCGTAGAGCTTTCAAAAAGGTAACGCCTCGTTTAAATGGCAGTTTTTTTTAAGAATCGAAAATAACATTGAACTTATTTTTTCTGTACTAGCAGGTCTCGCTCACACCTCAGCAAGGGGACAGCAGGCTCTGCCTGATTACTTATCAGAATAGAGTACTTTTAAAGGACAAGCCAATGTACAGAGGGTTGCTCAAACTCAAGGTTATTTACCTCGCTAATAAATACCCATGAAGGGCGCCAGCGTGAACTGAAGACCACGTTGCCTCTAGCATTGTAGGGGAGATAGCACCTGCTATAGAACTAAAATGCATAGGAGTTTTTGCCAATATATAAAGCATATCTTTGACTAAAAAATTATATGACTTCCCGCAGCGCAAAATAACCCTGAGATCAGAACTTGGCCTAAGAAGTTACCATATTTACGGTTCACCGGTTGGGGTTGCAATAACAGAGACCAAGTATCAAATCGGATACAAGCCATACTTTGCCAAAAGTAGGTACATAAATCAGAGAGCTTATTGGTACACCCGCCAAGTATTGCCAAAGAGTAGAGGATTTCATAACCAAAGACAAGATTAGAGTATGTTTTAAATGCTCTCCACTTGCAAATGGCAGCCTTTTAACAGCCCTGGAAACGTAATTCAGGGGAAGCTGCAAGGATTAACATCTATGTGAGGCACACCTTGAAATGTAGGTATGATCTTTTTCGTGCTTACGTTAACGGACAGAGACATTTTTTTAAAAGTCCTTCCTCTAAAGAGTTTACATAATTGGATGAAGGCTAGCAAGTTAGAATTTAAAGTAAAAGCTATGGTCAAATGCAAACACGAAGATAGAGCTGCTTAGTCCTTCCCTCCCCCTCCTGATAGGCCCACCTATACCGCTCCTTTGGAAAGGACTTTAAATGATTTCTGACGCCTACAAGCTAATTAACTTGCTCTCTGTTGCGCACTTTCTCTCGTGCGCGGACCACCTTTTGTTCGCGTACGAGCTTGTGTCGCATCCTTAACTAAGCTGTAACTTCCGCAAGTAAGACCATTGTATCGCGGTGATAGCAACCCATTAAAGGAGGGTGGCACCAATTTCCGTACCTAAAAAGAAAGTAAAAATGAGAAATGCTGCGTTCATGAGCAGGTGCTCGCATCGAAATACCACCCTCAAACTCGTACCTATTTTACGGGCCGGTAAAGACCTTATTGTCAATTAATGTTATTATCCAGAAAGAAAAGCCAGCAGTAGAGCCATCTATTCAACTAAAGTTGTATTAATTAATAGAAAATACGAGTACCCAACAAGTGTGTAGCTCATTGGATAGAAATTGAAGCTAAAGTCTGATTAACGAGGCTAAAATAGTATCAAATCATAATACTTCTGACCTGTAAGCTAACTAAGAGAGTTATAGGAAAGCTGCCACAAAGATATAGGGTTTACAAGCAAATAATGTCATTCCATATGATTCATTACCAAGTACTACACTAAAACAGTAGTATATATATTAGTAGTAAGCACTGTTTTCAATGCTATGAAAAGCTGAGCGAACTCTCCTATCTAGCTAACAAGAATTATTAGAGTCGTAGCCATAAAGCTAGCATTAGCATTAAAGCCTAATACCGAATTATACTACAAGTCAAGCATAATACTAAGAATTAAGTACATGTAGTTCGGAACTAGTTAACAGCTGGTCGAAAAGCCTTTCTGAGCACTGTTAGAATTTATGATGGTGAGGCTCTATACGCAGCCATTCGAAGACCGAATGAGAGAGTGGCGTTGCTGAAAAATGGAGTCTACAACCATGAGTCTGCGCGTCAATGCTAATAATCGCTAAGTTACGTATTTAAACTTTTAAGCAGTCCCTCCCCTTACACTTTCCGGTAAAATTTTGTAGCGAGGTTTTCTTTTTATATTAGCTGAGGGGCATCCTAAAGAAGAGGTCAGGGGTTTTTACAGCTCATATATTTAGAAGTCATACTTAGTTAGAAAATAAGGTAAAAACTAAGCGCATGGCTTGTGCTATAACAAAGTTTGGGGAATTGAAGCTTCTCTCTATATATGTCTTAACCAAACAATAAGTTTTTTACTATAGTACTACTTGACAATGTACAAAATTATGATAACAGGGACTATTTTGCACCAAGCTAGGGTAGGGTTTTTTCACTTTATAATATTTTAAAACTAACGTTAGCAAAATATAAGTGTAGTTAATATTTTCACAGTTATATGTAATTGAGGGCTGACTATCTCAGGGCAGAGCCCTAATTCAACATTTAAGGGGACGTCGTGAGCGTCGTGCTCTTTTTTGCTTTTTTTTTTTTGTCGTTAATGTGTGTTAGGTGTGAGCCTTGGGCTACTCAGACGGCTCGATAACAATTAAATAGGTTATACAGATTTCTTCATTTTAACTAACTGTATATTATATTTCTTTGTAATATAATTTACATATTACTCTCGGTTTGTTTATAATATATTAGTTCTTGAAGTTATCAAGTCTGTAAGATCAACAGTTTGTTTCTCAAGCTGTCTGGAAGCACTTTAAAAAATCACAATTATGATGAAAGATCAGTTTCTTAATTTAAAACTTCAGCTAGAGAGTGAAAAGATTCTAAAACTGAGAAGAATTGTCCGAAAGACCTTAAAGAGGTGTAGTTTAACTATTTTAGGTGACCTTTTTTTAAAAGTTATTATCGACTTGAGGTATAAACTTGAGTATAAATTACAAGTTTTTGCGTTAAAAATTACTATAAAATTTTCAAGACCTGCAGAGTCTTCTCTGTTAAACCAATCAGTTATAGTAGGTGTGATGGCCTCACCGTTACAAGTGGATTGAGCGGAGAGCAATGTATATTAGGTTTAGACTCCGTGGCAGAAATCAGTTTTATACTATATGAGAGTTAAGAATCATTCACAAAGCACTCTCGGCACGGTCAAGTTACCGGTAGCTGTCATCAGAACACGAGAAAAAGTAAGTTTCACTGTTGTAAAGCACGGCTTCCTATCGGTAATGATGTACTATTTGGAAGGAGAGATCAGAAAAATTTAATTATGACTGGTGTATATTGAGTATCGGGCATCCTCTATACAAATAAGCAAATAAATAGAGAAGACGTTAAAGGAAAAAAAGCTAAAAATGATAATGTTGATAAAGTTAAGTGATATAAGGATTGCGAAGTCAAGAAGGTAGTCGAAACTGAGTTTAAGGAAATAAGGAATGAGCTTCCAATGAAAGACTTTGAAAACGTGGAAAGAAGAATGATTTGTGTTTCAGTAAGTGATCTAGAGATACAATTAAGCAGTTTACAAAAAAGACGGATAACCAGAACTTTAGCCGAGCATATTTTTGGACTAAACTGGCGTCCCAAATAGAAGTCATTGTGGAACTTGTCCCTCTAAAAGTAGAATTAAAGAATAGCTTTCGTCCTGCATGACTAGGTTATGTTGACAAGGACGAGTTAAAGAGAAGGGTAAGTCAAAGAGAGTGTAGGAAATATGCGAAAAAGGTATACAAGTTAAAATTAGAAGAATATATGGGATTGTATGAGGCAGGGTGAACCAACAGTTTTTGGTTAAGCGTTATACTGTTCAGAACGAAAAAGTTATAAATATGACAGCGAGGAATAGCAACTATATTACTACTTTAGATAATGCTAAAGACTTTTATCAGCGAGATAGGTAAATAGAGTAGAAAATAATTTACTATTTCATTGCCGGACGGGTGCAGGGTTTAGTGGACTGTATCACCTTTTGGTTATGCGAATGGTTTATTTGAGTACCAAAAAGGGCGTAGACATCGTAATAACTGGCCTTCGAGATACAAGTGTATGTAAAGGTCTGCTTAGTTGGTAGCGAACTAAACTGGACTATTAAAAGGGACTACGAGCTTTGATTTCGTGAAACGAAAAATTTAACGTAATTTCTAAGACTTGAAAAATGTAATTTTGTAAAGATCTCTGAAAAATAATTGGAAGAAGGGCTAGTACAGCAGGCTCGCGGATGTGTGCGAAAGGCTACAAGCTTTCAAAAATATGAAGTACCCGGAAAATAAATAAAAAAAATTTGCAGTTTGATACAAATGCTTAATTATTGGAGCATGTATATACCGAAGCGCGCCCTATTATTGGAGTTTTTAAGTAAGCTTTTAATAAAAAAATTAAATTTATGTGGGAAGATGAACAGAAGTCTGCTTGGGAAAAGGCACAGACGATTTTACAAAGAGAGTACACGCGGCGCAGGTAATAAAAGATGAAGAATTAATTTTACAGACTGACGTTAGTGACATAGGTATGAGTGGCGCCCGAGTTCAACGATATGGTGGTCAGACATAAAAGGACCCAGCATTATAGAAGGACAACAAACCGGACAGACTTAAAAAGAAACACAAGCGTAAGAACAGATCACTACACCAGGGTGAACAGATCATATGAGATTAGACATGAACAGGACCCCGTAACTAGAAAGGGGCAGGTCAATCTACGAGTGCATTTGTAAGTTCTAAATTTAAGTGCTCAAAGAAGTTCTGGTACTACTGATAGCCTTAGCAGTTAATTTGGTCCACTACAAATTTTATGGACCTAATAGAAATGAATGTAAAAAAGTTTATTGTGGAATTCGACCACAGAATCTGATAGGGCTTTTTGAAAAGGATATGGAAAATGACTGTAAGAGGGGAAAAGTTGAACAGATGGAGACAGGTGATGAATCCGTTTACGTGGACATTGCGATATTTACTGGGAGTTGAACTGCGCCATCCGATTTGCTCTCAAGGCTCATTAAAGAGGATATTCAAGTTCGCAAGATTCATCTGTCCCCCCTCAAAGATAAAAATTGACAGAATTTTTATGCATACTATTCATAAAAAATTGTTTCGTTCTGGTAAAAAAAAGCTTTACCCAATGTCTAAAGGTCTTTGGGAAGCGAGAGGAGAATCGTCCAGTTTATATATATCTAGTGTTTTCGTTATAAGTTCGTGCCAAAAGGTAGCAGCAGGAAAGGAAGTAAACCGAAGCACCATTAAAACTTGCGACACTCTCGTAAGCTCCTTCGGATGTAGTAAACAGCCTACTTTCACTTTTTGAATTGTAATATATAACTGTCCGTTTAAAACATCCCTATTGGTAGAGTGCTTTCCTCTATTCATATATCTTAATCGACATTGACAGTTATAACTATTCGGTATTAAAAACATTTAGTAGCCCATGAAAGGAAATTGCGCTTATAATATTTTATAGTGGTCTCATTAGAATACAGCTAACGACCTTATTGTAACGCACTTTCCCCAAACCAAAAGCAAATAGTTTAGTTGTTTGCTTAAGTTTCTGATAAATAAAGAACGGTGTTTTTTATGCAGAAAACTGGTAACTTAATTGTGTATACAAAACAGAGAAAAAAATTTAAGGGGGTCCTCTTTCTCTAGTTATTAAAAATTTATTATAGCCGACAAAATGAAATATTAATATTGCTGATCAATTTGTCATTTTATTAAAATAAGCAATTTCGATAAATTTTATAATGAGCTTTTGACAATCTTATATATTATACTCAAAGGGGAAAAATCACACCGTTTTAAAATATACTTAATTATTCTTATGTTACTATAAATATAAGTTGAATTTCTTAAATAATCAGTGGTTATCAATAATTCTAAATAATCTTTATATAGCAACTGACACTTTTTGATCTTGTTTTGATTAATATTTTAATCTCCCACTTATTGAAGCTATAAAATTCTATTTCATTATAATTCAATTCTTATTTAATTATTCCATTTTTTGAGTTCTCTAACCGCTTATAGAAGTTAAATTGTTTTGATTCAATTAACTCATTACACCCTTCCCTACAAGAGGGAATATGCCTTATAACAATTATATTATTACGTTAAAAGGCTAAAAAATCTTTGATAGTTATAATAAATTTTATTTACGTGCACGGTGTAAAACTTACCGCAATTACTCTATAACAACAAGTAGCTAATTTGCAATTCCGTTTATAAACGACTTTTATTAATCTTCTAATGTTTACTAATAATTACGTATATTTTGTCTATAAAATTAAAAGGTTATACGCCCTTTCTTATTCTATATGTAAACTAACGTTTATTTCTTATATAATTTTTTACAGTTTATTATCATTCAATTTTTGTTGGTAAGAGCTGTGTCTAAACGCAATACCCTTATGACAACGGTATAATACATCTTAATACTCCACCTCAATATTTATTTACCATGCTAAAATTTTTACATAAATGTTTAAGTAATGACTGACATAATACTCATTGTCGTTTATTAAGTTAAAAAAAAACATCTGTTACTCTTATTAATAGATTACTATACTTTGTTTCTTTGGTTAACGTATATTTATAAATTGTGTGTACTAGGAACCAAATAAACCCCGTACTTTTCACCAAGTATACTGGAGAAAAGGATAATCTTGATAATCTTTTCTGGCCTTATTTTTTATTGTATATTTTACATAAATTAGGTATATTATAACGCATAGGCCCTGCTATATTTAAGTATGGCCTGCAAACCCAATACTCTTTCGAGAATTTAACTATTTTCCTTATCTTATTAAATCTTTTAACGTATTTTTTTTTACAAGTACTTAGCTTGTTCAATATTTTTTTTTTTATATAAATAAATGAAGGGTTTAAAAATAGAAAGTGGTTAAAAAATTATATAACCCACTGAAGAGCAAAGGCTAGTAAACTAGATAAATGTTCCTCACTAAATCTAAACCATCAACGTACGAATATTTAACATCGAAAGTGTTAACGGGGTTTGTTGCTGTTAGTTCTCTTATAGTAATCAAAACCTTCT
The DNA here is from genome assembly GCF_036711695.1 of Zophobas morio. NCBI lineage: Eukaryota > Metazoa > Arthropoda > Insecta > Coleoptera > Tenebrionidae > Zophobas > Zophobas morio. Next base: position 96,693 of record NW_026972408.1, on the reverse strand, counting down.
CTACTGTAAAATAAAACTAGTAATAATTAAATGTACTTTATCTGGAAAAAATATTAATATATACTTTTCTTGACTTTTTAAAATTTTTAAATGAATTCATTATAAAATTCAAGTTAATTAGTATAATTTTAGAAGTAGTAATATTAAAAAATAATTAAGTTAACTCGATTTTAAAATTTAAATTTAGTTCAAAAAATTTCATAAATTTTTTAAATATTAAATTAGGTTCGGAGGTTTTATTGTATAGGCTTAAATTTTAATTTGTTAACTCTACAAAAATATAAATTTAGTTCTTTTCTACTCGCAAAGCAGGATAAATCTATTATTAAAATATTATGGCCGGAAAGAATATATTCGTTATTCTTAACTTTATTAATAATTTATAAATATTACTTAGCGCAGAGAGAAGGCCTCTTTTTGTAAGTTAATAGGTACTTCCCATATAAATTTTACCAACAATTTTTTAAAATTATAATTCGGAATAAAGTAAAAGTTAACCGATTTAATTAACGGATTGCAATTAGCAAGTCGAAAAGAATTTTTTAAGAATTTTAAAAAGGATAATAGTATTATAAAAAAAAAAATTACAATACTAAACGTTAATGAGTCGAAATATTTTTTAAAAATTGTTAGCAGACAGTTTTCTGGGTAGGATATAATATCAAAGTCAATATTTTCGGCTAAAGTTTTTTATGGTCTTTAAGTTTACCGACCGCTGGGTTGTGGGTATAATGTCATGTTCATTATTGCTTTTATAAATCGCCGAATAAACATAGTACTTTGCGTAAACGGAAGATTCTATTATATTTAGTAAATTAAGAGTTTCCAAAGATTGGATTTTAAAAGGAATCCCTTCTTGTTAGTATATGATTAATGAAAGTAAAGCTAGGCTTACCACTTTCATTAAACTACAGGTAAAAAGGGCTTAGCACCCTCGCATAAATTCATTGGCTCGAGTGGTTCCCGTTATTCCAGTCATGCTTTAGTAAGCAGTAAGCTACATTATAAACCATTATTACCCCGTAAGATAACTTATTTTTTCTTTTTGCATAAACCTTGAAGACATTTCGCTACAATGACATCAATCTTCTTATAAAATTTTATAGCTTTTATCTTTTGTTTCCTTAAAATTTTTGCTTTTTGTAAAAAAGACATAAAAAAATTTCAAAGGGAACTCCTTTAAATAAAAAATAAATATAATTAAACATATAATGTAGTGAAATTTAATTATAAAATAAATATACTGCCTATCGAAGCCGACATAAGCAAGATTAGAAATGCGGCCCTATATGTCTTCATAAACAAAGCAATGCAAAAGTGTAAAGAACGGTTCAAATGATTTGGTGAAACTTAAACAAATATGGAAATAGTTTACAAAAATTACACTTCAAACTAATTAAGCGCTTGGCTTTAACCATCCAAATAAGCCAATATTCTTAGTTTTTAGAACCACATACTGAATGTCGTAGTCGGTCGACTTGCTGTACTAGCATCTGCAGCGCTATCTGATCTGATGCGTTTATTAGAAGCCGGCTTTACTATTATGCATTGTTAAGAGTTACACAGTTTTTATAAGAGTGCTGGTGAGTAAGAAAGTAAAAAACAGCAAATTATATATACAATAACTAGTATGTTTAAAATAGAATTTTTGTGTCTGCTTCTCTAGGATGCCCTAGTCACTGCCCAACTGTTTTCACGAAAAATAGATTTACTGGCTGATATTGTCGATATACTAAAGCTAGCTTTGACGCACTCCAAGACCTTTTCACCTCATAATTATTTCTACGCCTAACCACAATTGTTTATTAATGACTTTTCGCTCCGGTGTTCAAACTTAATTGAAATATTTTGCTTCTACCAATTATTTATAAAACTAAACTTTTAAATCTTTTAAAGCTTAACTGTTTCTAAACTTTGGATGCTTTGTTTTTGTCAGTTAGCGAAGTTTTTTAAAAGCTTATCTTAATGCTCGGCGCGCTTTTATCTATATATATACTAGTAAATAGCGCTCTTATAGTACCAATACCATATTTTTACACAAATCATACGATATCAGCACTACTAGCACTTGGCAAGGGGTGCAAACAATACTGGTACTATTCATATATTATACATATAGTATCAGCACTATTCTCCAGCCGCCGCTCAGATTTGATTCCGGAACGGCACCAGCGGTTCATGGATTGAGTAAGTGCTATTTCAGTCACTCATTATACAAAACTTATTCAACAAACGCTCTCGCGCGGAGTTATCAGCTAGAAGCTGAAGTACTTGTATAACTTAGCTGCTTCCCTCAATATATTTATAGCGAATATACTGATGTTCACATATCTTTCTACGGAAAGAGTTCATTCTCTTTTGTCTATCCATCTCACGACATAGACCATCTACTTACCCGAAAATCAGCAGGTTATCAATTGTTTAGCATCAGTTTACATCATAAAATCCGTAAGAAATTTGCTATTGCCTTCCAAGATTAGTATTTCACTGCTTTTTCCAATTCATTTAAGTTCTTACTACAACAATAAAATAGCTCTCAAAGAAGTAGCTGAGGGAAAGATCAAAAGGCCTCGAGTTTATTGAAGTATACTAATGCTATTGACTTAATTCCCTTTGAATTGTATCTTGGCTTCTTCAATAATTCGCTAACTCATTATGCAAAAGCTATAAAATTATACGCCTTAATTTTAAGTTTCATACTCTATTTCCCTCCCTTCAAGGGACTCCATACTTTCCTCCGTAATTTGCGCTGAGATACGAGACCAACAGCTATAAATTTTTTATTATTGTCCAACATACTATACACTATAGGCGTGTATAAAGCGTATCATTTTTAATAATATTAAACTTTTAAACTCATTTTCACTAGATATGATTATAAGGTTAACAATGTTTCGATTGGAAATGGCCATTTTATTAAAAATTTATGAATTAGACATTAAATAATTAGTATTAAAAGTAGTTGATGATTAATCAAACATTTTGATCATATAAAAGTTCATAATAAAAAAAATTATGTAATTAATTAACTAATAACGTATTAATTAATTCCAAATATCGAACTTTTTTTAAAAAATACAATATGAATATTGGAGTGTGCAGCTATTATTATTTTTAATGACTTTTGGGGTTGCTCGATGACTTAACGCAGTCATTATTTTAGGCAATATAAATGTTTGAAAAGCAAATTTGATCAATAACTAGTAAGCAATGAGACTTCATTTCCACTTTTAGGATGTTATCATTACCATAATTATATCGTTGTGGAAAAATACTGTTTAAAAGTTTTATTATACTACCTAAAACAAAATATTGACTTTGTAGTCCTCTAAGGGATAAAGTTATCTTTAGCATACGTCGCGGCTCGGCATAGCGAACTGCTGTGTCTTGGCTACGATGCCTGTGCTATTGGTACTTTTGTACTAGTGTTAGTACTATGCTTTATGCATAGTGCTAATACTATATATATTAACGTGGCCGCTTTCCAATGTCAGCTACAACAAGTAAAAAGAAACGCGAAGCTAACTAGCCACATAATTATTTTGTAAGCATTTGCATGCTAAAAAAGGCCTTTTAGAAGTCATTATAATGCTTAAAGTAATTCTCCCTTCCTCAAAAGGGGGTGGAAGAATGGGTGCAAATTAGTATATACTTCCGGAGATGTATCGGACCTGGACTACTTAGTGTGAGGGAAAACTATAATAAAACCACCAAGGACCTCCTTGATTGTTAGTTTCTATTTAGAGGGGGGGACGCAAGTGTCACACAAGTTTTATAAAAAATATATAAAAAAATTTGCTTAACAAGTTTGGTGCTGTTTGGTGGTTTTGTTAGGGTCTCAATTAACACAAGATGACAATTGCCTGATAAAAATTATATTTTATATATTGTTTCGTAAACTAAAAGACCCAACTCACACAAACGGATATCGAGTTAAAGAAATGAGAAAGAAAAGAAAAATCGGAGTTCTCCTTTAGACATTTATATTATTCCTACACTATTAATAATACTACAACCTTCACTTTAATAATTCAACTTGCAATAAGAAGATTAAATACTACTAAACAAAAGTTTTGAATGACCCCATTGGAAAAATTAACACCTCTCTTTGAGGCCTCTTTTCAGGTCAGTTGTTAAAGGCATAGCTCATACCATTGTATATTTAGAACTGCATTGATTTCACAAGCTGATAGTTTCGTAAGATAGTATATTAGGGATAATGAAAAAATATAATATAGGCAATTCGAAGGACTAAAGAAACTGTGGTAATTTATTTGACAGCCTTTAACTCTCCCAAAAGCTTTGCCACCTTAAACTAAGAGCAAGTAAAATACAAATTAATAAGCAACGTGTGCCGGCTCGCTTATTATTTTCAGTGCTAAGTCTTTTCGGTAATTTAAATAAAACTGAAGTATTTTTAAGTTTTTGTAATAAGAATTTAAGTATAATGATTATTTTTAGTTAAAGTCAAAATATTTTTCTTATTAGTTGCACGTTGCAGCCATTTTTCTTTGGTTAAAAAAAGTTTATTTACGAAGAGGCGCCTTAACGATTGCAACCTTTAGTCTTTTGTAAGTTAACTTTAATAATAAATTAAGAAGTAAAAAGTACTAAGAAATTATACATTTTATTTAAGGATCCTTCATTTTTTAGATATCTTAAAAAAAATACAAAAACTTAAATCTTACTTGATAGTAAACTTTTCCAAAAAGTCATTCATTTGTAGTGTTTCATAAGGGATATATATTTCAACTGAGTTTGAGCAGTACTGACTTATTTCTTTAGATCCACAATCTTTTGCAGATTTTACAAAAAAGAAGTAATTTTTTAAAATTACTTGATTAGCTCTCCACAATTTCATTTTTTTGATTTATTATTTTTTTTTTTGCATAAGTTACTTAATTGCTAACGAGCAGGCTCAATTACGAGTCACGCACGGGACACGTTATCGGAGCCTCAGTAAAGTTCTTTGAATGCTAGTTACTGTTTCTCAGGTGAAAAATATATTAAAAAAACCATATCAATCTGAGATTACTTGTGGTAAATCCGTATAGTAGCTAATAGTAACTGTTATAGAGTCTCGTCTATTGAGTCAGAAAGTAGTATAATTTCCAAGTAATGAATTATTCGAAATTGTTGGCAGTAAAATTGTCTAGTAATAAAAGTAGCAATAATAAATTAAGGTTTTATTTAGCATGTTTATCTCCACTTAAGTAAACTATTTCTGCATGATTAGCAGTCTGTATGATATAAGTAAACTGTACAAACCAATCAACCAGGTGAGCTTCAGACAAATATAAACGGTTAAGCGGGGAAAGGGGGGGACTGAAGAGGCGTTTTATTACATTACTGGTATATATGCATATACAAATAATTTCTATTGCTCCATTGCAAATATCCAAAACGCAAGCTGTTATACAGGGTTACCGAGACAAGGTTTGATCAACCGCCATTCAGAGGTTCTTGCTCGTCGTTCGAAACTGCCGACATTAAAAACAAAAATGGTAAGTGCAGATAAACAAATTGAGGTGTTTAAAGTGGCAACAATATCGTGTGTAAAATTTTATAAAGAATTAATATGTGAAGTGCATACAAAATTATTTCATTCGGAAGGAAGAAACTGAGAGAGATCTTTAAAGAAAGCAAAGAAAAGGAGCTATAATAGACGTGGTGGTTAATGGCTGTGTCACTTGTCCAAAGTTTGCTAAAAATTTAATGTTTAAAAGGAGCCTAAACATATAATAGTAGACTCAACAAACTATTTTACAGCCTGTCAATGGATTGTAAAAAGTTACCAAATACTAAAGTAGGGTATGATTGGGCTCAAGTAATAGTAGATAGATATTCATGGTATGTGTGGGTAAGAGAAATTAAAAAAGATACCCACTTTCGAAGCACTAGATTTATTAGAATTAATTTACAAGATGTAGAAGCCGGCGGAGATGATCCCGAAACCCCTTTCCGCACATGGCGTGGTTTAAAGTAAAAAATTACTAGACTGAAAAGGAAAAATTTTATAAAAAGGGATTATATACGTGTAGCACATCACCTTACAACTGTTGACAGCCACTAAAGCAATGAAATTGGGGAAAATGCTGTTCAGGCAATAAAAAGGCTTTAACAAAAAGGTGTTATGGATAGCAGTTAAAATTGGACGAAGTGATGGGCAAATATAATTTTTAAAAAGGTGCCTAACATGTTAAGGAGTATCTCCTACACTAATGCTTTTTTAAATGCAGGTTAATATTCTGAGTTATTATTAAAAAAACCGGCAGTTAAAGAACATAAAGAAGAAATTAATACGGCTAATTCATCACAACATAATATCGATTACAGCAAACTAACTAATGATACGGTAACATTTTTTGATGTAAAGTAGAAAGCAGAAAAACTAATTACTGGAGACAGTTTATTTCAAAAATAATAACATTGAACCAATTTTTATCGAAAAAGTTTATTTAAGTACGAGATTATTGAAACGTCCCTGAGATCATACCAGAAAACGCATGGGATGGATTTCAGTGCTAATGGAGAAAAATTAGGAAAACCTAGAAAAAATAAATGAGTGTTAGTGAATTTTAAATAAACCCCATATCACAACGACGGAAAATAAGAAAATGAACACAATTTTTAGCGTTAAGTGTGGTCATTTATAGTTAGACAGAATATTAACCTCCCTGGATAAATTGGTAAAATGAAACAAAGCTCAAGATCTAAATCCTTTCGAAATACCTAATAATGATAAGCAGGTAGAATATCAGATATAACTTTAGGGTCCAAACAAAAACTTAAAGTTAAAAAAGCCCAATATTATTGCCGCGTGTAAAATTTTAAAAGGATATCAGTTTAAGAAAGCATGCTTTTGGCTGTCCATTAAGTAATTTCAATCTTCTCCGAGATATAGTTGAAAAGAAGGGCTTTATCCACGATTGCATAACCCTCGAGGGTATGTTGCATTACATGCCTTGCAAAGCAACAGTTTTTTAAAAGCTAATATCTTAAATACATATATAATAATATGATGATCTGAGTATAGTAAAGCCTAAGGTTTAAAAAATAGCTTTAAACTGTTAAATACAAGTTGGAATAAATATTATTTGTTTATAATCTATGCAAAAAATGCTTTTTAAATATGTTAAATTCATACAAGCCACTCATAACTGTTTTTATTTTAGTATATTAACAGTTTTAAGTTAATTTTAAATTGTTAGAAAAAGCTTCATTAAACTTTAATACATTCATTTTATAATAAAAAAGGTACTATGCCGTCTCACTTCCCATAAAGATGAGATTGAACAGTTTTAAAGCAAATAAATAAATTTTTTACAAAAAGTGGAAAAACATTTAAAAGTCAGCGTTTCATTGTAGTATTTTTAAAATTACTAAATCCCCAACATGATAAAAACGCTTAGAGTACTTTTATTAAACTTGTTTATGGAAGTCTACTATTAGAATAATCACAAATTTAAACAAACAATTAACTGTATCAATTTAACCAAAATACCTTAAACTGAACTTTAATTTTGTTTCGAAGTAGAAGCAGATTATACAGAGCATAGTGCGCTGCTTAGTATACTCAGGTGGTTATCGGAATCTACTTCCGGTGGAGCCTTAGTAAGCTATATTTTTTCAACTTTATCTAGTTTTACTTCAAACAATAGTACTTTAAATAGTTATATTGCCATGGACTGGAGTATGTTTTATGTATTATTACTATATTAATTATTATCTCTAATTTACTTATAATTGATATTTGCTGTTTGAGAGTAGTGAAATTTTACTAATGTAATTATTTATTTAACGTTAGTTTACTATGACTTTTTAGGGTTTCCGACATTTTTTGATAATATTAAGTAAAGGATTTTTTTGAAGAGGGAAAAAAAGTCAAAAAACACTAAAAATTTTATTATTTACTATACATGGTTTTCGTTTATGTAAATTTATTCATTAGTTAGAGTAACTTAAGAAAGTATAACCTCCTTTCTTTATTTTATTCCTTTTTTTTTTTTATTAACAAAATATATTATAAAGTTTTGTTGAGTGAACTTTAAATAGACTTTATTTTAATGGTGCATATTCCCTTTGTAAAAGGAGTTATCAACTTTTATTCTTTATACTTAAAGTTAACTAAATTACTTGAACTTGATAATTAAGAGCTTGTTTATAGTATCCTATTAAAAAGGTGGACACATCATTGTCAGCTAGAGGCACGCGGTCTTTTATTGAGCCTACTCCTGCACTTAACTTGGACTGCGCTCCTTTCCTGCCCGGTTCAATTTTTGTTCGCTATAATAGCGGGGCTAAACCATTCCTAAATTTTTTCCGGTTTACTGCATCTTTCCTTGCTCCTGCAGAAAAGACGATAAGTTACCTGACCAAAATGTAAGCGTAGAGTACAAGAAGGAGTATGAAAGCGACAAACTTGAAATCAACCGCTGGAAGCATAAACCTGGAGAAAACATTGTGATGACAGACGTCCTCGCTACTGGCGGGATTAAGAAGGTTTTTACGACATCATACAATCCTCCTTTTCCTAATAGGGTTATTCCTAGACTAGTATTCTTTTTATTATAAGGCTGCTGAAGGTCTGGGAAAAAAGCTGGGCTGAAATGCTATGAAATACTCGATGCTTATCGAAATCACCGAGTTAAAGGGAAAAAAATTATCGACGGGCCTTTTGAAGAATAATGGAATATATATATAATACTTTTAATCCCACGCCCTTATTTTACATCTTGATTAGCGCTTTTTGAATTTGTTCGCTAAATAAAAATTTCTTCTTAATTTTTTTAAATATCTTAGTTGTTTTATTTATGAAAATTACAAAATACATACATAAGCTTGCAAAATATTGAACTTAGTTTTTCACTATATGTTCAAAGTTTAGCAAAGACGCGTTTACACGTTTAAGATAACGCAAAGGAACTTTTTGTAAATGTAAATAACCTTTAAGGGGGCTCCAAATTAAACTAACAATTAACAATTTTTCATCGCAAGAGGCAAATATATTCCAAGTTCCTTATTTAAAAAAGAGTAGGAAAGGTTCGAATTTGAGAAGTTTAACTGATTACAGGAGAATTCATTCTGCTTTTGCAGTGTGAATTTTCCTTATGGGGCAAACACATCAAGCAACACCCCAACCTGTAGTTCAAAGTGTTAAGACTGGGCCCCTTGATAAACCATTTCTTACTCCAAAGGAGGGCGTCCACTTTCCAGCATGCTGGGAAAATCCAAGAAATGTTAACTTCCCATTAAACACTATACATCGGGTAGCAAAAGTTAATTAACATTAATGTGAAGAGGGGTGGTTCAAGTTAACCTACAAGACGTTAAAGCTTTCGTATACATTGCCTTTTTTCTCACTTGTTCGTTTCAAATTGCGAGTAAAATGATGTAATTTTAAAGATGGTAATAAGCACATGGCTAAGCAACTGAAGAATTATTATTACCCCTTAACATTTCTGGTTTTCTTTTTGCCCAGTGTATATTACGTAATACACCACCTATCTTACTACTGTTGTTAATAGTCGACTTTAGTTATAATTACGATCTTGTTCTTTTACGTCGCACCTTAAATTTAAAATGATATTTCAATCTCAGCTTACCACTCCAGTAACATTCGTAGGATGTTCAAGGAGCAATATGTTGTCCAGTACTTAAAAAATGTTTACTATAGTCCTTAAATATTTTTTTTTAAGCACGTAGTTTCTGTGCGATTCTGTAATGGTTTTGCGGTTTCTGAAATTTACCTACTCCTCTTTTTTAATAAGTTATAAAGTTGTTAGGAGCTATGTATGAGGTGGCGAGCTAATAAGAAATTATACTTTACGACAATCTCTATTTTGCCTGCCTCTACAAAATAAAACTAAAATATATTGGTTATTATGCCCTTTGCTTACTACTTAAGTTACAATACGGCTCCTGTTATAAGATTTATTTTATTTCCAAATCCCAAGTGCTCGTAATATACAACATCCAAGCCACGCTTAATCCTTTTTTAGACCAGAATTAGCGGTACCCGTTATTTGGATACAATCTTAAACGGTTAATAGTGGATATATGCCTTAAAAAGTGAAGTTGTTACCATCTTTAGAAAACTTTTGGGATTGTGTTTATTATACAGGCCCCTTTATAATAAAACATTATTTTCTGTATCCTCTTCTCGCTAGGACTATAAGTAATCTAAATGAACTCTACAAACCAAGCTTCTATATGTTTTAAAAACTTTGTGACTCCCTATACTTCCTTATCCTTGCATATAGTGATTGCACCTAGAAGTTAAAGTTATACTTTTTTTATAAAAAAAAGTCAAAAAGAGTACAGAAATATGGAAATTTAAAAATTAAACAACATATTCACATCTGTTGAATACTTTATTACAAACTAGTATAAGCTATTTATTATAAAAAAAGAGCCTGCTAAATATTTATAAATTCTATTAAACATTAGTACACAATTTTCTCTTTAAACTTTTTCATATATTATTTAAGAGTGTTGGTTGCAGGTAGCTGGTTGAGTCGATCGAACCAAAGCCACACAGGCACGAACTTAATGAATAGCTCATGCCAAAATACTTCCTTTTCTTGACATCCGTAAAACTGGCGGGCCTTGGCTTCAATAATCTCTTAATATCTATACAAACGTAAATATAAAAAGAGCATATTTCGTTTTAAACCCGTTTAAATCAAATACTTAGTTGTTCATGTTTTTCAAGAGATTTACTTATTCCTTTATAAAAAATTGTAGATCGCTTTCACCGAAGGTGAGCCGCACCCTTTTACTATATTTTTGTATTACTTTATTTACTTTATTCATTATTATTACTTCTTATTATATATTATTATAATTATTTGTTTTTTATTTAAATTAATAAAGAGGAAGTATACTTTGTTAACTAAAGAGGTTGCAGTCCCTAAAACTTCTACGTACATTCCCCTTAAAAACATTATACCAAAAGAGTATTCTTTTCCCTTACAACAACTATAACTGTTATATTAATACCGTTTTAGGGTTTACCAACAATTGAAGCCAATTTTTATAGAAGAGCTGGAAGCTGAAAGGAAAAGGGTCTTTTTTTTGCAATTTGGAGGTTTCTTGGTCACTGTTACTTCGAGTTTATTTTTAGAAATAACAATTTAGAGAGCTTTGATTTTTACGGTACACATACTACTTTATGGAAGGAACGAGGGGGAAGACAGCTTGCTTTACAATTATTTCAATATTATAAGCTTATTCCAGTAGTTTTTTATCTACCGTTTACTTTCTACTTAGTTACATATTTTATTAGTTATATAGTTAATTAGTAAAAACTATCTTTAATATTTCTCCGGCATAGCATATCTCTTAAATCTTTTTGATCTCCGCCTTTTTTATAGATGTTTATGTTACTGTTATTAACGAACTTATATTTGTGGTTATTAATATTATAAAAATAATAAAAAAGTAAAAGTAAATATTATTTTTTACTAGGAACGCTTATTAAGTAAAAACAACTTACCTGATTTGATAAGCAAAAACATTTTATTTTCAAAAGGATCTTTTTAGCGACTCCACTCTTCTTGAAAACCTCGATGCAAACTTAGAAGTTCAGTTGAAGTCAAACGAAAGGATTCTTTACGGAAGAATTGTCCCTCCCCGGAAAGTTCGTCCTATCTTTTTAGCTAATTTTATTATAAATATATTTATGAAACGTGTGTGGGTTATTATAACTATTTTAGTAAGTGTAAACAATCTTAATAAAATATTTTAAGTCCAGTAAGAATACATTAATTTCTACTTGCATTCACTCGGCACTGTATTTTTAAAAATTCAGCTTTCAGTTTCTTTCGAGAAACTCTACTTTTTCAGACGCTATAATTTTTTTAGGGAAAAAAGAGGGTCAATATTAAATTCTTATTAATTTAAAAAATGTTTAATTTTTACAAGTAAACATTATTGATCCTTTTGTGCTGTTTCGCTCTATAAATTTATAAGATTTTATTATTATGATACTCTACTACTACTTTTAGAGCTTTTTTTATAATATTGGTGAGCACATTAATATTAATTTTTTATTGTAAATTTCAGCTCCGAGAGATTCCGGACGTTCGTTTTTCCCGTACAGCAAACGACTATTACTATACTCTCTTGTGTGTGTCTCCAGGTTTTCTTATAATATTCTATTTTATGCATTTTATTAAAACTTAAACGTATTTATATTAGCAAATTATTAAGTTTATATTTTATTTCCTAAATTAAAACTTTTTTTCAAGATGATAATATTTTTAACTTTCATGTTGAATCGCTTCGTTGGATGATGTAATTTTCTTCTATTACCCAATTATGACAATTTGCCCCTTATTATCTTTTTGGCGTCTAAAAAGCACGAATATTAAGGGAGGCGCACCAGAGGAGCTAATCAGGATATCCGCTCTACAAAACGGTCATTATTCGGCGCGTTATTGAATTATTTAAGTTTATTTGGTTCACCTTCTCTGCTCTGCACGCTCGTTAAAGCTATTTTCTCTACTGCTACAGCGGATACGGCATGCGAGTATCTTCCGCCCACGCCTGCGAGGGGTACTGGCTATCTGCGCTACGTATTTTTATTGCTGGAACACACCAAGCGGCTCAAACTCGGCACAATTCAACCGTTATTTTTATTTTAAATTTTTTCTTCCTTTTTTTATTGTATACGACTTTGCCCCGCAAAGAGGAGGGGACTTCAGTACACGCGACTTTTTACAATCGCACGAAGCACGCATTAAAGGGCTTAACTTTTTTCAAAGCTGCTGGGACGAAAGTGTGGATGTCACATACACTCAGACACTCGGTCCGCTTTATTTTGGTAGTGCCATTTCATATGCATTGATTTGGGTCTCAAAAGGTCTGCTAAAGCCTCCCGTTTATGAGCCGAAATCGCGCTATCCCGGTAAGGTGAAGAGACGGCGGTATATGCCGAAGCCTAAAGAACCACAATACAAGAAGACACTTCTTCGAGATAAATAATAAAAAGGAGTGAAAGTTATTACGCTATGAAAGTTGCGAGGTAAAGCTGGGAGTGCTGTCGAACTCCATGAACTGCAGATCCACCGATCGACGGTCAGTAACACGTGGAATTTCAGAGCCTACACTGCTAAGGGCAGTTCGCTCATCCTTGATAGCAGTATTGGCAAGTTGAGTAGGAATGTGCTCGCGAGGTCGAATGTTCGTCCCCCTGCCAAGAAGAGCGCTCTTCTTTCCAAAAGAGTCGTAGTTAAATCGGCCTCTGCGGGTGGAGGGCCCCCCGCCGAGTATGGTGTAGGTCTGTAGCGTTGTTAGAAACCTGGTAAACTGAGGGCTACTCTTGAAGCGGTTCAGGCTGTCCGTCCCTATCAGCATCATGACCTCCTTAAGCGCCTCGTCAAATAACTCCAAGCAGTCCTCCTTACCAGTAACCTGCTTGTAGGCTTTGAGTGTGCCCATGCGACATTGGTCAGAGAGGTTCAACGCGTCACCCTTAAAGTACTTTTCAATTAGTTCCTTAGCGGAGCCAACCCCTCCAGCTTTAAAGTCGAGCACATCGATGACGAAACTCAAATTTTCAGCGCTGAATTCCTCCTTGAGAAACTCCATGAAGCATTTTAAGGCCTTTGGATGGTATATAATATTCTCCACCGAGAGGGAATACGGGTCGAGGCGGGACCGGAACTCGGCCTCGAGCAAGGGGTTCTTCGCAAAAAGCTTTGAAAAATTGTACTTATTGCAGGTTAGCATGACGCAGGGGGTCTTCGTCCGTACCGTCGCAGTGCGCTTACTTTCGTGCAGTAGCCCTATTTCGCCAAAGTAGTGGCCCTCGCCCATCTCGCCAACCTTCTCGTTATTAACGAAAACGTTAACTTCTCCAAAAGCTATCATGTAGAATTTAGTAGCGTCTGTGTTTTCCTTAACCACTTCATAGTGAGGTGCAAAGTACTCAAGCTGAGTCACTTGCGCAAGGCTCTCATAGTCTTCCCTAGTAAAGCCTCTTAAAAAAGGGGCGTTGAACCTCTCTAGCTGAGCAGTGATGCGTACAATTACATTTTTCTGAAACGATTCCCGCCACGCCTGCCTGGCTTCCGGGCAAAGTTTAAGAAACTTAAGAAAGTCAGTTCCTTCTAACTTAAGTACGACGCTTGGCTCAATTGAGATGGCGGAAGAAGTACGGGGTATGTAAGAGGTTAAAAGTGATAACTCGCCAAAGTAAGTGCCTGGCAAAAATTTACAAATCAACTTCTGGCTCTTGTCGCTCCCTTCTTTGTAAATTCCAACGCAACCACGAACAAGTACAAATAATCCCGTACTAAATTCATTTTCTTTATAAATGAAGTCACCAGCTTTGTAAGACTGGAAGCGGAGTAAAGAAGCAAGTAAAATTTCGTGCTCTTTGGAAAGATTTGAAACACCTATACACAAGCAAATCATAACTTATATACTTGATCTATAAGTAAAGTCACCTAGTAAATTATTTGTAGAAGAAAGATACTGCAATCTGTTTAATAAGCGTAAAGAGCCAGCAAGAGCAGCATTTCTTTGTAACTTCTGGCTGTCTCCTTCGCAGATAAAAGCTAAGCGACAGTTTGTTTTAGCCTCTAAATTTTGAAACAGGGAAGATAAAGGCAGGGCATCCACGGGAAACGACGAACAAAGTGCATCCTCAAACAAAACATCTCCTATGCATATAAAAATCTAATAGATAAGTATAAAGACCTAAAATAATTTTTTTCATAACCTTTTTTAACTTGTAATCTGTAGTTTGAGTTCTTAAAACCTTGTAATTCTAAAGTACCGTCAAGTACGGCAATAATACTGTTAATAAATTCTTCCTTAGGGAGAATGGTCCCTTTAAGTAAATTTTATAAAACGTTCATGATGATATTATATAATATAACTATTAATACCTTTCTTTAAGTCCTTAGTAGTTGTGAAAGTATTTAAAAGGTAAAGTTCTTTTTTACTTAATAACACATGAAAAGGATTATAACAGCTCAAAAGTCCTTTCGGGGCCCAGTTAAATGATTTAAAAAAATTTGATAAATTACTCAGTATCCTAAAGCTAATTGTCATTGTATACCGCTTATACGAAGCTTACTGACACAATCCGCTTTTATTAAACATATTTAGCACAAGGACGCACTGCACATAAATTCAAAGCTCTCAAAACTTTTCCATCAACCACTTACGAGGTAGTTTAATTTGCGTAACATTTTTTTGAGCAAATCGGAACAGTCTAATTTATTCCTCCAATCACTGCCAGGACATTTCGTGTTTAAAAAAGGTGTAAATGTTTGGTTGGCAAAGTTCCCTTAAAGGGGAAATTTTTAAGATTTTTTCTTTTAGTTTTATTAAAGTTTTTATACCGATTACTTTAAACAAGACAAGTTGATCAGTGTAAAAATTGTACTTATATGATCAAAAAAGACCTTAACGTCTTTGGTAGGTCCTTAAGTTTTCAAGTTATGTGTTGTAACTTTAATTTTTAACTAATATGTCATTTAATAAATTTAAATACATTTTGCGGTATTTACAAATTAAAAATTAGTATTTCACTTCTCTTAACAGAATAAAGACGCGAAAATATATTTTTTCTTAAGTCTTCATAATCCGAAAATATACCACATAAAGATGTCTACAACCTTTAAGGCTATTAACAACTCTTAAAACTAAATAGCGGGTCGTGTAGTTCATTAAACTGTGCTTAATAGTTTTTTTTTTATTAAAGTTAAGACATATACAATTAATATGTGAGTCAGGTTGTACATAATCACTTTTAACGGTAATGCAGCTCTCCAACATTGAGTGAGTAAAATTAGGCCATCATTTACAGAAACATGGAATTTTGCTAATCACTAAATGGCTTATTGCTTTTAGGACGTTCATGCAACCAGTAAAACCGAAAAGTTTTGGTCGCCGATTATTTTTGCGCTCATTATTCTATTTACTGAGCTATGTTTACAACCCATACTCCTAGTTAATAGATTACGTATAGCTCAGTGGTTAAAGAACTATGTCGCCCCCACACTTTTTGGTCTTAGTAATTACTTGTACGACCCCCCAAAAAACAAATTTTGATAAGATAATTGAAAAATAAAATTATCTTTCTCCTGAAAAACGTGCTTTTTATTATATAAGAATCTATGGTTGCCTAAATAGTTTGGCAAACTCTAAGGTATCTTTAATAATTTTTTTTAAGTTAAGTAAAATTCCAAGCGTTCCAGATTTTTCACCCTTGTTTACTTAACGCTTTTCTTTTTTTTATATTTACTTTATAGGCCAAAAATTCTCAAGAACTTGTGTTTTTTAGACAATAAAATAATATAGTTATAAAATATATTGCAGACTGTGGATTGATTAAATCATTGTAGTAATTTATTTGATAATAACGAACCCCTTAAAGCCAAAAGAGGAAGAGAAGATTAAAAAAAGGTAGCAGCTGGTGTACGGGCTGTACATTTACTAAAGCATGGTGCAAGACACCTTCAGTTTTAATGCCATATCACCAAGTTATTAATACCGTATTCCGAAATATTTAATGCAAGTAGTAGCCTTTGACGTTAAAAATATCAAAAACTGTTTTATTAATATTACATCACACATAGTGGCAATGGTTTTACAATTACACTAATTATGACAGTCGGTTAATAAAGTTGCATAGTTAAAATAAAAACAAACAAGTTACCACCAGGCTAATAGTTGATTATTAGTCAATATAAGGCTCAATATTTTAGCATTTATATTAGATTATCCAAGGCATCGCTCTCCTTAACCTTTCTATAACGAAGGGTTAATGGCTTATGAGCTTATAAAATTGGCATAATGATTAATTATATTTTATAGTTTTCGTTTATACTTCTACTTAGCGATAATTTTTTTAATGTAGCATAGTAGTTAAGCTTAAAGTGGTCATAGAAATCATTCATTGTTAATAAATATTATTAATTGTAGAGCAACGCTACCAAATATATTTCGTTTGTTGCACAGTAACTGCAAATTTGAAAGTTTTCTATTTATATATAGATGAACTTAACCCTCGAGGGCTATTTCTTTTATACTTAGGAAAGGGTCCGAGCACGACAATTTTCTTCTTTGCGTTTTGGCTGTGTGGGTGCCCCCTGGGAGTTTTTGAATTTATCAAATAAATAATTAGTGCTGAATCTTTAATAACTTTATATTATAATAACTTATAATCTATAATACACAATTTAATTTATTATATTACTTACTTTACAAATCTACCAGTTTTAGAGACCTAACACCGGCGAAATCAGCAGTTAAGAAAACTACTGCTCTTAAGTTTTTACTAAAGGCATCTATGTTGGGACTTGATTATTTGTTTCAATTTTTTTATAAGTATTTTTTCCAAGACCTTCTGCTTCAGGAGACCCTATTAACCATTTTTTAGCTTTCTTTTTATGTCGAAGGCTTTCAACTTCAGTTGTGAAGTAAGTTTGTAGTTCGTATTTTATTCTCTTTCAAATTTTATCAATTTCGTAAAAAAAAGGTACGTAGTAACTTGTAGGAATAACTACAAAAGTATTATGTGGGAGTGAGCTTTTAATATGCCTTTCTAAAATATCATACTGTTTCTTAGGAATTGAAACGACCTTTAAAGGGGTATTGGATAACTATTAACCTTTGAGTTGTACTATGACTAAACTAAATAAGCCGATAATAAAAAATACATTTATATTGTAAAAGGGGGTATTATTTTGAAGACTAAAAGCTCATATTTATTATATAATAACAAAATTATCGTCGTTTATTTAGTTGGACCGAAAAAATTGTATTTTTTGAAATTTTATTATGTACTTTTAAGGGATTCTTTTATTATTAGATTGGTATACTGTAATATATATTTTTTTTAGTTATTAAAATAGTCCGTATAAAAAATGTATATTTGAGATAAGAAGCACTTAAACGAAATATAGATGCTATCAAAAAGTTTATACATTTTTAGATTCTAGTATACGTAAAATCTGGTAGTGGGTAGACTACCAAAAACGAGTTTATCGTAAAAGTGTTAAATAAAAGGGCTTAATACTATAACTTTTTTGTGGGCAACTACCTATTAAGCATCCCTCATGCCACTATTTCTGCTGACTCTTTCCGAAAAGAATTTTTTTTAAGATGGAATTTAAAACCAATTTTTAACTATTAAGAGTTGCTAGTATAAAAATTATTAAAAAGATTGCTGAATATTTGTTATGGGTTAAACAATTTTTTTTATGACATTAACGGGTTATACAAGCTGAGGTGTAATATAATTCCACGAAACATATTAGATAACTAATTCTTTATTAACACAGCTACCACAGCTACTAACGCACTAGAGGAAGCACTACCTAGCAACTCTATTACGAGCTTAACCCCGCTAATTCAATCCTCGTTAAGGACGCTATGATAATGGAAGGGTAGAAACTTGTATTAAATAGTTTTGTAAAAATGTTCTTTCGATATTCTAGATTGATTG
The DNA here is from genome assembly GCF_036711695.1 of Zophobas morio. NCBI lineage: Eukaryota > Metazoa > Arthropoda > Insecta > Coleoptera > Tenebrionidae > Zophobas > Zophobas morio. Next base: position 78,227 of record NW_026972408.1, on the reverse strand, counting down.
AGAAGAAAAAAAATGACATCTGCGAGAGAGAAAATAAAATTAACCTGTAATATTATTTGGATAAATACAAACAAACATTGGCACAGATATCTGGCGCTCGGCAGCATCTATGAGCTCTTGGGCTAAAGCGAAAATACAAAAAAATATTTAAATATGTCATGTGGACCATGTCTAATGTTAGATCTCCCACCACGCCATTTATTTAGAAATCGAGGCCTAACATAGTTTAATAGTGGTATCAAAATACACGTAGTTGGTTGTGGCGATAGGAAATTACTTGTAGAGGAGTGACATTTTGCTTAATGTCGTTAAGACATGATGTAACGCTTTAAAATTTTTTTTTTTTGCATTAGGTGGGTCCACAGTACGCTATTTACAGTAGCAATACTATATCTAAAAGGACAATTGCACTTGCTTCAGTATAATACCTTGTTATTAATGTTTCTTCCATCTCTTAAGTTTTTCATTATTAAAAAGCGGTTCACTCTTGTCTTTTAATAATAGCCTTTATATCTATATTTTTTAGAACTTCCTCTTGGGCGGCTAGCTGTATTTGTGGTACTGCGCAGTCAAGTTAAAAAATTAGTGCTGGTCAAACAAAACATGCCACAAATTAGAGCCTGTTAAATTGTGATTTACCGCCTTCTCATAAATATTAGTAAGATGTATAATTTAATAAATTTTAAGCATATTAGATACTCATGCTAGGCAAATAATTTAAAAAAATATTATATTTAACTTAATTAAACTCTGGACGTTTAGTAGATGATGATATTAGTATTAAAGTAGAGGGTTGCACTCGCCTTTAAAGAATTGAAGGTAATTCATATAATAAGTCTATAAAAAGAGGCGCAATAAGCAAGGGGGCACTGTTAATAGCATTAGCTATTAATGTCTAACTTCAAAATAATCCGTCATAATTGTGAGGATGGATCACCGAAACTAACTATACGGGCACTGGTCAGGGACTTAATAACTTACTTATTGATTTATTTGTAGTTTAGTGTCTAGTCATAAAATTTTTAGTTAGATAAGGTACATACCTTGTCTTTAACTTCCTTACGATAGGGTTAAATGTTGTTAAACCCAAATGTCACTCCAAACCTATACATTTAACAGGCGGAGCCCTCAACTTAGTTCCTTTTTTTTTAATGGGCAAAACATAACTGTGACGTTAAACTTTTAAATTTCAAAATTACATTATTTGCATGTAAGCGGGTTTAATAACGTTTCAAGTTACGAATTAATTTAAGCCTCCTGCGTTTAGTAATTAATAACCCACTCAATTTTATAAAAACCCACTCTGAGAATCGGTGTGTATTAGTACTGAATCCCAGTGTTTTTAAACCTACTGGCTTTATTCAAATTTTTTATTGAGTAATAAAACTATGTTAATTAATTAGTCTGGCAAACAGCCGTTAAAACAAGTTTAATTTCTTACACTAACAATGACATATAAAGCAGAGGTAGAGTGTATATAAAGACTATTGCAAACAAACTTTAAACCTTCGCTGTTAAAAAAATAATGCTAGCTTACATAATTCCTTGCTACAAATTCTTGGTGCACCTGTTATAAGTACACTAAGCTTCTACTTCTCCGTTAACGAAAGGGGGGCCTATGAAGCAAAGTTTTTAATTTATTTGAAGATACTATAAAGTTGCTATGTAGTACAACCCCCCAAAATGTTATTAATGCTGATTAATAATGGTAAATAAGATGTCTTTTTCAGTTAGCCTCGTTTAAAAAGTTAAAGCCCCTCGGCTTGAGGGCCAGGTCGGAACCTGTTCTGATGAAAAATAACGATTAATTTACCAGTGCGTATTGACTGTATCGTTATGTATGCATACGGGTATAAAAGAATTGTGCCACACCGTAAGCATTAAGGTTTGGTTCATCAAGGGTAGAAGGCTACCTTGATGACTTAGCCGGGGGCGTACTCTATAAATAAACGTGGCTTTCTTTATCGAGTTTTGCCTCTAAATCCCGACCATTTTTTCTTTGGGGGCCTTCTTATCTTCTTAAAGTTGTATGCGTGTATTAAAAACTGCTCTTTAACCTAAAAATCCACTAAACAATATCTAATTTTTTATATGTTTTTTTTTTTGGTCGCTGTTAAGTCGCCCCTTTAGTCCTGGTTCCTTAGTTTCTTACGTTTAAAGTATCATCCATTGTTCTTTATTTTTATATATACTATTATATGTCAGTTTTGTTGTAGGTCATAGTTTAGTCATGATTTTTCAATACCAAGATGGGCTAGATTCTTCACTTACAGAGGGTATATTGTAAATAATAATATTATTAAAAGTATTTAAACAACAATATGTAACATAGACCCGTCGGATCTTTCTCAATCTGCGCAAGTTTCTCAAACCCTTCCGCCTTTCATCTCTTTTACGTTAGACTTAAAACCTTCTGTACGGAAAACCTTGGGCTCTTTTGCTTTTACTATTGAAAGGCAAAACTTAAGTTGGGAAACTCTTTTATCGGAAATACAAACTATCGTTTCTTCTAAGAAACTTGATTTGGACGTTGAATTAAACAAGGACACCATTTCACGAATTCTGAAGTTTTTTTCTTCTTCTCGTTGTAACATTGCGGGGGCCACCCATTTAACCAAAGAAAATATGCTTCCTTTATTTGAAGTACTTATAAGTATTCCAAAACTGTTTTCAGAAAACTACTTAACTACTTAGTAAATCCATTTGTAATAAGTTACTTAGTTGTTACTTCTGTTATACTTTTAGGCAACTTATCGCAATTATGTGGCCTTCTTGAGAAAAGAAAACTCGCCAAACTCAACTTTTAAAATTCGCCTCTTACTTTTATTAAGCGAAATTAATAACAACTTTACCAGCACATTTTACCCCGATCACATGTTACTAACCCACAACGAAAGTTTTAAAAAGAAGCAAAGGAACAACGACTTTAAAAAATGTTAAGTTCTGTAATGTTTTCATATAAGTGAGCAAAAAAATACTTTTATTTTTTAATTATGATATTGTTCTTATTAAATAACTAACCACTCAGTTTTAATTTTAATAACATTTTATTTAGCTTTTATAAAACTATTCCATAAATCACATTTTAATTACATTCTTATTAAATATTTTGTTTGTATGACCTTTTCGTAAACTTAATTTTTTATTACAAATATATGTACTAATCTTTCTTTACTATTAAAATCGTTATTTCTATGAAATTTATGTTTTTAAATAGAATATTAACATTATGAATGTTTTCAAATGTTTTTTTTATAAATATTCAATCATTTTATAAATAGCTATCTTCCGGGTTTAACAAAAGTTAATAGTTTTTACTTTATAGAAAAAGTTTATTAGTCGTTATCAGTTTTCATGCATTATTTATTTTTTAAGGAAAACTTTATTTAATTAAAATTGTATTACTTTCTGTTTAATCACCATTTCTAAATTAAAAGTGAAAATTTTAATATTCTATTCATTTATCAATGAAATTACAACATTACGTTAATTATTATTCAACTTATAATCATTATATATATTACATTCATTTATTATTCAACTTATAATTATTCTTCATTTTCTATGACTTTAAAGATTTTTATCTTTTATTATGAGTTCATATATTTAAAAAAGTTTTTGTTCTTTGGTTATTTTAAATTATACCTTTAGTATTTATAATTAAAAGGATTACTATTTTACCCATTTTTGTTACATAAACTTGTATAATAAATCTCGACTTTAATATTTTAATATATAAGGGGTCTCGTCATTAGTTTATTAGTTTAAAAAGTGGTTTTTGATTCGCATATATATAATAGTTGTTAGGTTTGCAACTTATGAAGTTATTAGTTACTACAATTTTTTTTTAAAATAATTATTATATACGTTATATTTAAGTAAATTTTATATTATATAACTTATTTTTTTATGATTTTACCTTGCAGAAGGTTTACTTACATTATTAATAATTTTATAAAAAAATTATAAGATATATATGTTAAGAAGGTATATTTGTATTATAAAAGCTAATTAAAATATTAATAGCGAAAAGTAATATAATACTTTAAATATTAAAAAGTTATTGTACAATTATAAATTTGCACAAATTACTAATGTATAAGTAATTTTATAATATTTACAATTAATTACCTATTAAATAAAAATTAACTTGAAGTTGCTTCTAGCAAATGAACTACTATTGCCATTCGTCTTATAATTTTAAAACTTTCTCAATTTTTTGGCATCTTATAACTAGACCTTTAGCGCGCCAGAAACTTTCGTCCTTTTTTAGTCTAGCGTTCATGTTTTCAAAAATAAATAAAATATTGATTTTATTTACCTTGTGTTTTTATTTTAATTTTTCACCCTATAAGGATTTATTATTCGTACTATGTACACAGTTACATTACTTGAACTTAATACTTTAAATAGTAAATTTTAAGAAATAGTGATTTATGTTATATGTCAAGTTTAGTTGCTCTACCATTAATAACTTTTCTTTAAACCTTTGCAGCCATAAATATGAAATGGCCCCATTTTGACTCTCGAATGCAAAGCTCTCCTCAGGGTTCGAGCACCGGGGCGAGTCTGCCTAACTCAATCCGGTTTAATTGCATTATGGAAACCCAGTACGGCACGAAAAGACAGCAGTGCGCGCTGGAAGTCAGTATTCCGGATATCCTCGAGGCCTACAAAATTATAGAGCCTCATTTGTTGTACGCCTCCAACTTAAATAACAGTTCCACAAGTAGTCAAGTGTCTCAATCGGCCGACTTGAATATTGATCACAACCAATCCGATCTCTCCTCCCTGCAAATTCCCCGTCAAAACCACTAGCTATTTAAAAAATTGTAAAATTGTAATATATGAAATTTGGAAGTTCTTTTAAAAAATTTCAGTAATAACGTTTGTTATATTCTTTAAAGATTAATTAATATGAATAAAATTATTTCTACTTTTTTAAATGAGCTTTTGTTATTATAAGGTTTGCTTTATATGATAAAAGCTAAAATTTATTAGTTCTAATAGAGTAAATTTTAGTCTTAACTTATATATAAATCTTGTTAGAATCCTTATAACAATGAAGTAAGGAGTTTGCAGCCCTTAAACTAAAAGCTGAGCTCAGTCAAAATTAAATCCTGGATATCTGTTACCTATTATCTGTTTACCCAATTTTTTGTACTCTTTAAATTTTTAAAAGAAACTTCCTGCATGTATAGTATTTTCCTTTAAAAAAATTAAGGTTAGCAAAACAAGGTCGATTCAATTTTTTTTGTTAAAAGCGAATATCTCAGAACTATTAGAGTTTTAAATCTACAGCTGGTGAGGTTAAGTGGGACTGGCGAACGGACTTCTTCGTTTTCCCCAACTTCCTTTCTAGTCTGACGCTGATGGTGTGCGCGTAATATTTGACTACAGAAAGTATTAACAGCTTCTTATCGTTTGTGCAAATTTATAGTATGAAGAGATCTCCTCTTTACATAACTTTTTAGAAACCTAAGCTTTGGTCTTTAAATTTAACAGAAGAGATAATAATTAAATACGGGGTTAGCTCAAATATAGTTCCCTTTAATATAGTGCAAAATGGTATAAAAAATAGAGCTTACCGAGTTATGTTGTCAGTAATAATAAAATGGCATAAAGTCATAAATACACTTTAAAAAGAATACTAACGGTTGAAAGACTTTTAACAAAAGGTGACCACCGAACGTAAAGAGTACAAATAGTAAGGAAGTATAGGTAATACAACAATTAATGGAGAAGTCTCTGTTTTAAGTATATTAATTAACTTTTTATTCCACCAACTGCTCCTTACACTTTTTTTTATTAGTAAGTAACCTATAAATATTAATGACTTTAACTAATAAATAGTTACACTTCAGAGACTTATTTCCATTATTAAATATAGTTTAGTTTATATATATATTAACCTTTACTAATTTTCAAAATGCAGGAAAATCACAAGTATCGCCAAGTTATTTTATTTTTAATGCGGTAGCTAAAATCTTGTGATTGTACTACATTTTATATGGAAGCGCTATATATTTAGTGTACTACTAAAAAATATTCGTGAATTTTTTAATGTAAGACAAGTTTAGATAAAAATCAACTACTTCCATATTACCAGATTTTTTAAATTAATTAATTTGGCTACTTCGAACATTAAAAAGTTTAAATGTTATTTCGTGCGGTTTATTATTTTAATTTTTAGGAACAGTGAAGGATTTTAATACTGCTACCTTCCTTTTTAGTAGCAATTTCAAGTTGACTCAAAAATCTTCAAGCAATTCGAATAAAACTTTTAATATTATAACCGAAATATAAATTACCCCTCAAGATCTATGGGATTGCTAATTTCACTTAAAAGTGATACGTAAGCCATAAATGGCAATTTTTTGATTGTTCTTCATTATATATTGATTTTTAGTATTAGAGTTTTATAGATTACCTTTTTTTATATATATTGCTCTCCCCGAGAGCTATTTTTAGCGATAATAAGCTGGCGTAGTTATGCAACACAATTGTTCATGAAGTAGCGTATATGAGGACTTACCTGGCACTTAACTCTCGACAAAGCGAACTGATTTTTCGCAAATGATCGCTATTTGCTACTCTCTTCTCTTTCAGTTGAGAGTTATTTTGAAATTTTTCGTTTAATTCGTCCAGTGGAAGTAATAAAGGAGGCTCTAAAAGTAACAAAAAGAATTTTGTTTAACGATTGGATTAGAAGTTTTGTCGCGAGGTCGACTTCTAATGTACAGTTTTTTATAGGCTAATTAGTCTCTGAACATGCTAAAGTGTTGCAATTGGCAATAATTTTAAGTGTACATATATATATTTATATATATACACGCCTTTATGAGGGCTAGTGATCAAATTAACTCGAATTAATTCCAAGATGCATGAATACAGGATCGCGTATATGGCAGACTCACTCGGTAAGCCCACCTTAAAAACAGTAATATTTTACATATTCTTATTACGTATAACAAAATTTCAGGTTTAAAATAAATAACAAAAAAGTCAAAAGTATATTTTGAAATTCCATATACAACTATGTAAAAAGGTTTACCATAATAGAAAAATTTACAAAGTTAGTTAACAAACCATTGGCCAACAATTATAAATGAGGCCGTCACGTAAAAATGTACGATTATTTTTAATAAATTTTTTTCTTTGAAGCAATAATCACTGACTACGCCTACTCTAATACTTTATCTTAGTGTTAAATGGTTTATTAAAATTAAATATAACTTTTGTGTTAATATAATTTTTTACGATGGGGGTATTCGAAAAATTAAAAATGCACAGTGAGGGAAGAGTTAATTAGTTAACTTAAAATCTATACTGCGATAATTCAATGTTTGTTATAATCAGCGAAAGCTTATAGATGACTGTTGGCTCTACGTCTACTAAAGTCTTAGTGTCACGTCGAATATGTGCGTATTCATCTTGCTAACTTTCATAATCGTACTTAAAGTAGCAAAAAATTCCATTTCTATTTTTTTCTTGTGGTTACAAGTGTTAATATTGACTTTTATAACTTATTATAGTTGCATAAAGTTTGAGTTTAAGCTCTCATTACACCAAAAGTTTTACTTTAATTAAATATAAAGTATTCTATAAAAAAAACTAACATAAAATTTAACATCGGCACGATCAATAAATGCGCAATCTATTGATATTAACATATTTGAAGTAGTTAGTAACATTACGTTTGAGTAGTTTCGAAGTTGATCCTAAAATATAAAATAATACACAAATAATATAAGTTAACTTTAAATAATACTATTATTTATTTAGTTAAACTAAATTTTATATTTAAAGATCAACAATATTAATAGGAGTAATACAAACCTTTTATTTATTAATTTTAAGGTATAATACTCTATTAATTGCTGTATATACAATTTTTTATCCAAAAGAAAATTTTTATTATAAAACTTTTTAAAGTAAGTTTAAAAGAAACAGTATGTAGTAATGCAATCTGTTTAAATTATATAAGGGATGAAAACTTTGACTTTCTTGCGTCTATTTAACACTATAAACTCTTTTATTCAGGTTATAGTAATTTTGATAAGCATTCTTTAAAAAATTTAACTAAATATATTTTTCTGGTATTTGTAAAATATGTAGTTTCCTTTACTTAACTGGTGGCTTATAATTTAGTTCAAGAGTAAAGATTTATGGGATTTCCGTATGTTTGTGGGTCTCATAGCTTGATCAGTATTATCTTAATTAAAAATAGACTTAATTTCTATGACTTTAGCTCCCTCTTCTAAATTTTTACGCAGAAGCTTAATACCAGATTTCTTGTGAATCTTTACAGAAGTTTTGGATTTTAAATGTGAAAGTTTTAACTTTATTATGTTTAACTACTTTCATTAGTGTATAAAGAATTTTATAAATTTCTAATATATAGTAGTAGTAAATTAGATTCTTTTAATCCATATTCTTAACTTCATTCTTTTAATATAATTTTTTCATATTTAATAAAAAAAGAAAAAAGGAAAAAAAAAGAACAATTTGAGTAAGAATCGTATTGACGACTCGCATAACGTCGCTCGGTTCATTTTCAGTAAGTTTTTTTCGGGAAGTTACAAGAGTTTCTATCTCATCAATAAGTACAAACACCTTTTATTATTATTTATATAATTATTATCATTATCAAGTATAATTATTATACGAAAGTTCGTTCGTCCGCGATCAAATCTTGAATCTAAAAAAAAAAATTATACATAATTAGTTGAGTTTTTAAAATTTTATATTACCTTTTCAAACATTCTGTTAACTAACTTTCCACCTGCATTAGATTTACTATTAATACTTCCGAAGTATTGGATTTAAATATAATAATATTTTTTACAGAAAATATAAAGTAATCAAGAACAGAAAAATCAGTTACTTTCGGAAAAGTACTTCGACATGAGGCTTTCGCTGTGAAGCTCGATAAGTTGGCACTGTACATTATCTTTACTGCGGATCGCCATTTTTTGAGATAACGCCTTTTAAGCATAAATAATAGTGAATATTCCAGCCCGCCTGTATAGAAGACACGTGGCAGATTGGCTTTTTTTAATTTTTATGTATAAAATTTTGAAGTTCATAAACTATAACTAATACAATATGCAATAAAGTTATCAACTATTTTTAGTATATTTAATAATACATATTCAATAAAAATATTAATAAATATTGTCTATTAACTGTAACTAATATAATTTGCAACAATCTTTTATTTCATTATATTTAATAGTTAAAATACAATATAAATATTAAAAATATTCACACGCATTATAATTAATTTTATGTCTATGATTAATATTTTTTCCTTTTACTAAAAAATTTAAATAAATAGTTTATTTATATTTTATAATATCAGCGTCTTTTAATTTTTATCGAGAATATTATAACTTTTTATTAGAAAATTATACAATTTTTATATTAAGAATAATAAATAGTACATGAGTTGAAAAGAGGTATTAAACTTTAAAAAAAACTTTTTTTGGTTAACATATAGTATAAGTAAAAACCTTGCAGAGAGTAGTTTTCCCTGTACCTAACACATATACAGTTGTGGCAAAGGATTAATATATATCAACGCCACAAAATGGTAAAAAAAAGTTTTAATAAATTAATAGAAAAGAAAAAATTATTATTTATATAGAATAACAAAGGACTGTAAAAGTCAATATAATTCAGTAAATAAAGATAATTAGGTAGCAGGTGTTTAAATGGTTGCATATAAACGGCCAAAAAACACATTGCTGCATTTTATTGGCTCTTCCTGTGTATGTACTTTAAATAAAAAAAGGTTCTCTGGATTGAAATAGGTAATTTAGAATTAATTATAAATGTTTTCTGTAAAGGGAGTTACTGGCTCGAACCAACATTTGAGAGAAGAGAGTAATAACTTTAGATCTTTTTTTTAATTAAAACATAATGAAATTAAAAAATTTTTTAAAATATTGCAAAAAAAGTCTGTTATCGTTTAAACGCAACATAAAACTTTCAAAACAAAATTAAATTTTTAATGTGAAGACAGCGGAAAAACATAACAATAAACTTTTACTTAATTATCTACTTTCTATAAAATAAAAAATCACTCAAACAAAAAGAAATATTTGAAATAATAATAAAGTAAAGGTGCTGACCAGGAGGCCCGTACAAAAACACCAGCCGGTTGTACGACATGACATTCTCGTTAATTCCAATATTTGAAAATAATGATAAAGTCAGTGCATAACTAAGTAACTGATCTTTTAAGGTCGATTCGTAAATCAGTGATTCCCTAGTTAAAATTTTTATGATATAAAATTTTTAATTATACAAATGGTAGATGATGCTCATGTTAGAGGCTTCTGTAATGTATAAGGGCTTGAATAGGCAGGAGAATTTTTTTATAAGAAAAAAGTACCAACTATTAGATTTAAGTGAATATTGAATTAAAAATTATATAATGCAACGTTACAGGCCGTGGAAGTGAGTGGAAGGAAGCATCCACTGCCTCGCGCAGACAACCTCGTTGTTGTCGCCTTGTTCATCACTTACGTAGTCTTCCAGCTAAAATATAATATTAATGTTAATTAAAAAACCACTTCTATTTTTCTTAAGTGAACGTTAATAATTAAATTTTAACATACTTTAATTTACCTGAAAAACTAAAGGTAATAAAGTTACGGGGTGCCCGGCAATAACGGCCTTTTTAATAAATTCATTCTCGCTTCCGTTTCTACTTTCCAAGTTAATGCTACAGATTTGATTCTTTCCCAATATTTTTAGGTGACATAAGCAAGATAAGGTAAGCAAATATGGAAGAGGATACTAAATTATTACAGAAAAACTTAGAATATTTCTAAAAATGCTTCCACTATGATAACCAAAATTAAACTTCCAAAAAGTTTTTATAGGAACTGCTGGGACTTCATCGTGGCATTGAAAATTTTTAAAAGCGTTTGTTAAAGTAGTGGCCCCTTCACCACTTTTCTTGTCTTTAAAGTTATTAGAAGCGTTGCTCGATTCTATTAACTTGGCTAACGCCTTGCAAACGATGCTTCCAAACTTTTCATTATCTAGAGCTTTTTTCTCTTCTGCAGTCGCTACGCGATTTATTTCCACGCTGAGCTGGTACGTTTTATTGAAGGAGGAGTGGCAACTGCTGACTTCACTTTTTGCTGATTCATAATCGACCTCGAGACATTTAAAAAAGGTCATTTCTTTATAGAAGTAGCTTTCTCATAACATTGGCCTTCTGTGAGTGAAAGAAATTATATGAACACGAAAGCAGTCTCTTTCACAAAAGAAAAGGCTGCAATTTTTTTTAAGATAGTTGGGGTACATAATTTCCGCCTTATTCTTAAAAAGAAAACACCGTAACTAAAATACTACTAACTTGCGAGAAAAAATTTTCATGTCGTTGTGCTACTTAAATTTTTAAAAAAGTTTGGCAATTTTATCGTGAAGAGAATTTTAGAGAAAAGATAAAAATTTAAAAGTTAGGGTTTATTAAAAAACTCTTTAACTATATTTAAAGCCGGATGATATAATTCCTAACTAAAATAAAAGTTAAAATTATATGATTTTTGACTAATTGCATCAAGAAAACAATTCATTTCCTCCCTGGTCCATGGTAGTTAAACAGCCCAAAAATACATACTTCGAATAGTATGGGAGTAGATTCTTTAACATAGTGTGTCGCTATTTACTTCAAGCCTAAATGTTTGTGTATGGGCCTTTTTTAAATGCTATCCAAATTTCTTGCGCACCATAAAAGGGTATCATGTTCTAAGTTTAATGTTCACGATTATCTTAACTTTAGGAAAAAACGCAGGTAGAGAATGCGCAAGTATACGCCTAAGTCAGTCTCTATTTTTTTTTAATGGAACTTCTAAAACATGTACATTAGAGGTTTAGGTCGAGGCGCTGGGCCGTATCGCCTCGAGTTCAATTACCATATCAACTTTATACAATAACGGGCATTATTCTTTATATCCAAATTTTATGAAATTTAATGTTCAGCTTTATCCGGCGCTAAGGTGAGTCATTTCACATCAATTTTTTAAACTCTGTTATAGGGAGTCTCGCATATAATAAGTAAGTTTACTTTTTTTAATATTTAAATATATAACATATACTTTTTATTCGATGTATTCTCAAGCTGTTGGTTTTTATTATTATTTTTTGACCCTCCCTATGAACTTAAAGACATGTATTAAAAACTTCTGTTTAAAAAGCGTAAAGAAGATAACGACCGATAGCACGAGTTGCTCCATGGTACGTAAGTGAGCCTTTGTCCTTTGTGGGTAGTTAATGTACAAATTATATTAAACAGAGTCGTTTGACAAAAGTGCAGATAACCTCATAGTAACTCTTTTGTAAATAAGGAATGATTAGAATATTTCATATAATAAACCTAAAATTCTTCAAAGAATTTGATCATTAACATGCATTTTATAATTACAAAGTTAATCCTATCAATTGTAAGCTAAATTTGGACTTACAGAGTTTTTTACACAACTTATTTTGATTGTAATTATAAATAAAAAATTAGGTTTGGTCGCAAAAGAACCAGGAAGGCTTGCTTGGAAAATTTCTCAACCGCTTCTCAATTCTTCTTCAGGAGAGCATTCGTATTTAATGAAACACAGATTAGATAGTATGAGGTTAGTTAATAGGCAGTCCGTAGAATGTGCATGAAAGCGCAAAAAAAAATTTAAGAAAAAAATCGCACATGGGACGAAAAGCACTTCTTCTCATTCTATGCAAGCCAAATCGCATGAAGCTTGGCTAGCGCTGCGGAGGATAACGAAGCGAAAATATCCCGTATTGTAGCTCTCCCTTAAAAAAAGTTATTGTGGAAAACGATAAATCTCGATGTACTTAAATATGCTGTCCGGTCATTAAGGAGCCGAGAAAATGGCGCTCGGGGTCGGTTCTCCCACCAGTGATATTTTTTAGCGATTTACTGTGCTCTAGGCTTGTTATTTCTCCACTGTTTCTCGGTCCTTAAAAACAGTAATTGTTCTCCTTAAAGGAGAGTCCATTGGTGAGCGAACTTAGGAAGTTGCTTAAGTGAAAATTTACCTTCTAAACTTTTTTTTCCTCCTAGTTTATTTCGTCTTTTTAATTAATAAAATTTTAATTTTTTATTTTTTTTACTTTTTTATTCTTACTTTGTTGTGTACATTAAACCTCTCTTTAAAAAAAATTTAAATGTGACGCATCTTGCTTAAAGACAGAACATTGCTAATCAGTTGGAAAACCTGGGGCAGTGCTTGGTTTCGCACAGCACGATGCGGCCGTCACGGCACGGTAGTTGGTTATGTCCTACACGGTAATCCCTAGCAGCACACATACTATAATTGAACGAGTTTAACTGTGGCTCATTAAGCCTTATTACTCAAAAAGTACTTCCCTTTTTGGTAATGCAGAGATTTCTTGAACTAAAAGTAACTTGCTAGATGTTGTGCTTAATAGTTATTCTTCTAAGTCAAAGTTGGCACAAAGGGTCGTCGAACAGAGAGACTTATGGCACACTCGTTATCAGCTGACGACTGTGGGAGATATTAAAATGCCTTAAAAACTACTAAATATGGAAAGGCGCTAAGTGTATAAAGAAACTTGGTTGTAGAAAAAAGAGAAATTTTATAAAAAATTGAGAACGTGCATTTTTGCGATCTTTGGTGGGCTATAGTGATACTAAAAAACGGTTAAAGACTAAGCAAAAAAGCTTGAGTTTGTGTATACATAAGGAATCAAGTCACTCCAACAAACATTTACTAGTATATATATAATCATTTGCTCTGTCATCATGGGGTAGTCTTGCTGGCAACGAATACTGCCAATTTTTTCCCCACTGATCAAAGAGAGACAACCTGCGAAAGTCTGCCCTAAAAAACCTTAGGTTCTATTCTTCTACCCCATGCCTTTTAAGCTTGTATACATTTTAAAAACGAAAAAAACAAAAAAAGAAAAAAACAAAGTACAGGAAAATAAAAGAACTTGTGGAACATTTAGGGTAAAAATAAAAAAAATGGTCCTTAAAATAATAAAGGCGGTTTAAGGGCATCGAAAAGGGAGCTAGAAAAAAAGTTGTTTTCATTAAAGCATGCTAAATTTTTAGATGATATTATGGATAGAAATAAATAATTATTTAAATAATAAACTGTTCTAGAATTCGCACTTGGCCGTCGACTTTGGTAAATTGGGGATAAAACAAAAATATTTTTAAATTTGTAGAAAACTAATTTTTTATAACATTGGAGAAAATTGTTTACACTATAAAGTTTTTATTTTTAAAGGTATGTTATAAAGTTTTTTAACTATAAACTTACAAAAAAGTGGTGGCGCTATTAATATAAAGGCGAACACTACTGTATTGCAATTTTTTTTAAAAATTGTTGGGCTTCCATACAAATTAAGATTAGTTGATGTTGGCTTCACTTTTTTACCGAGTATATGCGTATAAGTGTTGAAAGTAGTTAACTTTTAATACAAGTAGAAAATATAGTTTGGGTTTAAGTCAAATGCATAAAACTAAAAAGTATTTAATTGTTTAAAGTGGGTTTTGCAGTGATCAATTTTAAATAGCTTGTAAATGTTCTTCACTTAATACTGGCCCTACTAACAACTTATGTTGTTCAAAGACTTATTAAAGCTCGATACTACTGTTTATAAAAATTGAGGGCCTTTAAAATTACTAATACTTTCAATACTAATAAGATTTAAACTTATAAGTCATTGACAAATTGGTAGTTTAAGTTTATACTGTTGTATAACAGCTAAGTGGGTTTTTTTATAAACCCTACTAGTCTGACGTTTAACTTATGTTATTATTGGTATTATCGTTAAATACTATTAGATTTCCATTAAACTTCTACATTAACAGTTAAACTTTTTTCGGTGTAATGATTTTTTAGTAAGCATTTAGTTAATTTACAATAGAGAACCTAGAAGAGTATTCTGCATTCAACGGCCTTGGCTATTTGGTACAAAGATTGGAATCAAGGAAACGGTAATAGAGCCGTTAAATTCAGAATCATAATAAATGAGCTCAAACCTCATTTAAATTATTTTTTTTTTCAAATTAACTTTAATTATAATAGCTGCCAGTTCAGAAAAAAAGAAGTAATTCAAAAAATTTGAAGTGGCTCTTCACAATTTTCGGAGTTAAAGGTTTCTTAAATTCTCGCTAAAAGTCCTGTATAATAACAGAAGCTTTCCGTACTTATAAAATGTCTTCATAATCAGACGCTGAGCCACTTGTCATATTCCAAGGAGCAAGCAACCTATATCATTCTATTCATTTCCACCAACCAATTCATAGTCCTTATACAAACTCCCCCTCTCAGATTTATACCCAAAATTTTAACACGTCAACCAAGTTCGACTTGTGTAAAAATGAAAACTATCTTTCTTGGTACCAAAAAAAAGTTTTAGGTCTTAATTTCCTACTTGGAACTTCAACAAGTTTTAGCAATAAACATGATCAAGAATACGGATTTCACAATCACAGTAATGAAAAGTATTTTTTATGTGAAAATCACTCCCAATATGTATACAACTAGTAAAAAAATTACTTAATGTATTAAAACTTGGTAACATAGATAAATTCTAAAATAAAAGCTAGGCCTAATATATATTTTGTTAATAATAAAATTTCGAGTTTACAAGGTCAAAAAAATAGTTTACGTGCTAAACTAAACTTATTTTTAAAGGAAAAAAGCTCATGGTCAATTATTTTAAAATACAGCCCAGACGCATCTCTTTCGTGATTGGATTTGATTTGCTGTCGTTGAATACCTAAAACTCATATCAACTCGCTTGAAAAGAATTACAACATTTTCAAACGTTCATTTAAACAGAGAGAAATAATTCTTTTTTTACGAGAAAATATACGAAAGTAATAAATTAAGAAATTTTTTGCTTCTAATTTTATTATCTCGTAATATATTTAAGCTAGAAACATTTTTATAGTAAATGTAAAACAGTTATTTAATGTTCAACAGCCCTGTGAGTGTGCACTTAAGACGAAGAAATAAATATTTCTTGTGTTATATTGCTTATTTTTTTAAATATATAAATATAACTAAATTTAAGTAGAGCAGCAGCCTTTAGTATGAGAGTAATGACTACATTTGAGGTTTTAGCTTTGTATACATAAGCATTTTATGCTTACCGCGTGCCAGGATTGCGCAATGTAAGCCTCCAGTTCCATGGCAGAGTAACGAACCGTAGAAGGGCGCATAGTTATCGGTAGACAGGTTAAGTTGCGACCTAATAGCTGAAATAATTTAATTTGAAAAGGTAAGGGTCATCCTTTATCTCGTTAATATACATCATTTTTTATAATTGCTTCTCCTTGATGCTCCATTAAGTCAAACAAACTTTATATACTCGAGATCTCATACAAGTTAGTAAAGTACATTACTACAGTTAGTTAAAATGGTAGTAAATTTGAGTCATGTACAGTTGTATATTTCTCTTTTTTTATCTTCCAGCGCAAACTTTTATCTACTGCTACAGCATGCATTAAAATTTTTAGAGAACAATCAATTAGTAGGTCACTTCGTACACAAGGATAAAAAATTCTCCCGCACTCATATATTTGTTTTGGTAAAGTAATAGACCCTTCTTTTTTTCTTATATAAAATCTAACGCTACACTGGTTTGACCTCCAACTACTATGGAGATAAACTTTAACAAGGTTTAGAAATCAACTCCTTAAAAGCTACAAAAATTAAGTGAGAGCTAAAGTAAAAGTGAAAAGTAATTAGACAATATTAAAAAAAGAATAAAGAGATAAATGAGGTGAACTTGTAATTTTAAAAAGTACATAAACCCTTATTTAATTTTTCGATTACATTTTACCAACTCGAAAACACCACCTAATAAATACTTCTGTAAACTATGGTGTTGCGATCATATGCATTTATATTTAACCCAAACAAGATTTCTAGTTTTTTAAATACAAGTAAACTTAAATCTCTTTGATTAAATGATCTTAATAAATTATATGCAATTTTTTCTACTGTACTCTGTTATATACGACCAACACTACAGGGGAAGACCAGAGTAAAATTTGAAACGCAATATAATAAAAGCAAAACAGGCACAGACTTTAAACTTCAGCAGCTAATTATAAAAAAATTTGATCGTTCTTTATTATAAAAAAACTAAAATTAACCACAACGCAAATATATAATCATCGATAGGACTTCTGATAGCGAGCGCGAGCGCCCGGTCCACCGAATTTTTTAGGTTCGCAGCGGCGTGGATCAGCTACCAATAAAGATCGATCGTAATTTATAAGCATAGTCTTCATGGTATTCTTAATGCTTTCATCAACGTATTTCTGATGATAGGCTACAATGGCTTTCGATATGGCCTGACGTATAGCGTAAATTCTAGACACAGAACCGCCTCCACTCACGCGAATCCTCATATCAACAGAAGCAAACTTATCTTTACCTTTAAATAATAAAGGAAAAAAATTAAAAAACACAAACTATGGGGCACAATCTATAACCTAATAGAATAATAGGTTCTAAAACTTTAATTCGTAAAATTTCAGGTTCAAGGAGATCAATGGGGGTGCCGTTAACTTTCATTAAACCGCGACCCTTTTTGCAATAGGCTACGGCTGTTGCCGTTTTCTAAAAAAATATATAATTTTTACTACAGAAGTAAAAAAGTTAAATATTGAACAAAAAAAATAACCTAGATAGTACAAACTAAACTGTAACGGAAGTATAGAATAATAATAGACCTTGCGCCCAAAGCATTGTACTGAAGGTATAATGACCTTTTTTTTAGTTTCAGGCATACGAATAAATCTAAGTATGGAAAAAAACCTCAAAAAAATTCGTTTATATAAATTCTATATATATTAATATAAAACTACAGGCACTTAAAAAAGTCAGTTACCAGTATAATGACTAAAGCCAAATATGAGGTGCAAAGCAAGCCGAGATAAAAAAAAGGGTAGCTTAGCACTATTTTTATTCCTTAGAATCCCTTCCGTCCACGTGAATGCGAACGGCTGTTTCTATAAGCTGTCGATGGGTGGGAGGCCTTAACGTTTTTCGCTGTTAGCTCGTGCGATTTTATTTAAATAGCGTGGTAAACTTTAAATATAATAAGATTAATTAAATAGAACTACAAAGTGCGAAAAATCTCGAAGTATATAACATCATTTGTAAAAAATTTAATTACCTTCCCTTGTCTTTTTTTTACCTTAAAAAAATTAGATACAACTTGTGAAATGCGTGCAGACAACGTTCTAAGTTATTGTTTTAAATATAGTAAACTTCGGTATTAACTACAAGGAAAACTTTCCCTTAGTGTTACCTGAGGCATTACTTCAAGTTTGTATTAACCGTTGCACGCTTACATGTAGATTTTAATTTTACTAATTATACATACACAAAAATTGTATTATAATGTTTTCTTCGTTATTTTATCGGCATTACTTATCATCAAAGTAGGCTTTCTTTTTTTAATTATTCAGCTGCGTAGTATGTGTCGTAGTTATTTTTGTTAAGTTATCTTTGGCTTTTTAAGCCATTATTTGCGTACGTCTCCTTGAAGAAGAAGCCAAAATTTATATGCAGAGACCAGCTTCTAATAACTTTCTTTTATGCCCACTTTTTATTAATGTAGTGTCTTAAAGCATCATCTTTCTTTATAGAATTTTGAAGTTTTTTTTGTGGTATAATCTGGTAATAGTGAAAGTAACGCTTAATTAAGAAGTTAATGAAAACTTTTCTGTAACAGCTCTGTATATTAGCAATAAAGGTATTGTAATGTTGTCGTTATAATTTCGTTATACCTGACGTAAGGTACTCTTCCCTCTGGGATAATTAGTTGATTATTCTTCTCCTTTCCTTCAAAAAGAGAAATTTCTGCTCTGCCTCGGCAGACAAGTCGGGGGCATTCCTTTTTAAGTACCTGCATTTTTCGAGTTCCTGCGCCCCGGAAGCTCTGCCGAATTTTTTGATTAATTCAAACAAGTAGGAGCTCAAACGCAAACTCCGTACTTTGACGGAAATAATCTCCTAGCCTGGAAGGAAAAGTTAAGTTATTGACCGCTGTAAATGAACGCGATCGGGTTTAAAAAGGGATTGCGCCCCATACAGTGGACGTTGCAGTGCTTGCAAAGCAGTACGCACGTGCTGCCACCCTCCGTTCGCTCTCACTTTGTGCTCAGGCCATTAACCACCTACTCACCACCGATACCCCACGTAAAGCATGGGGGTCGCCTTTTTAACGGTGTGAGAAAAGGTTGACCCATAGTCTGTTCTACAACAAGCATAAACTGTACCATTTAAGCCTCTCAGAATACGCAAAGAGAGAAGGCCATTGGGGACTTTCTCTGTTACAAGGGCATTTGGGTTTGCTTTCTGAATGGTCTACTCGACGAATACTCCGACGTCACTAGCATCATTAGTTCCCAACATGAGCAGGGCACTCTCACGGGGGTTGACAATGTGAATATTGTGCTTGCCGCTGGGTGGGACGTGAGAGGATAGGGGGGGATGAGAAGTGGAGGGACTTATGTCATGTGCCGGGTCTATAACAAGTTTCTCGCTGTGTTCTTGTCCGAAGTTCTTGAAATGAGACAAAACGCCCAAGCAGACTGCCTACTTTGCGATTCTTGCCGGTGATACCAAGCGTTACTGACCTGCCCCCAATATAATAAGATCTTGCATAGCACCCTTCTTGGTCTTGCATTGTCTAAAATTGGCCTATGTAGAGGTTTAGTTGAAAGGCAATGACTATTATTGACAATGGCGCATGCGTCAATATACCCAATGACCATGCACCCTTCTAAACTCTACTTAACGAAAATAGATTATGAATACCAAAGGACTTTATACATGCAACTTGTATAGGAGCAGTTACAATTTAAAGTCTGGAACTGAAAGCCTGTTGCTGCAGGGTGATTAAGTTATACATACCCCCCGTTGATAAACTTGACAGCAGTGTACGAGTCTGTTCTTTTACAAGAGAAGTTACTTGGCCCCTGCTGAGACAGAAGAGTGACGTTTTAAAGCATACTTGATCACTCGACGGTGTAAGACGTCCCATTTGAAGGGATAAGGTGGCTCCATATTCTAGTAAAGCTGAGGAATATTTTTATCCCAAGGACTCGTAGATGGATATACTTTAAGAGGACTCAATGTTACTTATAATTTACCCCATACCCCTCAACGCAATGAAAAATGCTAAAAGGAGCAATCAGACAGCATTTAAACACGGTGAGAGTTTTGCTATATGATTCTGGGTTACCCCAGAGTACCTGTAGGGAGGAGCTCTCTTATACAGCGCGCAAAAATTTAAAATTGTCTAAGTACCAGCCGTAACGTCCTCTCTACTGCTTATCAATTAATACCTACATGTAAACCGGACAGGAAGAGTTTTCAACTTATAACGAGAGCTTATACTCTGAAGTATACCCCGCGAGGAAAACTGAAGGATTGAAGAAGTAAAAGACACTTCGTAGAAGAACACTTAAAAAAACCCATTTTATAGATATGCACCTGACTTTGAGCCATCCACTTCTTATGCTCTCTCTTCTCTTGCGTACCCTCTCCCCAGCGGCAAGCACAGTATTCATCTTGTCAACCTGGTCAGTCATTTTAAATTTCTTATCAAGGATAGCCGTAACAACACCCTGGAAAGGAAGCTTAGGTTGGAGATATATGATACCAATGACGTTGAAGTAATCGTCGGATAGACCGCTTAAAAAAGCAACCAACATGTCCTCCTCACTGAAATATAGTCCGCGTGGAAAGCTTGGAGATCTGAGCCTTAAAGAATTTTTTCATTGGTCTGGAGCCGAAGAGCTACTCCTTTAAAACTGAAACCTGAAGTTTTTAAAATACTAAGCGGTAGGAAAGTAACCTTTAATGAATTGCTTATACGACAAATAAACCGAATTCATCTGCAAACCCGTATACTACACCTACTAGCTCAGTAAAATTAACACAGCAGGCGTCCTACGTTTGTGACATCTATAGGAATCGGATACAGTACGAAAACTTAGCGCTGAGAATGTACCTAATGATGAACCGACGCCCTCCCCCCGGCAAACCCTGGATAAGCCCCTACTACGGCCAATACCCACCCCGAAACAGATGGAAATGCACCCATTGCTACTGCTATCACCTAAGACCCTCGACGACACACTATACCTTCTGAAAGCTCATCTTTAAGTGTAGCTGAAGGTTTAAAACGCAGAAGTTAACGAATTGCCTCGCATCGAGCAATGGACACGAGAGTCTAGAAAATAAACCAGGCTTGGATATACAATCCAGTGTGCCTCTAATTCTGCGCTCTTATCCTATGCGCTTACTACGCATTCCAAAGAGGCACTGGAATGGTTAAAGTCCCGTCAGCATGAACTTAACCATATTAAAACCGGACATGGATACTTGCCACCAGCTGCACGTTATAAGATTAGCTATTAGTGGGCCCTCGTAGTGAAAGATAATGTTGATGGCACAATTGATCTATACAAGAGCCTCATTTGTGCTAAAGATTACAAGCCGGTATACGGAGTCGGCTACCTAGATACTTTTAGCGCAGTAGCCGATAATAACTCAGCGATGCCAAAAATGGAAGAGTTTTAATTTGATATTGATTGCGCTTTTATTATACCACCGCTAACGGAAGAATCTACAAGAAAGTGCCTAGTGGTATTAAACTGCCAAAAGGGTATAACTGTGTGTGTCTCTTAATGCCTGGACTGAAACATCCTAGAATGAGGTGGAATGCGACTATACATCACCTCCTTAACTACGGCTCCCTCCAGTGTAATAGCGTCCCTTGCGCGTACCACCTCTAGAAAAAGGACTATTTCACGCTACTCCTCTTATACGTAGTAATTTCCTAGTCGCATCCCCGAGAAAAGAATATCAAAGAACTAGGAAAGACAACTTAAATGCTTAAATGAATGTCACCAGAATGACTTTGGTACGATATTTTGACCGAGTTTAGGCTCGAGATAATAGTATCAGTTACTATAGAATGTAGCGAAGTATAGAGTATAGGCACTGTATCAAGAGAATGCTAGTAGCTGGTATATAGATTAGAATGCCCTCGGCGAGCCCGACTGAGGAATTTTTTTTTTCTGAACTAGGGTAAATATATACTGAAATATAGCCAGATTCAAGATGACTAATGTCAGTCGCTAATGCTGATACTGGCAAAGTGAAACCTTACAGAGAGTTGGTCGGTTTTAGGCCGGATATAGCTTTTGCTGTGAATAGAGCTGCCAGAAATTTTTTAAACCCTACTAAGGGTTACTGGAAAGCAGCCCAGCGTATCTTTAGATACTTGGTAAATACGAAACGCTACAGGTTCTACTACCCACGCAATGTGACATTCGCTTTGGAGGATTTTTGCGGTAGCGATTATGCCGGTCGTCTTAGAAATCGAAGTGCGACAGAATACATCTTTACGGCGAATAAAACTCCTGTTGTTGAAAAATACATATTTGAATAGACAACGGCCCTGTCGACCATGAAGCGGAGCTAATGGCAGTAGAGGACGCGACGAAGGAAGCTTATTGGTTACGCTACTTTAAAACTTGCATTGGTTTGAACCTAATATATATCGCAAATCAGAGCATCATGAATCGTTGAACAACATTGATATCAAACACCTTGTCAATCATGATGAGCTGAATAACAATAGTTTCTCCCTGAAATAGAATACTTTCGATAGCATTATGGCGGGTCTGCTTACCAAGTTTGCGCCTACTAGGAAACTAGAGGATATATATTCATACGTGCTTACAACACGCGACTTTGTAACGTGTCGTCGCACGCGTTCTATCCTGTGTGACATTTATTATAAATTCCCTGAAAGTAAAAGTATATCCTTCCCCTACGAGACAATAAACTGAGCACTCCTTTTTTTTTTTTTTACTCTGTCAGTTTCATAACGATTATAGTTATATGTTATCAAGAAAACTTTTTATCATTATGGTTCCTGTTAGAAGATTAATTTGATCGGCGACCTATTATTGAGATTTGCTTAATAATAGTTTTTCCACCGTATATATCAGTATTTGGTATTCCCTGTTTCATATCGCTCTGCAAATTGGGTAACGTATTTTCTCGCATTCTCTTGACATAGGCTACTCTGAAATAAGGGTTTAGTTTCGGTGTTATTCTGTATCTTTGTTGAAAACCTTTAGTATACTTTAATCTTAAATTTATTTTTTTTCGGTTCCCACTTCCTGTACCAACTTTTATGACTCTAAAGAACATTAATTATGTATACTTATTCTAGTAGATCCTTTTGTAGAGTCCAGTATTACTATTTATATGCCTCCCTTTCGTAAGAGCGTATACAAAAGTAATGATCTTATAACTACCTTACCCCATACCAGTTCCCAGCGCTATAATATGGTCTTGTATCACTTAACAAGTTTTTGTAAACAACTTTCAACCGTCACCCTTTGAGGTCTAGATCTACTCATCAGATTCTTAACTAGTAACCAGCCCGTATGTATGCAGCGTCCAGAAAGTTAACGGGATACCAATGCTACTCTCTTTTCCCGTATGAGAACTGCACGTTCAGTTAAACCCTTTCAATTATAATAGAATTACCTTTGGTTCCCACGCGATCTTACCACGTGTAATAGTCGGTTCCTCTGTATAATTGTTTGTTTTATTAATATATTTATAGCATTTTGTGGTGCTCACTCGGTCAACAAAATTTCTGTTAGTGCACGGATAACGGTCCTCCCATGGGCTCCTGCCAGCTCTCTATCAAGGCTTCATTGCATTGAAAATGAGGCTCTAGTTTGGATTTTGGTGCGTAAAGCATTATTACGCACAAAACTAGCTTGTTTTTTCTCGTATAAAACGATAATTGGCTTTTAAAAAAGTCATATAAATGAAAAAAGAGTTATATACTTATTAATATACAATACTAAATATAACTTCAAAATTCTTTTCAGTGGCCATGGAGACAACAAGAGTATTAAAATTGAGGGATACAGGCTCCCACATTTCTTTGTTATTGTAAAGACTCGCTACTTATATAATTGATTTCCTACCCCTTTAAGATGGCCATCCACTTTTTGGCCTGTTTTGAAACCAGCAGTTATAATGCACGCTGTGGCGTCTGAGAGTATAAATTAGTAAATACCGCATTACAATAGACAATGTTGGGCTAGAAAAAGGAAGCATTAAAGATACACTGCCAAATTCACTTAATAGCTCTTGAAAGCACTCCTGCCTATACCGGTACAACTATAAACTCCCGCTTTACTGAACAAAGCTGTTGCCGAACTCAAGCATGCAATGACAAAAGCTCATATCAACGCAACGACGATATGCGTAGCTACATGTCGCCTTAACTTCCGAGATGTGGGGCTAAAGGCGTTGGTATGAGAGCGTTCGCTCCTCATTCGAGTGGTTCTTTCAGAGCGTTTAACAAAAACTGGCACTAAATCGCCTTCACCAGCGGATTAGAATAAAACTGATGGCGCACTTAAACAATTAATGGGGTAACAAATTGAGCAAAGTGAGGGAAACTGGAGACCTCGGTCGCACCTCCTTCTGGAAGATAAGTCGAGCAAGTTAGAAATAGCTGGTTTTCACCTTGGCCTTAACTGCTCCGCAAAAATACTGTAGCCTAAAGCGCTGAAAACTTTATAAAACTTTTTTTCTTGGTCGTCTGATTAACCAGTGTTTACAACCTATCTGACTGTCAATAACGCTCTCCCTGAGCCGAGTTATCTTACAGCCATAATAGCTGATACCATAGAGCGGCCTACCGCAGAACAAGATCAAATCCTATCGCCAAAGAGCTACAGAGGCGAAAGATGCCTAGCTTTGACGGCATCACTTGCTTGATGTTAAAACAAGTAACGGAGGCAGCTATGGAATATTAATGCTGCGTCGTCAACTTAATAGTGGGCTTCGGTTTTTTTCCCGTTAGATGAGAATGGTTGTAGTTCACCAAAGGCATCACAATTGGCATTTGAGTCTTACAAGCCCCCACCCGTCTGCCTTTTGTCGGCAATATGCAAGGTTAACCGGAGTAGTCATGCTAAATCGTTAGACGGCAATTGTTAACCCTCGTAAAAATAATTCAAAGGGATTTAACAGCCCAACACATTTTTCGCCTATCCAAGTAGACCATACAAATATTTAGAATTAAGGAAGCCATTAGAGTTGTCTGTTTAAAGTCAAGAAGGTTTTTACCTGTTATAAAGGCTGCATACCCTAGAAGTATTGCGCGTCTTGTCAGACGTGTTCAAGTCGTATCTAAATGACTATGTCTTCAGCATGCAAGTGGGTGCCGCACTGTCGCCGCCTCGCAGCGGGAGTCCCGCAGGGTTCTCTTCTATCACCGCTTCCATGCACACTCCATACATGCGAAATACCGCGTGATTCGCTTATGATTCGACGCTATACGACAATGTATAGTCAAAGTAACCCTATTACTGGCATCATCTATATCTTTATCTAGACTTAGCCCTCTCTCTTAACGCAGCAAAGAATAACCCGCTTCTTTTTACAAAGAATTACCTCATCTAAAATATTAGGGGGCATAAATGCTAAGCTCTCGTGGCGTCGGCACGTAAATTAAGTAAAGGCAAAGGTCAAGGCAGTCACACAACCCCGCTTAGCTGTGCCACATGCTTTTGTTGCACTATAAGCGAGGGCTGTACGTGCTGTGCATTCGGCCGATCAAGGCGTATGAAAAAATAAATAGATGTGCCTTTTAACAAAAGTCTTTTGGTTTGAGCGCAGTGATACACTACATCACAAATATAAGCTCAGCTGCTGATTACAATCTTTGAAAGCAAAGCCATCGACATTTACGAACGGATAGCTAACACGCTAATCGTGAGGCTTCGAGCAATATCACCATCCGCGCTACGCACTCTTAGCGGGTCGGAATCTGTTAGGTAGTTAGCTCTATTAGATTTAATAAAGGTGAGGTTCAGAAATGTAACAACCCTCTAGACCGAAAAGACAGTCGTGTCAGTGGAGATCAAACCCACGACCTTAAATGTTCGCGTCAATGCCTTAACCGCTGATCTATGATGACAACCATCAATCCTGTTATGATGGTTTTATGTGCGTTGATTTCACAGCTGCAAGTCTTTGAATTCTTGCATAGTATAGGCAGTAAATTGATGTAATATAAATAAATCGAAGAACTTGAAAGCACTGTATTTATTTGGTTATCATTGACTCTTCAAGCGCACCAAACCCAACTGCACAACGTAGAAAAATAAAAAAATTGCAGCATTTATTTATTTATTAATGACAGTGCCTGTGCTTCGAGTTAAACTTCGAATTCTCGAGCTCATAATCATCGCCGATATTACAACTAGCATTCAGGGTGTCTTTAATTTTTTGCATCAATGAAAAAAAAAATATCGCTTAAGCGGGTCACGTGGGCGGCGATTACGTGCCCCGTCATGGCTAGTAAGTTCGCTCACCAGCATGCGATTAGTGTCTCTAGTGAGCCTGCTGCAGAGGACCTCGACATGCCTTTGGAAGACAATGTTCAAAGGGTTCAGCTGAAGATCCCGGTGAAGAGCCTCATCCGCACAAACCACGGCATATCTATCAGAACACGCAGGAATTTGTTCTGTCGCACTTGAAGTGCCGAGACATCGCAGTGGGCGTAAGCAGCAGACGCTTATGTCATTATTAGCTGGTTATAACACAAATACAATTGCCGTTTGTTGCCATCTTCCATCGAATAGGAAAGGCACCAAGGAGCATAGAAGATTTTTTAAGTAGGTAAAGATAGTGCATCCTTATTAATGGTATTTTCTTCATCATCTCAGTGATGCCATCGGTGCGAGGCTCTTTTAGTAGCGCTTCGACAATTGCTTGCACCTCGGCGACATTAACTGGTTTAAGTGGTTCGTAGTTAACGGGGAGAGGTAAGCTCAGAGGAGGAGACGCGTTATCATTAGCAGTATAGTGATGGCTGGCACGTTAAAATTGCAGCGTGCGCTCGAGTCAAACTTATATAATCAAATGTGCACTGTCTAAGAACTACCCTCTTATTGAAAACACGTGTTAAAAATCAAACGAGGACATATCAGAGTGCTAAATATGCGAAATATCGACTCGATTCGGACCCCAGGAAACGCTTTTTACAAAATAGAAATTATAGTAGTATGCTTTAGTTCCTGCGGTTGGTTTGGCGCTAGTTTTTTTTTAGTTCCTAGTGAAGTAAATGATTTATGAACTTGAACTTGTTCCGGAGAGTAAGGTTACTTTAAGATCCTCTTAATTTTGGATAGCTTTATGGTTTTTACTTTATGGAGGTTATTAATTTTATTTTTATTTTAGGCTAAGTTCTCAGATATAATTAAAGAAAGATGCATATATCTATCAGAAATATTGTTAAAAAGGTCTTCTAATTTAGCCGTAGGAACTCTTGCTTTTATACGACCTCTATCCTCAGTACTTCTCTTACAACCTTTTATGAAATTTATAAAAAGAAATTAAACTTAGTTTATTGATTATATAGGATAACGTAAGGTGTTCGTGTGCTCGAGTTTGGTGCTCTAAATTTCTAAACTCTAACGGTAGTTTTAAATTTTTTAATAAAACCTCTTTTTTTACTATTTCATTCTGTAGAATGTATAGTTAGTTCTGGCATAAGACATTACTTAGAGGAGGTACACGTACTTTCAATTTATAAAAGATTATGCTTTTTTTTTTAACCTAAACGTTTTAATTAGTGGATATCTTGTTAAATTAATTTATTTATAATTATAAATAATTAACTAATTATATCACAATTTTTTTAAAAATAGTTATTAATTTTTTTTAGAACCCGCCTTATTATTGATTTTTAAATATCATTTTTAATTAACAATATACTTTTTGTATAATTTTTTTAATAGATTACTTTTTTTAGTTTTTGATTTGTGTTATTGTTTCCGAAAATGCAGGAGAATCTTTTTTTAATATTTTTTAAGTTAATTTTTTTTAAAATGTGTTTTATTTAAAGGAATACACTATTTAAAAGAAGACTATTTTTTTAAAATTAATTACAAAATGATCT
Source organism: Zophobas morio (assembly GCF_036711695.1). NCBI lineage: Eukaryota > Metazoa > Arthropoda > Insecta > Coleoptera > Tenebrionidae > Zophobas > Zophobas morio. The sequence continues at coordinate 50,183 of NW_026972408.1, read as the reverse complement.
TATATCTGACATTTACGTATTTTACTCTTCTATATAATTATAATTATTACACTAAATTCTGTAATTTCCGACACGCATACTGGAGTTTAGCAGTATATTTTCACTTTAATCTTATTATATTACTCTTATTTTTCTAAAAATTTAAGATTTCCTATTCACCTGTTTTTTAACTGTAAAAAGCAGCTTTCTATTATAAAAGCAAAAAAAAAACGATATTATATATAATTATAAACTATACGATCGCGTGTCTACTATTGTTTTCGTTAGTAACATAAAGAATTAAAAATATATATTGTAGTTTGGGGGCGCGAGTTTATCCACGACAGTTTAGCTATATAACAAAAATTTCAAAGCCTACTCGGCGCTTCTGAGCTGTTTTCTTTTCGCGACTGCAAGCTGAATTAGATTCTGAACAACATTATTCTTTTAAGGTTAACAAAACAAATAGCTATAATGAATTCATTTTTTGGTTTCTGCAAGTCCCCGACATAAGAAATCGGTAAAACGATTTCTTTTAAGCTTAAGAAATATGAGAAAAAATATATGGTTGCCCCGCTTAAGAAAGAAATCTCGCTTTTTAAAGTAAAAATTTTTTTTATTTAAAGATCAACTTAGAAATTCGGTGGTGTAAAGATTAGCACGACAAGAGAGCCACCACTTTTGAAGGACTAAATCATCTTGCGAGCTTTTATACTATTAGTGTCTTGAGATCATTGAAAATCAGATTCACGTTCTCCACACTGAAGCGCCAAACTTGCCCTCTAATAAAAAAGGTGTTTAACATTTGTAAAAAATAATTTATGTGATGACCTTGAGCCAATAAATGGTATAAAAAGCTTGCAAATATAGCGCTTTACAGAATTTTTTGGAGTGCGCGTTTTTTTGTATCAATTCTACACAATTTTAGTTCTATACAGCCTTAAAATTAATTTAAAACTTTTAATTGAATTATTCAGAGGAAGCCTTTCGCGTAGTATCTATCATTATTGTGTCGCATTTCTAGTGATTTCTATAAGCAATCTCAATATGACTGTTATTAAACTGCTTGTAACCAATAGAATTTTTTTTTGTTCACACATATGGGCATAACTTAGAATTTTGATAATATTTGATGACGTTAAAAGAATTTATAACGCTGTCACTGTTTTAAAGTTTCTTTATTTTAAAATAATAATGAAACATATTTGCCTACAAATTTTGCATGCAACAGTTCATCGTGAGAGTGGTGTGCACGATATTTAAAACAATGGGACGTTAATCTGACTTACGTAGCTTTCTTTAAAGGGAAACTCCGAGTATATATTTTTTGTCTTCGTTTTAGTGGAAAACGGTTCGTGAAACCAAAACTGGTAACTGCATTGACATCATTGTGTTATTAGCTTGCTTGATAAGTTGCTGCGGAGCATAACAGCGTGGCATTTACCATATAATTTCAAATTGTCAACCTTTTAGCTTGTACCTTCATTCATTATATACAAGTGCCATACCACCATATAGATATGAGGGACTGCATTTTAATTCAAATGATATATTCGTGTTATTTCAGTTTATATATCAACTTTAAACTCTTGGCTACACCTTTTAATACTTTAATTTACGTCAACGTCTACAACTAACTATAATGTAAAATAATGTTTGCATTAGAGTTTTGGGAGTAAACTACTCGTAACTCGTGTTTTAAACGCTCAAATACTATTGGCCGATAAGATAACTTTAACTTCCTGTGTGGCTGATGAGTTGATGGCTCCTTTAAAGTCGTATATACGCGTGACTTTAAGTATTCTATATATTATATTTTTCTCTCGTGTTCTGCGGGTGTTTAGTTGTAACTTTCCAGGAGTAATAGTAGTTTTCAGCATAAACACACTTTTTTACTAAATTAAGTAAAAAATAAAAAATTAGGATAAATATTTTTGGCCATAGAACGTAAAGTCAAAATTTTTTTTGAAAAAAATTATGAATATGTTCAGGAAACTTTTACCTATGCAATAAAGAAAAAATTGAGATATCTGTGTCTGGGAAGCGGATGGATTTTACTTGTGTCATAAATGAAGACATCGATGCTTTTAACGATCTCAGCAGTTCTTTTGCCAGCCTTAATATTTTAAGTAAATCTACTTGCTGAAAAGTTCAGTATTAGTATAAAGCGTTAACTTTTTTAAGTTTGGTGTGCTTATGACTTTTTTTATGCTCAGCCTCCAAAAACATCAAACTTACAGCGGTCTATAAAGTCACGAGCGAAACTAGCTTTGAACTTACTGTATAGCTTCTTTTGTTAGCTGCTCTAGACTTTAGCAGATCCTTTATTTATTATAAATAACTTATAGTGTGTAAAGGAAAAACCATGCAATGAAGTTCAACAGTCGAAAGTTATATTTTATTCGTTTCTTAAACGTTCGAATTGTGAATACTTTTTCGACATACTAAAGGTGAACTTTCACGACATTGGCGGATTAGATTCCGAACTGGAAGAGATTCGCTCCTTTTTAAAAGTTCCCCTATTATCTTCAGAATTGTTTCTAGATTTTGGTTGGCTTGTTTTTTTTATGACGTAACAATTCCGCCCCTGACTGCATGTTAGGCTTTGTTCCGCCGAAAGGGCTACTTTTATATGGCCCACCTGGTACTGGAAAAACTCTTATTGCTAAGTATTTGATCGCATCGATTTTCTAAGCGTGTCATGGTATACTGATTTTAAACAAAAGAGCCATAGCTAATGAAATGCGCGTCAACTTCATTACGATTAACGCAACCGAAGTCTTAGCAAAGTTTTACGGACAATCAGAAGCAAAAGTTAAAAGACTAATCACTTTATTATAATTACTTTTAAAATTATAGTAAGCCTAATACTAGTGAACTTAACGTGTATTTTTTTTCTTTTTAAAAGTTTAGCCTTTATTACAACCTTCTTTAGCTGCGAAGTGTATTCCACACAGCTGCGCAGTCTTCTCCTTGCATCATATTTATAGATGAAGTTGATGCGCTTTGTCCCAAGCGGGAACACGTAGAGATTTATAAATAAAAATAAAAGGTGGGCATTTTTTCTTATTATTTGAAGGCCGAAACAGAAGTGGAGAAGCGGGTGGTGACCACTATGCTTTCATTGCTGGATTCCATCTCTAACGGAGAGAAGCAAAACTGGTGACAATCATCCTTAATTAATAGTTGCTAGTACTCATCTTTATATTTTCAGCCGAGTGGTAGTCATTGGCGCCACAAATGCTCCCGATCGGCTTGACTCGGCTCTGCGCCGACCAGGCAGGTTTGACCGCGAGATAGAAATCGGTCGCTTTTCTCGTGCCTGCATGTCGCTTTTGTAGTTATTTTGGTTGAAGGCATTCCCAATAGTAAACAGCGCCTCTGCATACTGAAAAGGCTTCTCGCTAAAACGCCCCATACAGTCTCTGATTCGCAGGTCTCTCTTTTCCAGTCCTCCCATTGGCTTATTCTATCCATAGTGTCGGCAGTTGGAATCCATCAGCGCCCTCATGCATGGTTACGTCGGAGCTGACGTATCTTCTCTTTGCAAAGAGGCTGGTTTGCCCTTTCTCTCCGTCCCCTTCCTCAATGACTAATGAAGCCACTGTAGGGCTGCTGGCTGTTAAGAGGACCATGTGTTCTACTGGTGAAGAGGACTCGGCTGGACTTTCCGATTTGGTTGTTACTGAAGCCGACCTGCGGAAAGCGTTAACATTAGTTCGCCCGAGCGCCATGCGCGCGGTTGTTGTGGATGTCCCACAGGTGTACTGGAGCGACATTGGCGGGCAGGAGGACACCAAGCAGAAGTTACGCGAAGGTTTGACTTTCCTTTAACCATACAAGTAGAAAGTGAGGGAATTCTCCTGTCTTCAGCGGTCACGTGGCCTCTCCTCCACCCCGAGGCGTTCCTGCGGATGGGCATACGGCCTCCTAAAGGCGTGCTTTTGTATGGTCCGCCAGGCTGCTCAAAGACGCTTCTAGCGAAGGCTCTTGCTACTGAGTCGCAGCTGAACTTCATATCCGTGAAGAGCTCAGAGTTGACTTTTATTTGTTTCAGAAAGTTTGTAAAAGTTTTTATTATTTTTATACAACAGTCTTTTTAGTAAATGGGTCGGGGAGAGCGAGAAGGCCATGAAAGAGTTCTTTCGAAAAGCTCGTGCGGCATCGCCTTGCATTATATTTTTTGACGAGCTTGACGCTATTGGTGTGACCCACCATAGCATTTTGATTGGCTTTGATACACATGTACCTTTCTAGCGGGAAAACGGGGTAGAGACAGCGGAGAGAACAGCGTGGCAGACCGCGTGTTGACACAGCTTTTGAACGAGCTAGACGTCTCTATTCCGCTCTTTGTATTAGGCAATCTGTACTCTTGACTAAATTATAACCTTAAAAGGGTGTCGAGCCTTTAAAAAACGTGACGTTTTTAGCGGCGAGCAACCGACCGGACGCTATAGATCCTGCCTTGATGCGGCCCGGAAGAATCGACCGTATACTTTTTGTAGCGCCTCCCGACGAATCTTCAAGAAGAGGTTTTTGTTTAGTATTCTCCTCGCTATATTATATAAGTATAAAAATTCATCTAGAAATTTTTACTATTCACCTGAAAAAGATGCCTAATGACTTAACAGACGTTGAAGTGGATGAACTCGCGAGGAAAACATCCTTTTTTTCCGGTGCCGAGATCGTGGCTGTCTGCCGAGAGGCCGCGATGGAAGCCTTGAGACGAGTTTCTGAGTGCTTCTCTTTGGAGTTTACCTCTCACCGCTTTTTTACTAAATATTACAGGATAACGACACCACTTGTATAAGATATTCGGACTTTGAAAAAAGTTTGTGCTCGTTTCAGCCTCAAATTACAGAAAGCATGATGAAGTATTACTTGAACTACTCGACGGGGAGACTATGAGTTGTGTTTTCTTTTACATTTCTTAAATAGACTATTTAAAAACACATTCGTTGAACTATTAGTTATTGTTAGTATCAATAAATATCCGGAGGCTTACAAAGTTTTCCGCAAGTTGAGTTATTTAGAAAGCTGCATTAACCTTTACATTAGTGTTTCATGCGCTCAAAAATAAATAAAGTTAATACTTTAGCGCATACTCGACAAGGCGTGTGATTATACTTTTAAATTCTATAACAGTAGTATAAAAAGTCACGTACTTATCGCTATACAATTTCTTTAACAATGAGCGGTCGTGCAGCTTTAAACGTTTTTCCAACATTCAAATATTGTTGTTTTGCCAAATTTAACACTCAAAAAACTTAATAAATAATTGCTTGGGATGGTCTGCCTGTATATAGAATATACCGTTAAATAACACTATTCTCATCTTTATGGTATGGGCACTTTATAGTCTTGATGCTTCTAGACTCAGAAAAACTTGGTTTATGTTATAAAGTTACACGGCTATCATTCTGGCAATCTATATGAAACTTAAAAATAGTCTTTGTAGCGCCCCCTAGATCACCCTTCCAAATTTGTAACTAAAAACTAATGAAAAGGGATGATTTTCAGTTGTAAGTGAAATCCATTGGGGGGAACTATAATAACAATACGCTGGGACCCGTCGCGGTTGGTGCAGTACGCCTCTAATTTGCCTAAATAACGAACTTAGAAGCGAACTGTAAAGTATCAGTCTGGGTTTACGTCCCTTAAACTCAAATAATACGGAGTAACCTTGTATAATTATGATTCATAAAGGAAACTTGGAGTGAATTTACTTCAATTAGCCAACTTACCTACAAGATAAATATTAAAATTAACTTAACTTAAGTAGCTTATCTGTAAAAGTATTGAAAACTCGAAGAACTGTAGTTCAATTCTACATTTAAATGTAAAGGTCATGGCTTTCAATTTTATTATTTAATTACGAGTAATAACACTCTTCTATCCCTGAGACTAGTCAAGCCGAGTTATGGCTTTGAAAATCCCGTATAAGAGGTAGGAGACTCGTTCTCTTGTCTCATTTCCTTGAGGTTATCCCTGCATGCAAATTAAACTATTTTTAACATTATCTTAACCATTCTTGTTGAGTCTCGCAAGGAACCAATAGTGCACTGTAATCTCAGAGCCAGGCTTTATTCGTCCCTAGTTTAAAGAAAGATTCTACCTCAGCAGTGTAGGTTGGTGCCTATAGCGGAGGCATTTAACGCCTTTATTTGTGGTGCTTACGACTGTTAGCTCGGATCTTTTGAGTTTTCGTGCACTAATGTACGCTCTGACGGAGCAGGATTGCTTCTTTGTCCCTAGGCTGTCATCGTAAAGCGTCCGAAAAAGATCGGACCTATAGATTAAATCAGCGTCAACCGGCGGCGTTTTATTCCGCGCGGGTTGCCAAGTTTTCGATCTAGGTTAATCAAAATGTTGTAATCCAGAGATGGAATGTTCTATTCAAGCACACTAACCTTGAACGGGTCATTTAAATGTCTACTCAGCAATGGAGTCAGAACTTTGTCTCGGTCAACTCTAACCATATCAACTAACACGAGCGGCTAATAAACTGTGAAATCCAATGTAGCGTGATTATGGTAACTTCATTAAACCTCTGAGTTGAGATATGTACAATACTTTGGAGAGCTCTAGAGTTGCAAGAAATAACCTTATGTTATTGACGCCTGTATCGAAAGATATGCTCTTAAACCTGGCAAAAACTCGTCGGTTGCTAGTCCTTCGGCAGGTGAAATCTTCCTTTTAACTTTGGATGTCTCATTGTGGTATATATTCTGCCTTGTGCCTGATGCTTTCGGATTCATTAACTAAACTTGACACGTTCTATAGTTGACCCTTGTTGATTTAAAATAAATAGGCTAACTAACCTTGCTAAAGTAAAATTTTACGCTACATATACTGTTATAGCCTTTCGAAGGAGTTTTATAACTAATACACCTGGAAAGATCATATGAATCCCTTGGTAAAGCTTTGGGCGCGATCATGCTAAGTACTATGGAACCCTACTGCTATCCGAGTGATAAGTTGCGGACGAAAGCCATGGCGGAAAGATCTGTAGAATGAGTAATGACAAATGACACTATTGTTGATTCCACAACCACTAAAAAAATCACAAAAAGTAGCTTAAAGTTTGTCTAAATATGTGTAAACTGAGCGTGGTTCTAATAGCGCTTCTTACTAAAGCATTTGATGCTCGGTCTTAAAATCAGTCGAAATTATAGAGAGGAGAATAGTGTTATTTACCAATATATTCTATATCATTGGCCGACCATCCCATAAAAATTTTAAAAATTATTATTAAAAAAAAAAATTGCTTAACTATAAATATACACTAACTGATGAATAAAGATCCACACTGCAACAAGAAACGTTTCGTCGGTGATGCGGTTCTTCGTTTTGAGACACGTACCAGCGAAAGGTAAAAAAGGTGTTTTTTTAATCCCTAACTGTCCTTTTCCTAAATAGTCTTAGGGGGTAAAAGTAGAGGGGGCTTGTATAGAATGCCAATTTTTTAAAACCTTCTGTCCTAACTCATACCACAAAAGATTGTGTACGGTAAGGTCAATTACGTAACCTCCAAAGATTGAAAAGATAACCACGTCGATGAGAATCGAAGCGATAACTCTTAATACCGATGCGACGCCTTTACGTATAAAACCTGTCTAATTTCTTATATAGATAACCCACCGCCTTCTAGTACACGAGAAATAAAACTATGCTCCACGTAATGATCACCTCCTAAACTAACAAAAAAACGTGTCTTCGCAGCTGAACGGTTAAAAGCATAGACGCGTACTCTGGTTGGGGTGTTCAAACTCCGACTATGTGGCTCTTCTTTTGAGATTTGCTTATTGCTATTTGGCTCACATCAAAGTTGTAACAGTGCTCTGCATTCATCAGCGAAGTGGCCGAGCTGGATGCTCTTAAACAAACTATTTACTTAGATTTTATCCAAGGTTAGCCACTATCTTTCTTAAAAAAGCTTTAAAATTTCTTGGGTTCCCTTTTATAGATCCTGAAGTTTGCAAAAAGAAAGCTATATTAGAAGACGACTTCCTTTGTGTAAGACCGTGTTATACATGTCACTTTTCTCACAATATACACTACCTATACCAAAAACATAAACAACTCCTGAATGTTTTCTTTTTAACCAGGAAGTATGGTTGACGGAATCCATTTAAGCACTGGTTACATCCTTCTGGTAGTGTCATGAAGGTCGTTTCGTATATGCAAGCGGGAATGTTAATTCCAGGTGGGTTTTTATATTTGGCGAATATTCTCTGAGGCGATTTTCAGATACATAATATTTACCTCTTCTATACACGCTTTGTCTAAAAAAATACTGTCTAATAGGCATTTAAAAGCATAGATAAGAAATTGATACACAGTGGTGCCACAAAACCTTAGTGCACACTTTTTATTGATACATTTACCACTGTAAAAGAAAGAAATTACTTCTATTTAAGTATATGTTTAAAGTATATTGCACTCTTACATGTTTATAAATTCAGTTGCTTAATTTGTTGTTGGTGCTTAAAGCGTTAAATTTTTAGTCTGGTGATTTCTGAACCTTTAAGATTTTATATATAACAGTCAAAGTAACATAATAAATTTACAAAAATGTTATAAAACTCTGCTAACTTAATGGAGCATCTTAGAAAGCGTTACTTTCTCCGTCTTGGAATTAATTAAAAAATTCAATCATTTCTTCTTAACAATCAGTTAAGTTGTGATATGCCTAAAAATAGATACAGCAAAAATATAAAAACATTTTTTTTCTTAGTTTATTTTTTGAATTAGTGCTTTATTTTTAAGGTTAACGGGGTGTTTTTGCGTTGAATGAGCTTACATCTTTATCTTTAATTTAAATTATTTGTTTTAAGTTATAATATATATTTATATGTCTGCTATCTATTTTTTAAAAATTAGTCAAGGTTATTAACGTCAGTACATAGTTTACTTTTTTTAATTTTATCTCTTGTGTTTCGTTGTATTCTCTCCTGTTGCTATTTACTGGATTAAAAGGTTAACATCATTTATGTTGCGGATGCACTAAAAATTGTCTCTAAAACACACTACTATGACCTGTGAAATATTAGTTAAAAGACTCTTTAAGGTCAAATTATGGAAATGCGTACTGCTGTGAACTCTAAGGAGGACGAACTACTAACATCTTTAAAGTTAAAGCAACAAAAAAGTAAAATTAGGGATACTTAAGAGACTTGTAAACTTATTTTGTTAGCTCGAGGATCGTCTTAACTATAAACCTGAATGGTGAAAAATTAAAATCCTAACTGCTTAATTATAGACCCTGTTTGAGGGTTGAAATTTTCCATGAAGGCTAATAACCAAATCCGTAACTTTGCTTACAAGCCTGTCTCTTTACATTCGTAAATACCATGGAGAATCCGCATGAGCAGCAGCAAGCGGTGATTTCCTATTCATTTCAATAGTGTCGCTGCGATTGCAATTCTTATTTAATTTTGTTAGTTTTTTAGTTTAATTTTAAAAAACCAAAAAGAAAAGTACTTTGTTATATACAAAATCTGATTTGAAACTAAGGGCAGGTGTTGATTGAAAGAATAACTGCCAACGTTGAAAAACTTTGTGAAACTATTGCACAAATTAATGAAACCCTTGAGGTTCATCATTTTATCGACACTATATTTAATTTTTTTTAACTATTATCATATTTTATAACAAGGAAGCTGAATTTTACAAAGCTGAAATTAGTTATGTTAGTCAGGTTTGGGCGGGTTATGCACGAAACTTAAGAATTAATATAGATAATAATAAACTTTGATAGCTTTAATAAAAATATATCCCTGAATGATAGGTTAACAAATACCACAATTTCACCGGTTATCTTGACATAATTATATTTAGGACTAATTTACGCTAACACTCTTTTTTTTATTATAAGTTAAACCATGGGTTTCGGTGGTTGCTACTTAAAAATAAACAGTTTTAAATAAACTATGACGTTAAACAGACTATATTTCTAGGCTATAAAGATACTTTTTTCTAAGTAAATGGTTTTCCACCTTCTTGTTCTTAATTAATGTTATGTTACCTACTATATATTTATGAACGATCATATCCTTAAAATATCTAATAAAGAATGTACCGTTTTTGTGAGGCTTTTGATTATATAAAATTATTCAAATATTTGAGCGTTAGTTGTGTATATGATATGCAGACGAATAATGAAAAAAAAATATATATCCGAATTAAAAACCAGAAACTTTTGGTTTCACTTTTTATTACTCGTATGATAATTATATTTTTGTATAAAAAAAAAAGTTTAAGAAATTATAAGTTTGTAAATATACTGGATTAAGTTACGGTATATTACTTACGTAAGTAGGGACAGTGTCCTCTTGACTAACCTGACTTCTGTTTGTTATAATATACGAGCCAAACTACTAGTCATAATTATTAATTTAACTTTAATAAAGCGGTGTATAATGGTGCTTCTTCTTCTCAATTTTATTTATACTACCTATATTTTGATTTATTACAGTTTTACTTTATGCTACTAGTAGTCCCACTTCTCAAATAAAACCCTGATTAGTAAATAAAATAAATTGAAACAAAGTCGATCATGGTTTATTATTGTCATCAATATGATTTGTTACCCTTTGTAACCTAACGTAGTTAACGTTAAAGTGCTCCCGGTGTATTATTTCGGACTGACTTTGGGCTTTATATTAGAACTCTCAGCTCTCTGTGCGGTTGAATATTGCTAAATTACAAAACGTAAGTAAACGTAATAGCTTATCCTGCTACACTGAAGTTTCCTAGCTATTTGAAAAGGGCGTACTGCTAGGCGGAAAAAACCCACGTTAGAATTGGGCGGTACTCGTCTTGTACTTTAAAAACTTGTCCTTTAGTAAAAAATTACTTATTCGGTTAAAACATGTGTACAGTTACAAAACGCGCAGGCGCGTCTTGAGGACTTTATGCGTATCTCATATAATAGCTAATAAAGGCTTTTATAAAAACCAGATAATGGATTTTAATACCTTTTAAGATTAGTGTATAAATACTTGAATAATCGCCCCTTCTGTTATAATATATCCTTGTGTAGTAAAAAGTATTTATTTTATCAATGATTATTTTCTGGGTGAGGAGCACATTATCATGGAGGCCTGGCTGTGTCTCCAGGTGGCATCGGGTCTTGTGCCTAAAGCTCTCTCTTCCGTAGGTGGTTTTTGTTGAGGAAAAGATCCCGGTCCATAGGTTTTAAGGCAAATTACCATTTCAGGCAATTTTATTACTATTATTGATTATTCCATTGCTTGGTTAGTATATAATGCAGGTTCACTAAAAATAAACAGGCAGTCGTGTTAATTTTTTTTAGTGCTTTTTTTGTTTCAGTCACACCTCTACATCTGTATATATATACATTTGTTTACAATTAATTTTAAAAGGTTTATAGGTTTAAATACCAGTCAGTAAAGGTTTAAATACCCCAACAGTTTTTAGCGCCTTCCTACCACTAGGCTGAATAGAGGAGGTCCGGGCCTGTATTTTTCACTTTTTCGGTCCTTCGGGATGGTCTTTATATAGCTCTATAAAGCACGTACACTGGTGAACAGCCGTGCTCTAACTACTTCAGAAGAGGGGGATTCAAATTAAGCGGTTTAAGGCCTTAAAAAGACTGGCCATGGACGCCAGTACTAAAAAATTAAGGAAAAAAAAAGTTGTATGCACAAAGATCAAAATAGAAAGTAGTTTACTTAACCAATCGACCAGCGATAGGTGCAGACCACTAAGGGAGCCCTGAATACCAGAACTTATGGTTCCAGATTGTAAATTGGGTTTTATGCTCACTTATGATTAGCTATTTCCAGGTAATTCTATTTCGGAGAAATACTCCCAATCTTTAATTTGCATCAGATCTATGTGCCAGTATTATGTTCCAGTTTCATATATGGTAACCGTTTTGCTGTGTCATGTAAACTAGTAAATGGGTTGTTACTTTCACACCTTACCTCACTCTTCTCATGCGAGTGTGGACGCTGAGCAATTCAGTAAACCTGTGTTTGCTTCAATCCTACTTCTAAATCATTGGCGTAGGCGCTATAGTTAATATATATTACACTACGCTTGATAGAGGCAATAGTTAACAAGAGTGTAAAGAGAAGCCGCGACATCGTTAGCTTTGTTAATAGCATGTGTGTGTTCAATTTAATATTTTTTTTGTCAAATATGCTCCTAAAAATATTCAAGATTCATGAGATTTATAGATGTCTTCCTCATTAAGATATACTACTAAAGCTTCTTTTTTATCTAATTAATTTTTAACTTTCATTTTTCCCATCTTGCTTCTTCCTTGAAAGAGAAACAAAAATGTGCATGTACTAAAGCAGTATCTTTAGAAGAGGAGGAAATTAGTGCAAAATAATTTTCAAAGTGTCGCTATTTATTAATAAGTTTGCTATATAGATTAGTAATTTAATTATATTTATATTGTATACACAACACATTAATTAACTAAGTTCGGTAATTGTAGTAAAAAGCTTGATGTTAATTGGTTCACACTTTTAAAATTTTCCTGCATAGAAACACCGTTGGAATGATTACTCTCTGCCGTTTTAAATGCAAAGTTTTATAAAAACCCTCTTATAAAATCTGTTAGACTTGGGCGCCTACAGGAGAGTCAGACCTATTCACCGTTTTTGTCATCAACTTATTAGGCAATTTACTTTTAATATAGTCGTGAGAAAACTAACTTAAAATAGTTTGTTATCTGAGTAAAGTAAATTTAAACCTCCAGTACGCATACTTTTTCGTTTTCGACAATGCTAGGAAACTCTAAAGTATCAACAAATGGAAATACTAGCGAAGGAGAGACAGAAAAACAGCTACTTCGTTTAAAGCATTTAGTTGAAAAGACTTCCATCTATTCTAAATTTTTGTATGAAAGGATGAAGGAACAGCAAGAGATAAAGGTCAAGGAAAAACTGAGAACTCAAAATAGGTTAACTAAGAAACTCAAGTTAGAATCTTCTAAAATAAAACTTACACCAGAAAAATGTCAAAGCCTTGCTTCTTCGGCTAAAGTATCAATGGTAACAAAGTTATTACAATAGTGCGTGAAACTTTATATAGTTAATTACGCCTATCTCCACAATAATATTTTAGTTTTACTTCTTTTATAGAATAATACAAGTATGTTCCTTTTTTATACCAAGTTTTGTTTTCCAGTTTAGAACCAAGGAAAAAGGTGGTGACTCTGTTGTTTTAAAAAAGGCTTCCCAGTCTATAAAAAAACCGAGTATTAATTTTATTAAACCACAAACTATTTTGCTTTTTACTTTAAACATCCATAGGCAATAAGTACACTATTGCGGACTACTTAACCGAAGCTGTAACTTTACTTATACTATTACAGTTATGACTCTTATAGTTTATTATTGTTATTAGGATTTTGATTTAACTTTGAAGGATTCTTCAGATTTTGCTAGTGAGGCAGAATCAGTGGACAGTTATTCCCGCATCATCAATGGCCAACGCGTATCTTCTTTATTATATTTAAAAGCTCGTTTTTCTTTTTTAAGTTCAATGCATTTTTTTTCTTCGTTGAAGTTTTTAAGCACGTCTCTTAGTATAAGTCCTTTAAATAATAAATGTTTAAAAATCTTTTGTGTACTAAACTTTACTTATTATCACAGTAACTAATTTTGTACAAGCTGATAATAAAACTGTAAGCAATTTAAAATATGTATATACACTGGTTATTAAATTATTTAAATTAAATTTTTTACTGTATATTTTTTAAAAAATCCGATGATGTGCGACCTTGCAGGCGTCCGACAGACAGCCGGAACTCGTGACGGGCGGCGTCTTAAGGGACTACCAATTAGGTATTCTGCTACTTTTATAAATTTATAATTAAAAAAATAACCAGTTCATCTTGAAATTCTTTTAAATTTTATTTTAGCGGAATTTAGATCTTTTTGTTTTAGTTTATTGCACTTATTTTATTTCTGCTTTAGTGACAATTCAGTTCCACCGCCTTTACTTTTTTTTAGAAGAGAAATTTTTAATGTGAAAAAAGTTGGCTTTGTTAATTTGTTTGTAAAAAAATTAAAAAATTGAATTTAGCACAGAATAAGGCTTTTGTAAATTTAATTACCGCTTGCTCCCTTGTACTGCTCTGTACAGCGCCATTGCTCTTTGCTCACTTGCTTGTGCCTTTTTTATATAAAAAATCATGTAAAAACGTGTTTTTTTTTATTAATGAGGTTGTGAGTCGTTAAGTTTTTTAATTATATAAAAAAAATAACTGCCTTGTAATCTTTTTTTGTTTTTTGTCACGTGATTGGGCCCGCTGACGCGTTTCTTGTAACAACACGACTCAGTCGGGCTCGAGTGGCTTATTTCCTTATACGAGAACGGCCTTAACGGGGTCCTCGGCGACGAGATGGGCCTTGGAAAAACACTCCAGTGCATAAGTTTTCTTGCTCATCTTATAGAAAAAGGTACTTGTGTCCACGTTAAATATAGATGAAGTGTTTTCTTTGTTTATTATTATGTTGTAGTCATTAAAAAAAAATAATTTCCTCTCGCCTGCTTTCCTCTTAATAAAATTTATTGTTATTTAGCAGAATCCTTTTTTCTATTTTCTATTCCAAGATAAAATTGTTTCAGTACTTGCTGAGTTTAATTCGCTGGAAACAAAGAAATACGTTGGGAACGCATTCCTTACCTTTTAACTTTTTTAGCTTAACTGAATGATCCCAACTTTGGCTGTCGCTAAACTCTTCATCTCGAGCTTCATAATTTGAAATTAGACATTAATTAAAATCATTTCGATTAAAATTTAGATAAAATTTAAACTGACATACGCCGATTAACTTTTTACTTGAAACAGTTTAAAGCAAGAATTTTTTTAATATTTTCGTAATAAAATCTTCATTATAGCTTTGGAGGGAAATTTTCTTGTTATTCTTCCCTTTTTTAGTCGTGTAATTAATAAATTTTCCTTTATTTATACTTTAAACTATTAATAATATGCGCTTCTGCAGCAAAACAAGAAAACTTAACCTAACTTTAGAAGTAGGGGTAGTTGAACGAATGTAATTTTACTCCATTTATAATTTTTTTACATTTATTTTAAATTTTTCAAATTTTTATATCTTTTTCTGAAAGTAACCGTTGTTTTCTCGGAAGGTGTGCATGGCCCATTCCTTATCTGCGCTCCTACCTCGACCGTCGGAAACTGGGCAGCTGAATTCAGTAACTACACACCAGCCGTTCCTGTTGTTATAGGAATTACCGTTTTCCGTTACCGTTTCCCATATAATAATAACAACCAACAAGACTATTATTGTGCTCTCTTTTAATTCTATGAACCAATAGTATCACGGGACTCCCCAGGAACGAAAGGCGATTCGTCGAAATGTGCTGAATATGCGCAACTTTGCGACACTTGCGGGAAAGCGCGGCGTTGTGCGTAACAACGGAAAGCAGGTTATTTATATATTTGCCGATGTCATTATTTTTCTTGAGCTTTTAAAATAGTTGGACATTATGCCCGTCATCATAACAACGTATGAGATGGTGATGCGCGATCACAGGGCATTCCAGGGCATCCAGTGGCATTACATTATAGTTGACGAAGTCGTGATTTATTGTTATTATTATTATTGTGATTACAATCATTGTTATTGCTTCTTTTCAGGGCCACCGTCTAAAAAACCTCCACTGCAAGCTTATCAAGGAGCTCAAGTCCTGTCCCTCCTCGAATCGGCTTCTTCTGACTGGTGACGGCTTTGACTTTCTACTTTCGCCCGTTTCTACTCTTCTCTGTTTCTTTGCAGGCACGCCCCTTCAGAACAGTTTGTCTGAGCTCTGGTCTCTCCTCAACTTTCTCCTTCCCGATATTTTCGACGATCTGGACGCCTTCCAGAGCTGGTTCGACTTTGATCTTCAAGAAGGTTTTTCTCTTTTCTTATATTTTTATATGTACTGAACGATTATTGAACCAGAAGGTCGTCAACTTTTTCTTGAGGAAGACACCGAGAAGTGGCTTCTGAGTCAACTTCACAAGATTCTCGAGCCGTTTCTTCTCAGGCGGTTGAAGCAGGACGTTGAACAGGCGCTGCCCCTCAAGAGGGTTGCGCCTCTCTGCTTCCATTAGTTCGTTTCAGTGGTTTATTATTGGCAGGAACTCATCGTTTACACGCCAATGAGCGATCTGCAGAAGCAGATGTATACCACTTCCCTTTTAGGTTTGGTGTTAGTTTTCTTATTAATACTTAACTTTTTCCTCTTTTTTTTCTTAAAGGAAAGTTTCGGGAATATGTAGAGGAGAGAGACAGAAAGGATTCCTGCACTAATGTTTTATTTATAGAGAATGTTAAGCTTTAACTTTTACAATTCAATTTAGCAACGGTTGTCTCCTTTGGGTGATGCTGCGCTGGAAGACCGCAGAAATCACGTGAAACCAGAGAGCGACGGTTTGCTGATTGGGTCTTTGTGAATATATTTTTTCTTCTCGGCCAATCCCCGCTCGTTAGAAGGTCCAATCAAGAGTTCTTGGAGAAATATAAAGTTGCAAAACTTACTCGTGCATTTGAGGAAGGTCTTATGCGATTGGTCTCTTAATAGAATGTTTTTTTCCCGACCTATCAGATCTGCAATCATCCTTATCTCGTCGAGTATCCGCTCGACCATCACGGCAACTATCTCGTGGACGACGACTTGGTGAAGGCGAGCGGGTTCTTTTTATTGGTTACTGCAAAGCCTTCTTTATTACTGCGAGCATCAAGGAAACTTGTGATGCTGGATCGTCTCCTGCCAGCGCTGCAGCATCGGGGGCACCGTCTTTTGCTCTTCTCGCAGATGACGAGGATGCTCGATATTCTGCAGGACTACTGCTCCTTAAGAAGCTACAAGTACTCGCGGCTAGACGGCTCGCTAGCCCAGAAGGAAAGAGAGCGCGTGGTTCGATAAACATCGACGCCCTTTGTGGGGAGCCGATAATAACAGGATCATTGAAGATCTCCGAATTCAACGAAGACGCGAGCATTTTCATATTCCTGCTAAGCACGCGGGCAGGCGGGATGGGCATCAACCTCACCAGCGCAGACACCGTGCTGATATACGACAGCGACTGGGTGGCTTCGAACTACAATTGTCCAATTACACTCTTATATTCGTCCATTAGAACCCCCAATGTGACCTCCAAGCACAAGACAGGTGTCATCGGATTGGCCAGAAGAAACCAGTCTTGGGTCTATATTTATCACTTTTCTGTATTTCGGTAGTAAATAGTTGTTTTTCTCCGCCCAGTTTACCGCTTTGTGACGGATAAAAGTGTGGAGATCACCTTGCTCAATCGGGCGCAAGCCAAGCGGCGGCTGGAAAAGGCCGTTTTTCACAAAGGTGTGCTGTTCCGCCTCTCTGCTATTGGTGAACTCAACAGCCTATCATTAGCCAAGTTTAAGGGGAAGTGCCTAGATGAAGCGACCGAACCCCTCACTGCGGAAGAACTCAGCACTCTCATAGAAGAAACAGGTCACGTGCGGGTGATTTCCAGTGTAGACGGTGAACGATCTGCATTTTGATTGGATAAGAAGGGTCTATCACCATTTGTTTTTGACAGATGTCATTTCAAATCGAGAGTTGGAACTTTTATTGGACCGCTCCGAAGGGTCCAATTGTAAGTACGCATGAGCCTTATAACTGGCGTGAAACATCGCCTTATTAGGAAGTTGCGGTGCTCTTTTGCGACTGCATTGTACTTCTAAAAAAGTTTAAATACGGTTTATATGAGTGCTGATTGGTTTATATATGGGCTAAAAGCCGGGGGTGGCCAATATGATATAGTTTTCTTATGGCTTACCCATATATAAGCTGTATACTACTATTTTCTTATTATCTACAGAAACCTCCTCTACGGCTCCCGCGTTACAGACGTGTTATCAAAGTTTGCTTTTCTTTATTTTATAACATGAATATGTTGGAATTTATTATAGTGAATCCCAAGTTTTCCAATGTGCTGTCCTCGTGGCTTGACAGTTCTGTAGCGATTTTCTCAGTCTTTTCCTATAATAAATAGAAATTACTGAATAGTCGCCTAAAGAAACTCTACCAAATATAAATTCTTACAGAGTTAACAATTTGATTCCTACCCCTAAACCGAAAAGCAAGAACCCGGGGAAATGTTGCCGCTATTCCTTGAACCACCGAGGCAGTCACGCTATGCCTTTGAGGGGGGGAACACTGGTAGGTTCTGTACCTTAACCCCGTAAATGAAGTAACCAAAAAAAAAAGGTTGTCGGCTTCTCTGTTGCAGCCACGGTCAGTTGGTTACATAACCGGTTATTCGCTTTTATATAAACGGCAGTGCGTTGAACATCACAGAAGTAATAGCTGGATAATTTAGACTATTTACAACACTTCGCGACACCTCTACACTAGACAAAAACAAATATTCACACTTTAAAAACAATTATGCAAAATAATTATACTTCATTTTCACATTTGGAAAATAAAGAGAAATATCTTTTGAAGAAAACTTAACTAATTACATGGGCTAGAAAACACACAAAGTTATTAAACAATATCTGATTAAATCAATAAAAAAAAATTGTATAAAAACAAATTTAAAATTGGTTAATTAACCACAAAACGAATTTTCATTTGTTTTCCTACAAAAGTACAATATATATAAAATACTATTATCTTCCCGTTCAAAAAAAATTAAAAATTACAAACAATAACATTGTGACAAATAATAAAAAATTATAGAAAAATGTAGATAATTTTTAGTTTTTTGTAAAAACATTATACGCCACCCCGTGACTAGTAAAGCTAACCCGTAAAAATTAGTTGCTTCTTTAATTCTTTAAAATGTATGCTTACATATTAAATAAAACCTTTAACTAGTTATACTTTGCTCTTCACACGTATATTACGAAGTACATAATATCTCTTTGACAATTTTATTAGTTATAAATATGCTCTGTTCTCCTCCTTCCAAACTATTCTCTTTAAAATTAGTAACTACTTTACCTCTCCAACTTAGTGTAACTTATATATATTGTTTTAATACTCAAAATTTGTTTCAAAAAAGAGAGTTGAATTAATACGTCGCCTATAAAGCTCCAGGACTCGCCCACGAATGCCTTCATGGTACGTATCAAATTTGATGGCATTCCGTTCGTTAGTTATCGAGATCTCAAAATTTTAGTGACGTTGCCTTTGTCATTTTCAAAACAATTGATAAAAACGGATTTTGTGTTGGTTAAGCACTATATAATGTATAGAAAAAAATACCGTTAAAGGTCAGCAATGATCTAACGATTACTAGAAATTTGCTGAGTTTAAAATGGGGCCGTACGGACACATAAAGCTGAACGATCTTGACGCCTAAATTAGGCGGTCACTCCAGAAAACAGAAATTCCACCAATTCTCGTTGATGACCGTAAAGTGAAGTTGCGTGAGTTAGCTGACCTCGCAAAGATATCAAATGAAAGTGTAAGCTACATTGTGTACGAGAAAACTCTGTGCAAATCGGTGTGTTGCGATTGCTCACATTGGATAAAAAACAATGCTGGAACTGTTTAAGCGAAATAAAAAGAATTTTTAGTGCGATATGTAACAATATATGGATCATGTATCCATCACTCTACTTTAGAGGCAGCTAAATGGAAAGCTAATGATGAAAGTCGCTTCGAAGCGATGGGACTTTTATTTTGCATAACATTTTTTTCTTTCCCCATTCTTGTTCTAAAGTCAGCAAAAAAAATCGAAGATATCTACTTATTAGAAAAGGAACCAATATCTCTGAAGCTCCTGAATAAATTCATGATACTGAGGAGGTTTTAAAAAAAACACTAAGGATGGAATTATACTTTTTTACTACGACGGAATTAATATTATATATATTTAAACCAATTAAAAAATTAAGCTAAACCAATAATTATATGATACAGGCTATAAGACTTCCTGTAAAGCGTTTTGATAATATTAATACATTCAGTGCTATATTCGCCGCCTTGACTTAAGGCACATACTTCAAACAAAGCGTTCAAGATTGCATTATGTCACGAAAAGGAGAAGGTAGCAATTGCCATTATCAAATTATTTTGCACCGCTCCCAAGTCCAGGCCTGTTCATATAAATTTTTATATTGTGCACTAATAGTAACGGCCATTTTACAATGCTTTGCCATACATTAATATTCGTCCCCTAATGATAAAAATAACTGAACCAATGTTCTACGGAGCCTTCTTCACTTTAAAGTAGGTTACGTAATCCTAAAACTCGATTTCGAGTTTTACTAAATTGATCAAGCATCGAGATAACGGCTATTAGTAAAAACCTGTTTGAACTTTTTTTTCCAAATATAGACATCTAGATGAGATTTTCGGCAATGAGACAAGGCTCACGAGTAAGCAATTTTACTATCTAATGTTACTGCATTGGGTTATGACGAAGTTTCCCAATTAAAAAATTCGAGCGTACTTTGAAATTCAGTAGCTTTTTATATTTTTTCCTCGCAAGTTTTAGCTATAAAAAATATCATGCATTCTGTCATTAGAAAGCTATCCAGTTTTTTTAGTTTAAAATTATCCAATGCTTTCTTTTTTACAACGGTCCTATCCTTAATTACAAGATTGTACCACCTTCGCATTCCCCCTCAGGTTTGGTAAGAAGTATAATTGCGTATATTAGTTTATTACTTAAGTAAATAAAACCAGCTGGGATGAAACCCACTTTGGAAAACATATTAACGGCTATATCCAAAGAAGATATTTTTTTGACGTTCATCCTCCTTTGGGTAAATTGTTACTTGCCTTTGCTGGTGTACTATCAGGTCTCTTAATTTTATTTTTTTACTTATAGAAGTATATTTTTTTATTTTTTGAACCTTAATATTATATTTTATAAATCAAGGGTATGACGGAACCTTCCCCTTTAAGGAGCCCGGCCAGCCGTTTCCTGAAAACATGAACTTCGTATACATGAGACTGGTTGGAGCCCAAAGTTTTATAATAGTTTATAAGTTTCTCTGATTGTTAAATAGCTTCCTGCGGTATTGGGAGCGCTTTCACCTTCCTTACTTTTTGGTGCGTTGTATTCCTTGAAGTTTTCTTTGGAAACTTGCTTTTTCGCTGCCCTATTAATGATTTGCGGTGGGTCTTCCCTTTTATAAGAAATCTATTTAGTTTTTAACCCCTTTATAATAACAGACACTTATTGTTTAATACTGTCGAGATATATTCTTCTTGAAGGATTCACGGCTTTTTTCCAAAATCTTGCGGTTTTTGCGTACTGCCGCTTTCGTACTTATACTAGCAGGTGCTCTTCAGGACGTACAATACTTTATTTTCATTTTGCATTAAGTTTACTTACTATCTTTATTATATTTAGCGTTAACTTAATAAGCTTTTAAACTAACTTTGGATACTTGTTATTGTAATAAATTATACCTAACATGTATGTTGCAACTAATTTCTTATATATAAAGTTTTTATTTTTATATTATAATTGGTTATAATTTTATTTCATTAGGCCTTTTACCAAGTTGTGGTGGATATGTCTATTTTTAACAGGTTTATACCAAGATGCTTTATTAATTAATTTTCTAAAATTTGAAAAAGAAAGTATTTAAGTACCTTATTAAAAAAAACTTTGAGAGAGTTATTAATTTATATGCAAGAAAAGGTAAGAGTTATGAAAAATCCCATGAAATTTTATATTACTTAAACTTTTTAATTATAGAAAAAATAAATATTTACTTTAAGTCGGTTTTATTACTCATTAATCAATCTTTGATAGAATATTAATCCCTTAAAGAATCTTTTTATATTCTTTAATATTTATTTTTTTTACATAAGAAAATTCTAGTCCGTGTAAATACGTTCCTATTGTTAGCTAAATAATTTTATGCAAAACTATAACTTTTGTTGGTTTTATGGAAATTTTTATTTGATTTTATAAAAATTAGTTAATAGTTATTTTTAACATGATTGATTTTTAATTTTGCACACTTAAATTATTTGATTGTAAATTTTATTTAATACTTATTTCAATTTTCATTACTATTTTCCTGTTTCAAGTTGTAAACTGTAGATTTAATATGAAACTTCTTATAAAGAGTATTCTGTTTATTCTTTACTAGAAGACCATTTACTAATTTTACTAGTAATAATTTATTATTCCTGCGGGATATTTATAAAGTTTCATACGATTTAATGCTCTTCTACGGTATTTTGTAAAAACTGCTTATATTTTTCTTAACAATTTCTTGGTTAATTAATTTCTGCAGACTTCCCTTTTTACTTTTATACTTTTTCTACTTCTCTCGTAATATTGTACTTGATAATAATTAATTATTATATACATAATACTTTAGATATTTAAATATGGTAACAACTGCTTACGAACGTATTGAGTATTACGTAAACCTTTTTGTAGTATATTGCTAACAGAAATTAATAGTACCATTTACAAAGTACAGGATTTTCATTGGGCTGCTGCTTAGGCGTCAAGTGGACGGGCGCCTTTGTTGTGTTTCTGATTGGTCTGTCCACTGCCTACGAGCTTTGGAATATTTGGGGCGACCTGCGTAATTCTCCAGTAAAGCTTTTAGTTTGTGCTTTCGCACTATTTCCGATATTTTTCGCCTAAATATGACACAGAAAACAGTTTTGCACCACTTTCTTGCCCGCGTGGTTTGCTTGATTGTCGTTCCTCTTGCACTGTACGTGTCTTTTTTCTGGGTCCACTTCAGTTGGGCGTTCTATTCCGGCCAGGGAGACGGCTTCATGAGCTCAAAGTTTCAAGTAGGGTCTGCCCGTATGCTTTGTGGCAATATAGTCCGGCTAACCCACCTTCCAGCTCTCGATCGTTGGAAATCCTCTGGCTCACCAGTTGAGCGCAAAGCGCTTGGTTTATGGTAAGCCTTGCGGTTGCACTCTTTTTACGTCGCCAAACAGTTTTAACAAGGGGCCAAATTTACACTACGGAACGCATATACTGGCGGGGGGCTCCTGCACTCCCACGCAGACCTCTACCCCAAGGAGTTTTCGCAGGCTCTCCACCAGCAGGTGCGTCTCGGTGGTTGCTATCGTGCATTACTGTGAATTATTCTCAACAGGTCACAACTTATACTTTTAAGGACGGTAATAACGATTGGTACATCAAAAAGGTATCGCATAGTGACCTCTAGCATGCCTAATTCGATCCAGTATATTTTACTTGGGGTGTCAGCTAAATCAATCGGTGGCCGAACTCCAAGTCGGAGCGCCGGTTCCTGTTCTTCATGGAGACCTCGTGCGTCTGAAGCACGTGAGAACTTCCAAGCACCTGCACAGCCATAATGTACCGGCGCCCATGACACCGTCGCAGAAGCAGGCACTTCCATTATTGTTGATCTATAGAACCACGCCTGCTCAAATTTTTTTATTTTGTTACTATCGTTAATAATTACTTTTTCTATACCGCTTTAGTTGCTCTTTGATGTATTATTTATTATTCAGGTTTTCGGCTGCAACCACAATGATTCCAACGACTACTGGCAAATACTGGTAGACGGCTACGCTGGTTTTGCTATAATAATTATAGTACAAAATGGAGTTCTATAATTATTATGGACCAAAAGAGCCTGTACGTCCGGATAAGAGCAGCGCAACGCCTGTGATCGAGGTAGTAAACTCGTTGGTTCGATTCAGACATGTGAATGAGGTCTCTGTTTCCCACCAATCTTGCTCACTTATCTCTGATAACAGTCTATCACAGCATTGCTATCTGCACTACAGCGGCATGAACCTTCCGAATTGGGGCTTTGAGCAGGGCGAAGTCACGTGCAATCCTTTCTATTCCAAATCCGGCAATTTGTGGAACTTTGAGACCATTGCCGATCCCCGCGGTTTTTTACTTTCGTGCATCGCTCCAACTTTTCCTTATTGTGCACTGCACAGTCGAGGCGTTTACTCTGAAGCATTCGAAACCTCTTTCTTTTCTCGAGAGAGTCGTTGAGTTGAACGCCTTGATGATGGAAGTCAGCAATAAATTCAAACCCAAGCCGGGAGAAAACCCTTCCCGACCCTGGGATTGGCCCTTACTGAAGCAAGGTTTCTGCTCCATTAAGCTTTCTGGGGCAGTTCTGCTTATTCTTTCTTGGTAGGTTACCATTTCAATCCTTATTATGAGCACAATCATCGTATCTTCTTGATGGGCAATCCGCTGGTGTTTGGCGTGTGCGGACTCTCGCTCATCGCTTATTGTTTTCTCCTACTCTTTTACGCGATTATTAGGGGAAAAGGTGTAGCAACAATCTTATATGGGCTACTAGAACTCACTCTAATGCAGGAGTAGAACATCCCTATCTGAAGCACCGGAGCGCTGTGGTGCACACGTCAGGGGCATGGCTATTTCTAGGCTATCTTCTGCACTACCTTCCCTTTTACTTCATCACAAGAGTTCTATACTTCCATCACTACCTCCCCGCACTGCTCTTCAATTTTATGGTCAGCGGAGTTGTATTCGAAGAGCTGTTATTCTGGCTGCGAGCCTGGAAACCGTCGCTCTTCCCCTCTCGCCTGTTGCTTCTATTCTCTACAGGCGCTCTCATATACTCTTTTGTGTACTTTTCGCCTTTTGCATATGGAATGACGGGCGACAAAAAATTATATAACCATCTTAAATGGGGCGCCCATTGGCTTATCTAACTTTACAATAAAAAAATTAGAATAGACACCTAGGAGTAGTACTCGTTTATACTAATAATACGATCGTTGGCAGATTCCGCGTATGACCTTGTGCAGTAAGAATATATATTGTTTTCGTATTGCCATTTAGGTGGTCATAAAAAGTAGCGTAGCATAATGTAACGTCCTTACTTAAATTCGTTATCTTTACGATGTCGTGCTAATAATATGAATATTAACTTTTCATGGTCTGAATATATAAAGTTTGCCTTTTATATAATATTTCGCCAGTAAGTTGGCATCTTAGACGAGTTTAAATTTATTCAGAACATTATATGATATACTTAGATATGCTGGCAATAAGTAATAGAAAAATTAATCAATCATGTCGTATCACCCTTTATTTCTTTTTTTAAGTTAAAACACCATCTTTGATAAGTTGCTAATCCAAAGATCTTACGGGAACCTTTAAAACTTTTCGAGGTGTCGCGTTAATTTGTGTTCTATTAATAGTTTTATCCCCCTCGGTGTTATTGCACGCGGGTTACGTATTAACAAAAAACCTCCTTTCAGGAATTACCCAAAATCTATAATTCAATTTATTCTTTTACTATGTTACATATATATATATTGGTATATAACAGTGATTGTAATAAGCTTAAATATATATTACCTAAGATATGGTTAAGTTCATATATACTTATAAGTCAACATACATGCTACCCACAATAAGTAGGCTGTTCTATTTCCCACACCACGTTCCGCCTAGTTAGTTAAGCTTCTTAATAAGCACACTATTTAATATTACTAATCTACTAATCTCTTGTACCTTCGAATGACTTATATCATACCAAAGATATTAAACAAAGCAGAAGCAAGACCGGTAATAAGAAAATAACCACAATATTATTTTAAAAAATTAAGTTAACGCAAAAAAAGGATTTTGATTTAGTTGCCGATAACGAGTTTGATTTCTTCAATATAAAAGGTAATCTTTTAAAGCTAATTTTTTTTAAAGAAAAATGATACCATATTTCATAATCAACTGAGCGACATTTAGCTGATATCGTGTCAAATAAATCTGCTTGATTATTTATAGAGCCACTAGACTAGTAACTTCTCAGGCATTTAAAATTGTGAATACGCTTTGTAAAATTTTCTGGTATATATGTTTCTAAGTAAATGTCGCTGAATCTGAAAAGGAATTAGTTTTATATAAATAGCAAAAATGCCCGAAAGAATCATAGTGTTGATCTGACCTATATAAAGTTTGCTTTTTTGAAAAATAATGACTTCTTTTTGTAAAAGCTATGTATTAAGCTTGATCAATTTAATAAATTTTACTTATAAGTAGTTATTATTCTTATTTATACAATTAAAATAATTATATTCGATCCTGGTCTGGGTAAAGGGATTCAAGTAGACAAACTTATTTCAAATTCTAAATACAAGAAGAAAAGATTCACAGAATATCTTATATACGTAAGTTAAAAGGAATGGTTAAACCATTCATCCCTAATTTATCAGTAAAGTAACTCCAAATTGTGTCTCAGGTCATTCAAAATCTATTATTTTTCCTTAAAAAATTGTTTTTACACCATCCTATTAAGGTAGTTTTAAACTTTACGGAACATTATTTTTTTAGTAAACTTACATATTATTTTAATAAGACTATTAACAGCAATCTCTGAAAACCATATTGTAACGTTATGTAAGATTAGTAATTAAATGCGACTGTTAAAAAATTTATTTTAACTTTTAAATGTCTTAAGAGATTATTATTAATTCAAAGTTCTAAATTTTTGAATTATTGGTTGCTTAGCTGATAGACCCGTCCAGAAAGTCTTAGTTCTTTAGACTTAAGTAATTATCTTACCTGATCGTTTTATAGTCTCTGTCAGCTTACTTCTATTTAAGCCCTCTTAACTCAAGTCACTAAGTTGTAAGGTTTTGAATTACGGCCTACTTCCAGGAAAGCTCCGCTGTATTATATTTTTAAAAAAACCTCAAATGTGAGAGGTACTTATGAGACATGACCGTACTTGTACCACATCTTACCATAAACAGTCAATTAAACGAGTTAAAAAATTAAAATTATTGCACCCCCCCTCCCCTTTATGAACTCAGTTCAAGGTTCCTTCCAGATCCACCCTCTCTGTCTTTTTTTCTAATTTGAAGTTATAATATTTTTAAGCCCAAGGTATATAGGTAATGCTCTGTCCTAAAGTTTTTATTATTTTTCTGGTAAATAGTTCTACCTACGAAAGAGATGTCGGCAAATATTTATATAATAGAACTTTTATCACAAAGCTCTCTCATTTTTAGATTTGAAGATTGTGACAAATAGGAGAGAGGTGAACGTATCATTGATACACAGTTAATATAAGCTAAAAATGGTTTTAAAGTTAACAATTCTACTTCTCCGCTTAAAGAAGAAATATTTTGTATTAAATCTTTTTTAACATAAAAGAAACAAGAAATTTTAATTTAAAAGTTGAACTATATTAAAGACATACACCAGATATTTAATAAAAAGATTTAAAGTTCGTTAAAAAAGGTATAGATGAAATTAACAAAAAGAAAGTTCTCGGCGGAGCAAGTAAAAGATTTGGCTGGCTAATTTTTCAAAATCAAATGAACTTTCCTCTTTTATATAAAAATATTTCATCAGGTACTTGATTTCATCAGTGCAATTAAAATATGTTCCTTTACAAAATACTAATTCGAGTCGACTTTTGAATTCTTTATATTCGTCTTCCTTTTCTTTGTGTAAATCAAAGCTATTAGAAAGTTGATTTATGTTTTCTAACATTTTATATGCAATGTTCTCAGTAAATTTTTTTTCCATTATAATAGTCTCGTTCATAATAGTATTTATTTGAAGTGATATATTATTAGTAAATTCCCTAAAGTTTTTTTTCAAAGTTCTTTCTAAATCTTTTATTACAAGAAGTTTATCAAATACTTGCTCATATAATTTATCCATTTCTATTTTGATATGACCCTTTCCAGTAACGAACTTGCGTCGCAAAAAAATTAACTTATCATGAAGGTCAGAGAATGTGTAATTTATCATTGTAAGTTCCGAACTCACGTTATACAAGTCGTTTTTAGAATCATTAAAATTCTTCTTTATAGTCGTAAGTTTAACTAAATTACTTTGTTGTAAAATCCCATTTTTTTCAGCACTATACTTAGCTGTCTTTAAATTTCTAACAACCTTTTCAAAGTTTTCCAAAACTATGTTATCCCGTATAATATATATTATAATTCCTGCTAGCACGAACGAATGGGTTACGCCTAACTTGACAATGAAATAATTCATTCTTAAAATTCGCTGGGAAGGAAAGTTACCTACTTTGCAAGGATTTCAATACCTTTTCAAAAAAATGCATTACTAGCTGGAATATCATTCATCGGACTGTTAACATAATAAAGTTATTATACTTTTAGATTGCCAGAACCAATAGAAATGATGTAGGCTATCGAAGAGTAAGGTATTATAATATCCATTACGAATTATTAAAATTTTCGGCATTAATAAGTTTAAATTTTAACTTATTTTGCGGTAACGTTAAATGATTATACCCTAAAAAAGTAAAAAAATTATTTTCTAATTTATTGGCTATCATAAACTTATTTAAAATTGACGCAAAACAAAACAAAGTCCTTAAACTCAGGATTCGCACGATATTTCTTTGTTTAAGACCAAGTTTTTATAAGTTATTTATTGTTATAAACACATACTTAACTAAAGTAGGCTATATAAGTAGTATTTTAAAAAGGTGTTAAATTCTATTTCTTATATGTATATGGATTATGGATGGATGCCATTTACTTAAGCAATATTGCTATAGTCCTTTAAATATGACGTAATACTTCAAATCCTCAAATATTCCAATGTTAAAAGAACACCAATTGCTTTATATATTTAGTTCGCATGCGCCTAAATTTACCAATAGGCTTGTTTTTAGTTTATTTCGAAAAATATCCATAAAACAAAGTTTTCTGTCCCTACATTCTTAAAGTATACTATTTATTACACAATAAATTTATAAGAAAGTAAGCAAATACCAAAATTTTCTTGTAAAATTGAAAGTAAATTCGATATTTTATTGTATTTAAAGGAGTTGCTGTATCAGTTGAAGTTTATTAGCTGCGTCTTTTAAATTAAAAAAACATTTTTAATAATAGTAAAGTCAGTTTTTTTTAACCAATATAATTATATGTGACGTACTTCGGTATGACAATTTAATTTTTCAGTGGTTATATTAACTACAACTCTAGCGTTATTAAACCATTGTATCAAAGAATAAATAAATTTTTATAGTATAAGAAATTCATATTTTTTGGTAGCTTTAGATAGTTTACATTTAGTTTTTATACTTAAAAATATATCTTTATTATTTTCAAGTTGTTAAAATTAAAATTTACGTACAGGTATATAAGTCTAATAACTATAGCTAAGGGCCTTAAATAACATTGTAGTGTTCTAATGTTTTTAAAAACCTAATCTACCTAGACTCGTTGAAAACTTATGTAGGTATCTTGATCCTTTAAGAAAAGACGGAGAAGTGATATTTTATTATATTACGTGTTTTTAAGCTCTAAGGATTATTTTAAATTGTATTGATAACTATATAAATAAGGACCTTGTACTTATAACCTTACACAGCATGCCGAATATAAAACTCAGTACTACCATTGTAATTTTTCTGTTAATTGAATTAACGGAGAAAACTTATGCACGCGTGAAACAAAAAGTTGCTAACAATTTATATTTCCTATCACTGCGAGTTGAGATATATCAACCGATAAATTAATAACCAAAAATCTTTCGTACGTCAACCACACTAACGTATATAACGTTAGCGGTAAATATGATTTTCTCGATAATTAAAGTTAACCTTTTAACCAGAACCTAAGAGAAAAATTTTTAATAAAAATATCATAAACACAAATAAAATCTCTTTAATTATTTATCCGATAAAGTTGGAATATTAGCTCTCACAAATGTTCGATGTTAATTCTTTTTATCTCGAAAGCTTAGTTAAATTTAAAAAATATTTTTTAGAAAAGTAAAGTTAATCAAATTAAACAAATTTTTATCCTAATCTAACCTTACGTCGATTATAAACGTATTTAATAACTTAGTCTTAATATATAGTTTCCTGCACAATCGTTTTCGTTTGTAAGTTGTACTTAGCAAATTAAAATAAATCCTTGTAAGCAGCTTTAAAAGTAGTTATTTTGCGAATGAGACTATATAAGCCCCAATTAATTTGCTAAGGTTGAAAACCTAAAAGTAAGCCTGTTGGTATCTGCTTTTTAAGTTCCTAAAACTATAGGATCAAGAGTTCATACTGGGGTTATTACTGTCTAAGAGACAAAAATTACTTGCAGCGGACATTTGGCGTGAACTAATACCTACAAGGACACATCGTGGTCTTTAACTAACCTAGACGTAAAAAAATATATTAATAATTTATTGATGAACTACTTTTGCCGTTCCCGCTTGCTTACATCCATTTTATAATTTATAATTCTTTTATTTCATCACTACTTTCTGAGTTTTCATTGGTTAACGATAATTCGTGAAATGTTTTTTGTCTTATTTATTATGTCACGATAAAGGAGCATTACTAACGACATTGAACTAACTAAAAAATAATGGCCTCCAGGCAAACACGGTTAAACAAGAAACATTTTCGAGTGATGAATTTAAAATTTCTAGGATTTAATATGTCTATTTTTTAATAATCCTCCTTTCCTTTCAAAAAAAAATGCTTACGAAGAAACTTAATTGGGTTAACTATAAAGGTAGTTCCTTAAATTTTTATGTTCTTAACTTATAAGGTTGAGTTTAAACTTGTGTAATGTCCCTTCTAACACTTTCAAGCGTGATTGCTGACTTTTTCATACTTAACAAATTTAATGCGCAAATTCGGTTATATATAGATCTAGAAAAAAAAGTTCTATTCTTTTTCTAATTTAAAATTTTTAACATATTTTAAAGGCAGATCCCTTTAGAACATATAAAATGAAATTTGAATCCCATACTTCAAAATTATTATATCTAAGGTCATATATTGTCTTTCGCCACAGATTTTTAATGACAAAAAAGCTGATCAAAAGTAAAATAGCTGAAGACCTGTTGTTTATTTTCTATAAAATTAATGAACACATATAAAAACTAAAACACGTAGACATACAGAAAACGGTCATATGTTAATAAGAAAATAATAAGGTAAAATACAGTAAAATCATAAGTGAAGACCTGGCGTGCAAATTGTGAAATTGAGATATACATAACATGAACTTATTTATAGACATTAACTCGCTCATTTATTTTTAACAGTTGCACTACCTAAGTTAAATAGTCTAATGAGTGTTATGGTAAAAAGTAAAAATAAAAAAGGGTGATGTCGTAGGCCATAAAAACAGTCAATTACTTTAATCAACACAACGATTATAAATATTATGGATTTTGATTTTAATAATTACTGAAAGCACGAAGCTCTCGATACCCATCTAAAATTGTTTTCCTGATTTTTTTTTGAATAATACATTGGGTTATATACAATAGGAGAACCTTGTAACACTATTATTTTAATTTTTGTCTAACAAGTGTCACTCCGCACTTAAAGTTTCAATTAAAAAAATCATAACTAAAAAAATTATACTTGTAAAATTTCTTTTAGATGTGTTTAATGTACTAATACATTATTACAAATGAGCTTTAAAGATGAAAAAAAATGTTCTTTTCGCAGGTCAAAAAGTTATTACTGAATGGTGCCCCTAATAAAAAAATTAAAAGTAGGTTTTGAAAGCCTCATCTGTAGTGTCGATAATTCATGTTATATCTCTAAAAGTTATAAACTTCTAATAACTCTTCCCAAAAAAATATATATATATATTACTGTAAAGTTGATTATTTTCTATACAAGGGGATGAACCTTCGTTTACTGAACAACAATATAAGCTCTACTAAAAAGAATTTAACACTGAAAAAAGGGAGAGTAAGTTTAACTTAAATGACTTGAAATTAAATAACCGTAACCTTGACTCTTGATCTGATCATGAAAATTATGGTTGAAAGTTTTAATTTTTAATTAGCTCTCCTATATTTAAGCTAAACTGGTCAATAGAAAATAGCTTTGTAATGAGTATTTCGACTGTAGAATAATGTTATAGAAGCTTTAAAATGTCTTCATTTCTTACAGAAACCAATTACAGCTCCAATACGTTAAATGCCTTATAACGCGACATAATTATCATGGCCAAGAGCAAGACTTTCGTCTTTAAAGATAATATCATAATTTGATACCTTACTACATAGGTCAGTGTTATAAACTATAGCATAGTTATTATAAACTGCTATAATTTTTGGAGGAAATTAAACGGCAATGAAACAAATAAAGAAGCAAACAACAACTTCCGAGGTTGGCCATTTAACACTATATAAAAAAACTACATAAAAAACTATTCGCTACTTTCTAGATGACGGTTTGACTAGCTTTACGACACCGAAAACGGCGCTAATTTTAGAAGGCGGCCAAGTTCGGTTCTAAAAAGGACAGAGATGTATTATTAAGTTCGAATTTTTGGATGCAATGTATATTTAATTTATAAAAATCGGAATCCAACATGCTAACTATAACTTCTAGTGTAGCCTCAAACTGGTGGAAATTACATAAGATAGGAGCTTTAAAATCCTAGGATCTAGGGCTTTAATTTCTTATACCTGTTTGCTCAACACCTAAATATTCATCTTGCGCTCTTTTTTATTAAAAAAATATAGTACTTTTTACTCGAGCCCTGCCACGAGTTTCTAAACAATGTTAACTAGGGTAAACTAGGTTAAACCAGTTTATCTCGAATGGTAGACCCAGTACTCATGTTAGCATAGTTTACTGCACGAAAGTGTTGATGGGCAACTAAGTTTTCCGTGTTGTCAAATATTTTGGCAACGCCATAATTCCTCAAATGGTCAATAAGGAAAGTTTGTAATCATTGATTCTTGGTCGGTAGTACTAGCGGTGTCTCCTGGAGGTCTCGGGTCTATTTACTCGGAGCCACCCCTCCTATTGGTGGTATCGCTTTAGGCTAAATGGAGGGAGGCCGGGCCAATTGGGAAAGTGGCACATATGTAAATGTGTTCTAGCCCCTTTATTTGTAAACGCTGATCAAGCGCTAACGACCTCACAAGACTGGGCCGTGATAAAAAATTAATTTGATAAATTTCGTTTTTATCTCAAATTATATAAAAATATTTTGTTGCTCTTTCTATATAGAATAATCAGGTAAAAACACACTATCTTATTATTATAAATGTGAGAAATTATTCTTTTAGAAATTATTATGAGGAAATTATATTAGCTTATGCTTTATTCATTTAAATAATTTTTAACCCAAAATTATTTTGTTTATTCCTTGATTATTTACTTGAGTTTATTTACTCCTTACTATTTATCTTAATATTCTTCTTAACTATTACGATTGGTAGAAATATTAAAGGCTTATGCTAATTTTACTATCCTTAACAGTTATTCAACAAGTTTTAGCTTCCTTATTAGTTCCATTAGCTTATTATGAGGTGTTAACTGAAGTATAATACTAACCTCACTTACCATTCATGAGTCAGTTGGTAAATATTTTCACATAACAATATAAGATGAACTCCCCCAAATTACTTTTAGAGTTGAGAAAGCATTTAATTTTAATTTGTTTCCGGTGATTAGGAAAATAAGAGACATTTCCAACACTTTAAAGGTTAAAGGTATAATATATGACTTTAGGTTTAAAATCTCTAAACACGCGTTGATAATCCATAAACTCATTTTTTCAATTTCTAAGAGATGGATACTGCTGACCATTTCTGGAGTGGTGAGCCCGGGTACCTGGTCTAGGACGTAGTTTAACCAAATGTTACGTTTAAGTCAAAAATCCATCTTAATGATATCGTGGTGAAATTATTTTAAATTCAATTTTAGGCAAAAAATGTAGATTGTGCGCCATTTGCTAAGGGGGTTGAAGAAATTGTTGTAATTATAATATAAAGCTTTTACTACCTTTTATATTAAATTATTTTGGGCCACTAAGGGATACTAACTTGAATGTTCAAGATAGATTATATTGCTAAAGTAGGCTTCATACAGCCTGGCATTTGAATATTAGTTTTTTTCTAATTGTAAAGAAGAAGATGAGTAATATAAATTAAATGACTTTTTGTTTTCTTATGTCTTTTTAATTAAATGTTAATTAAATATATAAGGAGATATAGATTAATCGTTAACTAATTTAATATAAGGGAGGAAAATTCTTAGCTTTCGGTCTCTGCAAGAAGAAATAACTTGTATCACGAAATTTTATCTTACCTACAGCGTTGTAATCTAGTCATTAGTGATAACACGTCTTAAGGTATGTCAGCTCTTAAATCGACTCCTAACAAAGCGCAGGTTTTTAAGGAAGAGCCGAATAAAGTTGTACCGCCTTTATATAATGCCTACTCGAAAATTATTGGCAGTATTATCAAGTTAGCAGAACTGCGATAAAGGTAGACTACTTTATATCTTGTACTATTATAAAAAATAATTTATAACATGTTTTATAATATACAAAACAATACTAGGGTTAAAAATATATACGAGATAGAACAGCAATTTAATTTTTTAGTTAATATTATTGGATAAGAACTTTAAATTAGTACGCTAAAAATTATATTTCGAGAGAGGAGCAATAAATATAAAACTATTAAAGCGCTTTAGTTAAGATTTTTTAGTAACTATAATACCTATCAAGGGCTTTCTTTGTACAATTAAATAAGTTTTATGAGACCGTTATCTATAATTAAATCCTTTTCGATTTACGGTTAATTTTTCATCATAAATTATTGAAAATATAGACTAAGTATCAACCTTATATTTAATATATACAAAGATTTTACATAATATTTTTATATGCTAATAAAAATTTTGCCAATACCGTAAAACTTGCTCTGTGGTGCTAAAGGTAAACTTCTCATTTTTCTAATTTCTCGAAGTAAAAGACTATTTGCCTTATAAACGTACAAGTCAATGTATTTTACAGGAAGCAACAAACAACTCTCGAGCTTCTTTTACATTTAAATGAACCCATAATTCTTCGGTTTAACAAATACACGGTTTTTATCCTTTAACTTGATAAATTTTAACAAAAAAATTAAAACAATACCAAAATAAAATATACAACATATTAAAAGAAACTTTTTAAATTTGAAAAAGTAACGGCAAGCGAAATCTTGAGTAAAGAATATTAAATTTCAATTAACCCAAAAATTAAAACAAGATTATAACTAAAAACTGGGAAGGAATTGATTGAATTTAGGATAAGCTTGCTGGTTTATTGTAATCAAGGTAGTTTAACTACTAACTTATATGGTATTTGCCGTTACTACGACAAAGAAAATCGTCTTCATAGTTATTCGTAAAAGAAGTTATAACCAAGATGAATCGTCGTATATTTAGTTTGTTCTATACCACAGAGCAACAACCTAATATTTCTAATCTTCAAGATATAATACCTCTATCAATTTTGGTAGAATTATATCTGTCTTAAGATGAAATATTAAAAAATTGAAATGTGGCATATTGTCGGAGTGACCAACTCGCTTATTACGAGGGTTAAGGTTTTTATTATTATGTACTATGAAGGATTATGGTTAAAAAACATTAGTAACCGACTGAAATTGTAATATATTTTTAGCTCAATCACAAAATATACAAAAACTTGCTGAAAAATTCAAATTTGACCAGTTTATGCTGAATCTTTAAACTTCATTAACGGAAACAATTCGCACCCTTACTATAAAACTCATTACGAATCTTAAACCTCTAAGGGTTCAATAAAAGAAAGCAATGATTAAGCAATAACTCTCCTTAATTTAGATATAGTGTTAGTATCAAAGAGATGAAACTACAACAACAATAGCTACTTTTAATAAAAATCATATCAGGTCTAATTGCAGGCGGGGCCGTAGATATGTTAATTCTAACACCATTAATTTAACCTTAGTGATCAATGCAAGATATGTAAAGGAATATTACTATTGATGATGGGGCAGCGATTTATTCGCTAATCTTTATGAGGCCCAATTTTAATTAGTGCTTCATGAATTCTCCTATATCTCTTCTTTCTTTAAATGCACCCTACTTTCTTGATTTTTCTTTAGTGTTAATACTTACTCTATTAAAAAAACATTAACATATGAACATGTAGCTCTCAAACCTTCTATAGTTTATAATACGTAAATTTTGTAGACATAATCGCTTTTAATCGCTATTTTACAAAAATGTGTAATCTCTGACGAGCTAAACCAATTATCATGAATTTAATTCGTAACCCGCCTAACTTCTCTTATTTTTATGATCTTAGCATTTTAATTACTTTTTTATATTACTTTAGTAACAGTCTATCCTCATAACCTCCTAGCTACTTGCTAGGTTTGTTATATTTCATATTAGTACGCTATATTTTCAATTATTTATTATTATTTAATTATTTATTTATTAATGATAGTGCCTGACCCTCGGTCGAGTCAAAAAACTTAGAGCCCCCAAGCTCTCGATCCGAAGTGATTGCCGACATTTTACATAATAGCTTTCAATCGATAATGTGTCATTATTTTCTTGACATTAACAAGCAAAAACTAGCGTTAACTCACGTCATGTGGGCGACGATTACGTGCCCCATCCCATAACTCGTAATAAGTTCACTCTCCAGCAGGCAGTGTGCCTTGAAGACGACGTCTAAAGGGTCAAGCTGAAAGTCCCAGGGAAGAGCTTCATTTTGCACAAACCACGGAGCATTTGTCATCAAGCGCAGCAATTGGTTCTGTCGCACTTGAAGTGCCGACGCTATTGCATTGGAGTCAGCAGTGGACGCGAAATAGGTCATTATTGGCTGCATGTAGGACATAAACGAATGCCGTTTGTTTCTCAGAGAAAGTTTGGTCTTGTAGCATAGTAAAGGGTACAGCGCCTTTATTGCTTCCAGGAAATGTTGTTGTCTACGATGCCTCTTAAGTATTTCGCTTAAGTACTCCACGTAATCTTCACGCCATTAAAGGTTAAGGATGCCAACAATGGGACGCGTTTCTTAGTAATTAAAAGCGCTTTGCTCTTCATCATTTTAAATGGAGGAGCTGCTGGGCGGTTAAGTGCCCTTGCCGAAATTCAATCTGAAACTTCCTCAAGGCGTCCAGATCATCAACGACCTCTTATAGACGGTGCAGTAGAACGACCTACCCACTTTGCCGAGAGCTGACAAGAGATTGATGGATCGGTACTTGCTAGTTGCTGATTCCGGTTTAATTGCCTTTGGCAGCATTGAACGGTCGTCGACTTTCATCGGGTCAGAAGGGCGCCAAGCTATCACAGATTTTATTAGGAGTAACATATAATCCATCCCTGTTAGAAGGCAACTTCTTTTAGGTCTCATTAATGATGCCATCGGGGGTCAGGCGCTTTTCTTTCGGGTAACTCTTTAACAATCGCTTGAAACTCTTCAAAATTAACTAGATCAAATGGTTAATGGACATCGGAAAGAAGGAAGCTCAGTTGTTGGAACGCATCTTTGGCAGTTAAATGAGCAGCTGGCAAGTTTTGAATAGCAAGGAAATCAGCGAAAAGCGTAGCTTTGTCTTCGTCGCTCTCGGCCACTATATTTTTTCACGCAGGGGCATAGTAGTACAAGTCCCCTATTTTTGAGTATAAAAAACTTTACTCTGAGTACCATTTCTGTGTGCTGAGCTTGCGTGAGAGTAGTGTGAAGTAGTTGTCTTAGCGCTCAGCTGTCTATATCTGGCGAGCAACGGATACTATTCCACAAATAGGTCTCATTAATCTTCGCTAGATTTTATGGGAGCTATGGTTATATACCGCGAAGGGTAACAATATATAACAATTTAAAAATAACGCAACTAGAGAAATTTAATTTTTCACCTTTTTTTTCATTTTACTTTAGTAGAACAAGCTAGTTAGCAATCGTTTTAAAATTGACCTGCCTTTATATAAATTTATTATTGCTCAGATTTAGCAGTCTGTGTTTAAGGGTATTAAGCAATTGCCCAAGTCGTTAAAAGAAAGCCAAACGAGCGGTTTCGTTTAAAAAATTTTCTGCAACGCCGAAAACCTCTTTTTCTATGAATCTCTTACCGTGCAGTCGACTTAGTCTTTAAAAACTTGACAGCAAACGATTTTTCAAAATCTGTTATATTTTATATAAAATATTCCTAATAAAACTCGTTTAATTTTCCTGTACACTTTCTCCTAAATTCGCACTTACTCGGCCCTCGATTTAACGACAAATTTTGAACCTTAATATACTTAGCTACAACCCGACGGGGTTGGCCTCATTTTTAGTCTTTAAACTCTCTTTAGCTTGTTAGGTAAAGGCGCCTTTTTTTTAAATTTTTTGACCTTTTTTTTTCCCTTCACTTAAAAATAAACTGACCTCTAATCAGCAGCTATGATATACGCCTATGGAAGGTCTGCTTTAGCAATGAGCGGTGAAATAATGCTATGCTCCGTCTCTAAGCTTTTGACTAATCCATACAATATTATCGAACCTAAGAATAGATATTACTCCCGTTTGATAGAAAACAAGCTTAGACCTATACCAGTGTTAGAAGTGTAGTAGCTCGTGCTTAAGTAAGCATTAAATGCGTATGCCTATTGAAGAATCTTGATATCCGTTCACAGAAATTAAACAAATCACTTTCAGCATCAAAATTTTAAATTAATTAGGCATATAGTCATTAAGGATCGAAACAAATGAAATTAGAAATTTATCGTAGGCGATGAACCGAATTACGCAAACGTTAGACATTGCGTATCTTGAGAAAATTATCGTTAAAGGACACAAAGTTCAATTTAACAATTACTTTAGTGTGTTAAGTATTCATACAAGAAAACTATAAACAGGGAGAACATCGCAAAGAAATTGTGGACTAGCAGCTTGACAATTCATAGAGACCAAATAACTTAATTGGCGCGCAGTACGGTTAAATTAGTATAACCTTGAAACGTTGACATCACTCAAAGAGTAAATTGTACAATAAAGGATGGAACACAATAAAATATTAGGACAGAAAATTGTTTAGACAACTGTTAAAAATCAAGACATGTTTTCTTGGAATTTTCGCCTGACAATGTGGTACGAATCAAGCAATAGTTTTAATATATAAAAAACGTGCCTCTTTAAAAACTCGAATATAATAAAGGGAACCCAGAGAAAGTAATTAAAATAAGAGCTCGAAAACAATATGTTTCCAATGAAAAGAAAAGTGTGCTTTCCTTTTAAAGGACGAAACCTACTTCACAACAGATCTTATTCACTACTTTATACCGCGTATAATAAAGTCTTTTCACCAGAAGAAACTTGAAAGTTTGTCACTAGGCATCTTGCGTAAAAAGCTTTTGCCACTGCGGTACAGAAACCATTTGTCCCCAGCGGGTAATTAGTGCAGAATGTACATCAACGTTTCCTCAAGAAAACGTTAATTTTAATTTGGTCTCCGCACACTATACATGGCAACAAGGGCAATTTTACTGAAACTACTTTTAACTTAGTAGAAAAAAAGAATGAATCCCTTAGAAGTCCCTCAATATTGTCCTATTGAAAGATATTGCGCCCCTGTTAGGAGAACTAAAAACAGATGAGTAGTTTTTGAAATAAGGTAGAAAAGGGCTTACGGAAGAGTTACAGATATCGACATTAATCTTATGACGAACATACGGAACAAATTAAGGAGTGAGCAAGAGCTTAGGTGATAACGTTAAAATTCATGTGGAATATTTTACAAAAAGTATAGAAATTATATATGTAATAATTAAGTAATAAAGTAATTTTTCTGTTACTTTAAAATTTCCAATCTCCTTCGTTTCACCCCTTACACAAGATGGTCAGCTAATTATAAAAGATTAAAGCCAGCTTGTAACGAACTATTAAATTTGTCTCAGTTGAAGAGAACAACGCCACTATTTTTTTTGATGCCTAAGTGCATTTTAAGAACTTACAAGGTGAAAAGATATATACCGCCTCTGATAGGATCTCATATGATTATTTAAGTCACCTAATAAGTTTTGGAAGGTAAATCTATAAATATTTAAATACGCCATAGCTAGTAGCCGATTGATATTTGGACTTATTAAGAATATTTAAACCAATAAATCGTGATTAAGATACCTTACTAATTCAAGCTCTGGGTTGAGAAGTCTGTTTTACTTCGGTATAAACCTTTGTTCAAAGAGCCACCCTCTAAAAGGGGACTAAAGAAATTTATTACACTTATAACAATTTTAATTTAACTAAACCTACAATTAAATTCCTCAGCTAATAAGGAAAGAAGGCTATTATAAAATTCAAAACGTTAACAGAACGTTAAACATAACAAAATGGGTTTAAAATTTTGTTTAAAAATAGGCACTAGGTTTATGGAAACAGCTGACAAGTAACTAAATCTGCTTTAAAGTAAATTTGGTCGGTCCGTTAACTAAAATGTAGAGTAGTATTTTTTTGCATTTAAAAATCTTTCAAACGAATTGCTTGATATTTGTAATATATGCTTTTCATATTTAAAGCTATTCTGTCAATATATAAGATATTTTTTAATAAACAAATTTGTCTATTGATTTCTTTTCGTAACAACCAGTAGTTTTTTCTTTTTAATTGTTCAACTTTTGTTGAAATCAGACAGCTAATAGTCCTTAAAGAAAAGGCTTGTTCGGTCGTCTATTAAATCAAGGCGAATTCTTTATCTAATTGAGTACAAAAAACTGCGTGAACTACTCGTAGAGGGGGCCCGACGCTTGTCTTAAATGGTTTATCCTTGGGTAGTTTCTTATTCAAGGAGTTCCCTATATAAACATTATTTTGGGGTCGCTTGTAATAGTTGCACTTTAAGATACTATCCCGTAACTCGACGCCAGAATAAATAAAATAGTTTTCTTAAGGTTTAGCAGCACTGCTATGTGGTATGGAACTAAACGCGTACGTTGTAATACCAATAACTCTTATGGTATTTATATATATTAATAATTTATTTTGAAACCAATTATAGCATCGTTATATTTGACTTAACAATCCAAGAGGGAGAGTTTGCAGTGGTCATAATTAATGTCTTCCTATTTTTACATAATATAAGGGTACAATAGACTTTTCAAGAGGTTAATAGCTAAATTCCGCTTGTTAACCAGATAACAAGTAGGTTAAGGCAACATTACAAGAGATCACTGCAGCCTATGGGTGTGTTGGGGTAACCCCAACTTTGATCAAGTTTCATAATAAAAAATTACTTCATTATAGTTTTTAGTTTGAAAGTAAAATGAAGAGAAGTTAATTTTATTGTTATATTAACAATTAAAATTACAAAAATAGGCTGACGTCGGTCAGTAAAACTATATATTCTAAGGAATCTTAAAACTCTACGAAGTAAAAAGGTATGCAGACCCAAGAAAATAATAAAAAGAATAATAAAAAGTTATTTCTATACAAGAATTATAATTCTAAATTAATTTCAAATGATAAATTACGATATATAAAAGTAAGTGAACATATTTTAAAACTGACATTAAAAAAGAGTAGGGTGGAGACCCATAAACAGAGGAAATGGAAAGACTAAACTATCTAACAGTATCCAAAAAAAACCTTAAAACTAGAAATAATGCATTGAAAGTAAAAACGAATACAAATTCCATTTTAATAGGGACCCCTTCTTTGATAAGCATTTCTTGTCGTTGGTCGAGCGTCATGACTTACCGACAAAAAACTTTTCTCCAAAATTAGAAAACAACAACTACATGTACCATCTCTCAGGAAAGACTTTGATAACAATAACACATAACTTTTTAGATAGCTTAATAATAAAAATAGTATTATTTAGATCTTGAGCAAGCCCTAATTGCCTTAGGTCTTAAAAGCACAACACAACAAATAAAATAATAACTTAAAA
Organism: Zophobas morio; assembly: GCF_036711695.1. Lineage (NCBI taxonomy): Eukaryota > Metazoa > Arthropoda > Insecta > Coleoptera > Tenebrionidae > Zophobas > Zophobas morio. Next base: position 8,584 of record NW_026972408.1, on the reverse strand, counting down.
TACAAAAATTTCTATCAGGACATTGTTTAAAAAAAAAAAAGTAAAAGAACATATATATTTAAGCCTGTTAGAATAATGACATTTGCTTTTATCTTTATTAATTGATATTGCAACTGCTCATTAGTCCCTACGCTTATTTTGCGTTATTTTTTATTAGATGCATGTCTAATTATATTACAATTTTGTGGTTATGAGTAAATAAAGAGATGGCGCTTCTACGCTCATCGTTCATTTATCCCAGTACTTGAGCTCTCTTCTTTTTGTGCGCCCGGTTTCTGATTTAAAATGTTTTTAATAAAATTTTTAGACACCAGCGATAATAAGGTGTTATGCGGCCTTTGGCTTTTTTCCCTATTTTACTTAGTTCAAACTACAATAAGTTGTGCCTCTGGTAAAAGTAAACTTTCATATTATTTATTATCTAAAAGTAACTAATTATTGTACACCCCGAGGTTGCCGTGGGTCTCATGCAGTTGCGTTGGCAGTTGGTGCCATCTCCACTTTGCTTATTTCTGGTTCAGTATTCTTGAAATGTTTTTACAGTTATAGACCTAGAGTTGTGGATCTAATAATGGCTATTTTCTTACTACTGTTATGGACAGGTTTTCAAGTTAGAGTATTGCATCTTATTACCCTAAAATATATGACGGGTAGCTGGTCTGGGGGTAGGGACCTTTTACGGCCCCTATGGCATAGTAATCGGTGCAAATGCAAATGGTTATTTATCCGCGTGGACGGCCTTCTTTTTAAGCGGCTATTATGTTTTTTTTTTCTGTTCCGCTCATCAACAAATTACAGCGCATAAAAATAGAATTATAAATACAACCGGACTTCTTTTAATTAGTACTTTGTTTTATTTAATATCTTCTGCGATAGTATGTAAACGGGAGCTGTGCACGTCGTATGTAGGTATAAAACTTTTATTACTTTGTTGGTAATTAATTTTTTCTTGGCTTTTTAAAAATTTGCTAAAAAAAGGATATGCGATTGTTGTGGGCGCTGTAGGGCTTATATTCGCTATGCTTTTGTTTATCTCCAGGTTACTGGTAAAAGGTTAATTAACATATATTTAACTACCCGAGTACAAGCAAATATAACCGTAACGCGTAGGGCTGTCAAAAAAAATCGAGGTTTGTTTGGTTGGTTTCTTATTTTTGTGGATAACCTCCGGGACAGTTGTGGGAACTTTTGCTTCTCCGTTTAACCTTTTGGGAAATGGGTACCTAACGGCTTGGGTATCCTTCTTCGGAACTCTAGCTCTTTTATTAGAGGTAGCTCAACGGCCCATAGAGCTCATTATTATTAATTTTATAGTTATAGTCAGCAGAAGATTTTTATTAAATAAGAAATAATCTTTTTTTATTAGCTTTTTAACCAACTATGAACTTTTCTATAAATTTATAAATTATAATATAAAATATGACAAGTCACAAATTGCATTAATAAATTTTTATATTTGGTCTCCACAGGTAGTGGGTCGAAAGTCAGAGCAGCCGGCTGGGAATTATCACCCAAACACTTTTGCAGCGCCGATTTAAACTTTAATAAAAGGCTATACTTCAACAGTAGATCTTATTACTTGCTGTAATTGACAATTTTTATTTATCTTAATTTTTATATAACTTTTTTGCCTTATTTTGTTAACATTTTTATTTTTGAGTATTGCTGTTATCACAATCAAACCGTGGTTATGAAAACAAACGTATATTTTGCAAGTTTACTGGCCTGCAGTTAAAATAAGAAAAAATTATTGACTAACTTTTGTCAGCCTCGATAAATTTCTCCTTGATCGCTACAAGGTCTCAATCTCTATCACACCTGTCGGTCGTTCAGAAGCTAGACACCTTGTTCGGAATAAGATCTAAGATATTAAACCGATATTTCTAAGAAACGCAATGCAGCTTTTGATCCTGAAAAATTGTACAGTTATTTTTCAGAAACACTTGTGCTGTCTAGAACCGAAAAGGAACATTTCTTGTAGTTAAGTTCTTTCCGCATTATAAGAGCCAAGCTCTGATAAAAATCTTATACTGCTGTAACTAACGACCTATTAATACAAAGTCCATTTGCTTAATGCTCGTCAATAAGCTGTAGGCCTAACCATTCCTCATACAGTCATTCAAAACTAATTAAAATGGACAGCTCCAGGTGGGTGCAAATCAACAACAAAATTTATCCCACGCTTTTACAGGAAATTACCAAGAAATATATCTTTGATGTACGAAATATCTCAAAATTAAATGAAAAAATAAGAATAATTTAAAGCTGCTTAGTTGTATCTTACTGAAGAGACGTGTCAAATATTCTAAATACACCATGAAAAGTAAAAGTTTATACCTTTTCTGTAACCCGATTTGAGTTTTATGCTTATAATTGGTCAGTGACAGTTAAATTCCGACGTATATATTTGTTTATTTGTTTATTTGTAAATAACTCTTCCTGGTGCTCGATTGAATCAACAACTTCTAATTTTCGAGCTCTCTATTAAATAGCAAAAAGACGAACTACATATCTAGTCTTAGATCTATAAAGTTTCTCCATATTTTTTTCACCTGCAAAACAAAAACTGGCGAATGAAGCGCTTCGCATGGTGGCGATAACGTGCTCTGTCCCACTCTCATAAATGAGCTTGCTCGCCGGTAGGCGATTAATAGCTAGCCGTTGGAAGACAGGGCTCAATGGGTTTAGCTGAAAGATTTCGGTGGAAAGCCCCAATTCATGCAAACCACTCTGCGTTTGACCTCAGGCACAGCAACCTATCTTTGCTTGGAGTGCACAATATTATCGTGAAGTCGTAAACTAAAGCAGGAGACGCATGCGTTATTACTGACTGAATGCTAAACGCATACAATCGTCATTTTTTGCGCAACGGAAGCCTGCTCTTGCTGCATAGTGAAAGATAAAGCGTTTTTGTCGTTGTCTTAGCCTTCGCCACCTGTCGATGATGACCCTTAAGTATTTTGCTTGAGTGTATTTCATACCATTAAATGTTGAGTACCATCAAGGAAACGCGATTCTTCGTTATTGAAAGCGCTTTACTCGCATTTGTAGCAACTTCCATTTATAGCACCAGTAGACAAGTGCGTTAAGATTGCACTATAAGCACAGCAGGGCGGACGACTTAGACGAAGACTAAATGGTTGCATCATTCAAGAGACGCCGTCTGTTGTCATATTGGAAAGGTCTAAGACCCATCGCCCGAATTAACTGGGGGCGATATATTGCATCGCTGTTAAAAAGCATTTTTTCCAGGATTTCATTTGTTGCCTTTAGTTTGGGTTACACTTTGACAATCGCTTAAATCTTGCTTGATTCAAGATATTACCCGTAAATATCAGTCATAAAAAGCTCAGCTGGAGGAGTACAGCATTGGCATATGAGAGAGCAAATTGCATATTCTGGGCTACGAAAAAAGTAGCGAAAAGCGTAGCCTTGCCTTCATTTACAAACTTTCATGAGGGGCGGCCGCTGTCGCCTGTTTCCGATATATTGCTCAGTTTGGCCTCCTATCTACAATTAAAACGGGCCACCAGCTTTCGAATGCACCAGTGCATTGGATTTAGATTTGACCTCGGCGCTTTCTGACAGTATGGCCACTTGGATAGGGGCCGACAGACGATCGCGGGACGATACGTCACTTCCCGCTTTGTGGTGGCGTAGTGTGAGCCATGGTCAGTGCGCTTCTTAAGCAGGCAAGAGCATCACCCAAGGGGCGGGTGCGGAGAAAGTGTGGTTTCGAGAAAACCAGCAAATTTGTCCCAGTCAGTGAAGGACTGAGTGATGGCCTTCGGTGTATCCTTTCCTTCCCTTAATTTAAAAAGAACAGAAGCGTGGTAAGACAACAGTTCGTTGAGCGCTTTAATCGAAGTGGAGAGATGTATAGCTTTCAGTAAGAGCACCCAATGTGCCTGGCGCCCCAAGAGCTTTAAGCCGAGGTTGCACATTTCGCAGAGCTAGCAGAGATAACGGAGTTTAAAATTGTCTGCATCAATTCAGTATTAGTGTGAAGTAGCAAAGTTGCACTATTTAATGCGACATCGGGGAGGAGGTCCCTTTCGTTGATTGCGCACACCTCAATTCCTTCACGTCGCATTAACTCCCCTAACCCTAACCCTAACCCTAAGGGTTAACCTTGGCATTCCAGAACAGGAGTCGATTGCGACGGTGCGTCTTTGGTCTAGAAACCGTTAGAACCAGGTTCTAATCCTTTTAGCCTCAAGTATGATGAACAGATTCGTCCACAAAATCGCTAACAGATGTCGTAATTCGGCTGTGGAAGTTTAGGCCGCTATTATCGATCAACTGTCTTGATAGGAGCTAGGTAAGCAAGCTATAAGACTTTTGGACAAAGCTGAATGAGGTCTTGTCCTCACACGGATTCAGAAGTATATAACAAAATGACTGAATAGATAAATGAGAGCATTAAGGACTTACAAGCACTCAAGAGTCCGTCAAAACCGTTAGGAAAACGACTCTTTCTTTTCCATAGGCTAACTTCACTGCCTCGTAGTGTATTATTATATACAATTTCTTGAGCAGTACTCGTTACTGTCAAATATCGGATGAAAAGTATTCAAGGCGGTAATTTGCAGTTAGATATAACCTTTTGTGCTGATAAAAAAGTTTTAACCGCAATTTGGTTTTAGAAACTACTGTATAACATGTAGTCAGAATCCTACTTCTGCTTGCCTAACTTATACCTTTCAGCTCCTCTTTATTGATGTTAACTTTTTTATGGGAGATTATGTAGATGACATATTAAACTTCTACTTCCGGCCTATTTGAATGCTCTCTTGTTTCCTTCGCATTATTACTTTTGTACTTTCGATTATGCCACAAATGAAAGACAGCTTTTTTCGCAAGTTCGCTTTAGTCAGCTTCTTTAAAATTCCCTCTTTTGTAGCACTTGCATAAATCTTTCAAAAAGGCTTACAAACACGGAGATCATCTACTGACGTAGAAAAATTAAAGAAAAAAAGGGATTTACCCTACATAATTAATCGAATGCCTTCGGGATGGTAATGAACACTTAAGGGAATTTACTTTCGTACACTACAAATGATCTGGCCCCTTTTCCAACTTAGAGTTATGCTTCTTTTACTTTCGAAAAAAAAAAGGATAAAATATTTAAAAAGAAATATGAAATTTAAGTTATCGAGGGTTATGTGACGTCGCGCTATACTGAACCTGAAATCTATGCAAGAACGTACTATGGATAGGAGGCCCTTCTGGAAGCGGTCAGCTACCAAAACACAGTAACCCCTTGGGACATCTCTGCTAACTATTTAGAAGGTTATGCGATTGAGTACCAAAGACTGACCAGTTAAAACAGTTTTATTGTTACCGTTAGTTGCCATAGCAAGAGAAATGAAGTGAATATTGCTGTGCACTGTTTAGTTACCTACTCCTGTTTTTATATTATGTTCTTTATACTTTTATAAAACTTTTATTGTTAAATATACGTTATTAGAAATGTAAGATCATGTTGTAAAATACATAATTATTATCCTCCTTAATCAACTTATTATAAAGCTGCTATATTGACATTTTATAAATTAATTTTGTTTTAAAACTTTTAAATTATAAGCTGAGGTTCATCTAGAGATTAGCTTCAGTCATTTCATAAAAGTAATCCATGGAATGCGTGAGAAAACTCCTCCAATAATTTATTTCCATATGCGAGATATTTTTAAGTTTTAAAGCAGTGGGATCCTTGTTAGATAGGAATTATTTACAGCAAAATTAAAATATAAAAGCGTCATTTTCTAATGTTATTAGTCAGTCATACCGAAATTTCGTGAAGAGATTTTTTTAATTTAGCTAAACGGGTCTCCCAAAGTTTTTCTAACGATATTCGAGTTTGTGTGGCGTTAGAAATATCGTCGGGTGCATATTTTAACACTCGCATGCCCTTAAATATAATTTATTATAACAAGTTAATAAACTTAAATTTAAATTAAAAAAAAAACAGTTTACTATTTCAAGCGCATAGGCTGGCAGTTCGGATAATTGTTCTTTTTCCTGTTCTTCTTCAATTTTCTTAGTAAGGAACTAGAATATAAGAGGGGGATGAGACTATTCGTAGTAGAGTAAAATCAATTTACTTCAGTGTTTAACCAAGGAGGCGATACTATTCTACAACGACTCCTCTTTTTTAGATTCATGGCTAACCATAAGGGGACCTCAACGGGTAGAGATGGCTCAAAAGGTCCTGTAATTTTTAAACTTTACAATACTTTTTAAGAGTATATTCTATATTGTACAAAATACTTGGAAAAATTATGATAAAAAAAAAAGAAATAGCTTATGAGCAGGATTTATAGCAGCACGAACCGTAGTCTTTTCTAATTAGACTAAGCTTCTCCAATCGAAAGTTTGGAACAATAGTTATCCCTTCATCTTCAGCAAAAAATTCTATTTCTGAAGCAGTGAACTCGCTTAACGAATCCATTAAAAAGCGGTTAGAGTAAATGTGGCGCGCCTCATTATTTAAAAGTAATATTAAAGAATATTTATCTTAGCTGTGGTTATAAAAATTTTCCAAGAAAAAATCTTAGTACACTCAAACTTTTAATTTATTTATACTTTAGTAAACTCGTAAAAGGTAAATCTTGACGAATAACTTGCAAGTTGCTTAAAAGTAAAAGATATAAAGAAGAGGCACGCAATAAAGAGAGTTCGGAGTATAGATATTTTCGTTAAGTAATAAAATTCTTTAGAACATTATAATATATATAGAGGCCTACAAAGGCATAAAAAAAACAATGAAACAGGGAACAGAGCAACTAAATGTAAGTAACATCAACTTTTCTCTCAAAAAACTTAACTCAGGTTAAGCAGCAATAAGTTCTACAAAGTTTTAAAATAAATTAGTCTTGAATAAAACACTTGCTGCGACAGAAAAACCCCTTACAAAACCTAACATAAGATTACATCTAAGACTTTAATAAAAAGGGAGCGAAACACATAAAAACTACGTAAATATACAGAATGCTCTACAAACAAGTGCTTTAGAAGACTATCAACTCAAATACTGTACGAACTAGAAGTCAGTGTGCTAACTAGGTAAAGCTACTGTACCTGTGGGCCTTTGAGGGAGGGTTAGTGCGACAACCTTTCCTGTAGTTATGAAACACTATATTAAAGTGATCGAAGTCCATAAGATATAATAAAAAAATTGCCTGGATGTAAATAATGCCTTCTATATATGTGGCAACCTTCCTTACTCAAAAGTCATTCTTTACTAGTTCTTTTGTTTTAAATAGTTAATGAATTTGTTGAGGATTAAACGATAGTATTTAAAATAAATCATCGTTCACAAGGTGCTACCTATTAGTTTAATAGCTTTATTTCTCAGATGTAAAATTTTGATATTGAGAATTCAAAAAATCTTTTAAACCTTGTCTAAAATAAAAGCAAACTGAAAAGATAACTAAGCGCCCACGAAAGTGTGAGAAGTCAATAGTTAGAAACCCTTCCTTACGTGACCGGAATAGATTTAATTTTTAAAAATTGTAGATGTTCGCTCCCTGATATATTATTTATTATAACCGCTGAACTTCATTTTGCTTTTATATCCAGATTGTATTATATATTGGCATATAAACCGAAATAAAAATTTAAAAAAATCACTCTTAAAATTTTTTAGTTCTGCTTGGGATTACCCGTATCGAATATTAGTTGTATTCAAATCTTTCGCTACATATGTCAGCTTGGAATAATTTAAACCTGGTTTATATTTGTGCTAACCAGTGTCAGAATTTTACTTTGGAATTATTCTCGCTTTCAACGCTAACATAGCTGACTTGAAAAGAAGTTTCTGAAGTTTGCCGCCTGTTATGTTCATAGCTGTCAACTTACTATGTGTTATTTGAAACACAATATATAACAACTCACTGACCATGACTTAAAAGATTTGCTATACGAAGACAATACAGCTGAGCAAAAGTCATCAAAAACGTCCACGTTTATCTAAGTAGTAAAATTAGTGTTTTAGGTGCTGCCGTTTACAATGAGGTCTCGAATATTTTTTCCGACCGTAAATGTTTGGGGGGGTTAAAGAATACCTGTGTTCCACCGAACATAATTAGGATAAACTTAATGAAGAGCTATAAGATTTAAGAAAACTTAGAGATTTAAAGGATTTTAAATAAAGTTTATGCCCACATAACTAATTTGATCGTTTCGCATAATAAAAAGATATAAATTAACTACTGTTACAGAAATATATGCATGACCGAAATTTGTATTATTATGAAAGAGAAGTACATATTAGCACTACTAACTGTAACAGCTTTAAAAATTTGCCGTCATTAATTAGATTAAACGATCAGTTATAAGCCACCTTGACAGTTTATCCAGAAATCTTTTAATTAACTCCAATTCACTGGGCTTTCATTCAACAATCGTTGGGATGGACATTAACTTGTGAGTACTGTTCTTTTAAATATTTTCTTAAGCTAAAAAACTTCAAACAAAGTAGTGCCTATTCGAAAAAAGAAGTGAACTTTATTTCTTTAAATTTCTTTCTTAAACCAAAACGAAAGAACTGCTAAGATCAACAACCAAAAAAAGCCAAATTAAT